>NC_090372.1:1003170-1316420 GCF_036365525.1 Heterodontus francisci | reverse complement strand
CTCCACCCAACTCACCAATCACCAAATTCGAATCTCTGCACTCAGGTTGCAATCTACACACTGTTACCATGCAGGTAAACAGTTAATTTCCCTTTGGTTATAAAACATTATAAAACCTCATATCCACACAAAAAATAATTTATGATATTGGCACGCTCATGAGAAGTGTAGCAATGAAAATACAGAAACAAATGGTAAAGTTATAAAAAGTAGAACAATTTTTAAAGATTTGGACATTGACTGTCGACAAAATGAAGGACAAGTCATGACTCAAACCACCTCCTACTCTGTAATCCACATCCTTAGTCTACTAAAACTGAAAACCAATCAACACTATCTGCATGGAAACAAGACAGATAATCACACCTAGATGTGAGCTATACACAAACAAACTAAGACAAAGGTCTTCCCCAGATTTTTCATCTCTGATGAACCTTCACTACAAGAGAGTGTGAACAGCCCTCATATCCTCAAAATGGGGCCATCAAAAGACCATTGTGCAGCCCAGCAAGAACTGAAACCTAAAGTTACATGGGCAAAACTAACACTTGTAAGTTCACCCCTAAAAGGTAATTGTTTTGAGAAACAAAGGGGGTTCTGGCCAGTACAGAACTTCAGAAATCAAGATCAGTCAGGTCTCTCCTCAGCCACACAGTAAACAAAAAGGCATCTTGAACTCCAGCAAGGCTGAGAGAGAGAGAAAGAGAGATCAGTTCGGGTCACTGACCCGAAACGTTAACTCTGCTTCTCTTTCCACAGATGCTGCCAGACCTGCTGAGTGGTTCCAGCATTTCTTGTTTTTATTTCAGTTCCAGCCAACATAGTTGAGACAAGTTGGACGCCAGCTATAGCAGAGACAAGACAGTGCCTTTGTAAAAACTGCTCTTCTACCTGTGAGAATTGAACTAAAGCCATCAGCATCACCTTCAACCTGAAGCGGACTGCCAGAAGGCTCCAACAGCCCTGTAATTACCAGACAACCAGCAACCAGGCCTGCAACTGTAAAATTCACCGTCTGAGAGGATCCCACAGGTTTTCCCTGAAACAACAGAATTTTATCCCGAGAACTCTTACCCTTCATGTTCCAGCTATCTTCTCTTGAAAGTGCATGTGAGAGTGGATGCATGAGTGACTGGTGTTGTGAAAATTTTGGGGAATGCATATTGTTTAATAAATAGTTAATCTTCTGTTTTCAACCTACAAGATAACTTGTCACTGTCTGTTTATTTGACAAGTAAAACACAGGATTTGAAACACTAGTAACAAAATGGGCTGAATTTTATTAGCGCCCTGCACATTGTGATAACGCACTTTGAAGTCATCGGCCTTCAGGCGCAGAGGCGCCGCAGCTGAGCCCCCATGATATTTTGCACAGGGGCTCATTGAAATAGAGGGGGCGGAGAGGTCGCCCCCAATGACATAGAGGGAGTGGTCACTCTGTCCCCGGCAATGGCGTCCGCCACCATCGTGCAGACGGTGGCGCCATTTTTAAAGGGCTTTGAGTCCTTGGCAAAAATTTGATTTTTTAAAGTAACGTTACTGTTGAATTTGTTTAAAAAAAGAATTAAAAGCTGGAGATCCTTTGCCAACAAACCCCACCCCGCCCCCGAATTTTTTTATTGGCCTATATGACGAACATTAACTATATTCCCAACCCAGATTTTCCCCACAACCTCGTCCCATTTGTCTTTCAACTCCTTCCCACCATCCCCACAGTCCCCTCTTTCTTGCCCTGATAATTTCACTCCTCCCCCCTCCCCACCAGTGTCTCGCCTCGGAACTCTAAATGGAGTTCTGAAGGCTTGTGAGTTGCGGCCACGAGCTGTAATATCGGCATGGCACAGCTGCCGGGCAAGGTAAATGGATTTGCAGATTTTAAAAATTAATTTTAATATTTAAATAAAAGCCCACTGCCAAGCTGCAGGGGGCAGCACCGAGGGCTCGCCGCCGCCGGTAAAATGTGACGGGGCCTTCTTGGCATCGGGGCTCGTGGCGGGCTGCTCCCATAGGTATTTGACGGGCCCCCATGCCATGACCCCCGACATCGAGGGGCTGGTACAATTCAGCCCATTGTCTGTGGTCGGTTGGGAGGTGAACAGTGGAAACCAGGCACGCCATCACCCACCTGGCTGTATAACATATCACATGTACCCAACATGCCAATGCCTTGTATGCAGAAACATTTTAATTCAGAAGCACCTACTTTCCTGACATGTAAGCAGCATTATTATGGACAAGAAGTTGTTAAAAATGCAGAATGTAAAATGTAGCTTTGACAAGAATCCTTGAGTTGCTTTAATTCTGAAAAGTGCCACTTCCAGAATATTAAGAACACAGAAATAATCAGCAGAAGCCCAAGGCTTGTTGCACATCTGCTACATCTCATTTCCACAGGCAGAAAGCAGGGAGACATACGCTTCCGAAATATCACTGGTACATTGTTACAGCATTTTGTTTTAACACTTAGCTAAAACGTATTAAAGAATAACCTTCCAGGTAAACATTCCGATGATTTTCACTCATTGCATTGCTGAAAACCAGGTGAATAGGAATCAAGAAATCAGATGATAGGCCTTTGGACTGTTAATCCTACAATTCCTTCTCGCTATTATTTTCCAGCTAGTGAATGTTTTGAGTGCTGCTGCTTCTTGCATAAAAGATGTCAGAACCTCATTAAGGTGCTAAAAATATTCTAATGAATTTAAACCTAGTGAACATGTGATTTTGTCACTGTGAAAACACTGTCTGACAAAACATTGTCTTCAGCCCCACTACAAATACCACACACTTCCACAAATACGACACACTCCCACAAGAACACAAGAAATAGGAGTGTGAGTAGACCATACGGTCCATTGAGCCTGCTCCGCTATTCAATATGATCGTGGCTGATCTTAGGATTCAACTCCACTTTCCCGCACACTCGCCACATCCCGTAATTTCCTGAGAAATCAAAAATCTGTCTATCTCAGCCTTAAATATATTCAATGATGGAGCATCCACAACCTTCTGGGGTAGAGAATTCTAAAGATTCACAACCCTCTGAGTGAAGTAATTTCTCCTCATCTCAGTCCTGAATGATTGACCCCTTATCCTGAGACTGTGCCCCCGTGTTTTAGATTCCCCGACCAGCAGAAATAATCTTGCATTGTCTACCTTATCCAGCCCCTTTAGAATCTCGTCTTCAAATCCTCACTAGATACAGGAGAGGTACCAGACAATTGGAGGTCTGCAAATTTTATAACATTGTTTAAAAAGGGTGCGAGGGATATACCAAATAATTATAGGGCAGTCAGTTTGACCTCAGTGGTAGGTAAATTATTAGAATCAATTCTAAGGGACAGAGTAAACTGACACTTAGAAAGGCATGGATTAATCAGAGATAGACAACATGAATTGTTAAGGGAAGGTCATGTTTACTAACTTAATTGAGTTTTTTGAGTAAGTAACAAGGAAGATTGATGAGGGTAGTGCAGTGAATGTGGTCTACATGGATTTTAGTAAGGCATTTGACAAGGTCCCACATGGCAGACTGGTCAGTAAAATGAAAGCCCATGGGATACAGGGGAATGTGACAGGTTGGATCCAGAATTGGCTCAGTGACAGGAAACAAAGGGTAGTAGTCAATGGATGTTTTTGCGAATGGAAAGCGGTTTCCGATGACATTCCACAGGGCTCAGTGTTGGGTCTCTTGCTGTTTATCATATATATTAATGATTTGGACTTAAATGTGGGAGGCATGATTGGGAAATGTTTTGATGACACAAAAATTGGCTGTGTTGTTAATAGTGAAGAGGACAGCTGCAGACACCAGAATGATATCAATGGTTTGATTGAGTTGGGCGGAAAAGTGGCAAATGGAATCCAATCCAGATAAGTATGAGGTAATGCATTTGGGGAGGGGAAACAAAGCGAGGGAATACACAATAAATGGGGGGATATTGAGAGGGGTAGAAGAAGTGAGAGACCTTGGAGTGCATGTCCACAGGTCCCTGAAGGTGGCAGGACAGGTGGATAGAATGGTGAAGAAAGCATATTGACTGCTTTCCTTTATTGGCTGAGGTATAGAATACAAAAGCAGGGATGTAATGCTGGAACTGTATAAAATGCTGGTTAGGCCACAGCTGGAGTATTGCGTACAGTTCTGGTCACCACATTACAGGGAGGACATAATTGCTCTGGAGAGAGGACGGAGGAGATTTACAACAATGCTGCCAGGGCTTGAAGGTTGCAGCTATGAGGAAAAATTAGATTGGCTAGGGCTTTTTTTTCCCCTGGAACAGCGGGGGCTGAGGGGTGACTTAGTAGAGGTGCACAAAATTCTGAGGGACCTAGATAGAATAGACAGGAAGGACCTATTTCCCCTGGTGGAGAGGTCAGTTACCAGTTGGCACAGATTTAAGGTGATTGGTGGAAGGATTGGAGAAGACATGAGGAAAAACCTTTTCACCCAGAGGGTGGTGGGTGTCTGGAATTCACTGCCAGGAACAGCGGTGGAGGCAGAAACCCTCAACTCATTTAAAAGATACCTGGACATGTACCTGAATTGCTGTAACCTGCAAGGCTACGGACCAGGTGCTGGAAGGTGGGATTAGATTGGGCGACTAGGTTTTTCGGCCGGCACAGACATGACAGGCTGAATGGCCTCCTTCAATGCCCTAACTTTTCTATGGTTCTATGGTTATATGTTTCAATGAGATCACCTCTCAGTCTTCTAAACTCCAGAGATTAGAGGCCCAATTTACTTATCTCTCATCATCGGACAATCCCCTCCTCCCAGGGACCAATCTTGTGAACTTTCGCTGTACCACCTCCAATGCAAGTGTATTCTTTCTTAAATGTGGAGTCCAAAACTGCACACAGTACTCCAGATGTGGTCTCACCAAATCCCTGTACAATTATAGCGATACTTCCTCATCCTGTACTCTAATCCCCTTGCAATAAAGGCCAACATGACATTTGCCTTCCTAATTGCTTACTGTATCTGCATGTTAACTTTCTGCATTCCTTGTACAAGCACACCCAAGGGTCTGAACATTGACACGCGCAAGTTTCACACCTTTTAAAAAATATTCTTACAATCCAAGTGCATAACTTCACACTTCCCCACATTATACTCCATCTGCCATCTTGTTGCCCACTCATTTAACCTGTCTATATCTCTTTGCAGCCTCTCTGTGTCCTCCCCACAGTTTACCTTTCCACCTACCTTTGTATCATCAGCAAACTTCGATACATTACTCTCTGTCTCTTCATCCAAATCATTAATATAGATTGTAAATAGCTGAGGCCCCAACACTGATCCTTGCGGCACTCCACTATTTACTGCCTGCCAACTTGAAAAAATTGGCCTGCTAACTAATCATCTTTCCATGCTAATATATTACCCCCAACTCCATTAGCCCTTATCTTCCCTTTTAACCTTTTGTGTGGCACCTTCTCAAAAGCCTTTTGGAAATCCAGGTATACTACATCTACTGGTTCCCCTTTATCTACCCTACTAGTTACTTCCTCAAAAAATTCTAATAAGTTTGTCAAACAGGATTTCCCTTGAGTAAAGCCATGTTGACTTGTTCTAATTATACTGTGTTTTTCTAAGTGCATTGTTAAGGTTTCCTCAGTAATAGATTCCAGAATTTTCCCAATGACTGATGTCAGGTTAACTGGCCTGTACTTCCCTGTTTTCTCTCTTCCTCCTTTCTTGAAAAGCAGTGTAACACTTGCCAACTTCCAATCTGATGGGATCTTTCCCAAATCGAAGGAATTTTGGAAAATCATAGCTAGTGCATGCACTATCTCTGTAGCTATCTCGTTTAGAACCCCTCGGTGCAGGCCAGCAGGTCCTGGAGATTTATCAGATTTTAATCTAAGTTTCTGCAATACTTTTTCTCTGCCGATATGAATTTCCTAATTTCCTCAAACATTTTAGTGCCTAAGTTACTGCCTATTTCTGGTATGGAACTTTGATTCATTTTGGAAGGTCGAATTTGAATGTGGAATACAGGCTTAAAGACAGGATTCTTGGTAGTGTGGAGGAACAGAGGGATCTTGGGGTCCATGTCCATAGATCCCTCAAAGTTGCCACCCAAGTTGATAGGGTTGTTAAGAAGGCGTATGGTGTGTTGGCTTTCATTAACAGGGGGATTGAGTTTAAGAGCCGCGAGGTTATGCTGCAGCTCTATAAGGCCCTGGTTTGACCACACTTGGAATATTGTGTTCAGTTCTGGTAGCCTCATTATAGGAAGGATGTGGAAACTGCAGAGGAGATTTACCAGGATGCTGCCTGGACTGGAGGGCATGTCTTACGAAGAAAGATTGAGGGAGCTAGGGCTTTTCTCATTGGAGCGAAGAAGGATGAGAGGTGACTTGATAGAGGTGTGCAAGATGATGAGAGGCATAGATAGAGTGGATAGTCAGAGACTTTTTCCCAGGGTGGAAAGGGCTATCACCAGGGGGCATAATTTTAAGGTGATTGGAGGAAGGTTTCGGGGAGATGTCAGAGGTAGGTTCTTTACACAGAGAGTGGTGGGTGCGTGGAATGCGCTGCCAGCGGTGGTAGTAGAAGCAGATACATTAAGGGCATTTAAGCGACTCTTGGATAGGTACATGGATGATAGTAGAATGAAGGGTAGGTAGTTAGTTTGATCTTAGAGTAGGTTAAAGGTTCGGCACAACATCGTGGGCCGAAGGGCCTGTACTGTGCTGTACTGTTCTATGTTCTATGTACTCTGAAGACAGACACATAATATTTGTTTATTGCTTTGCCATTTCCTCATTCCCCATGATAATTTTTTCTGTCTCTGTTTTTAATGGACCAATGTTTACTTTAGCTAATCTCTTCCTTTTGATATACCTATAAAAGCTATATACCTGTATCCCCATAAATACCGCACACTCCTCACAAATACCACACATTCCCAATAAATACCACCTCCTCAATGAACCAGATTCCTCACAACTTCAGTATCCTATTCAACCCCAAGTTTATCTTCCAGCTCCATATTCTTTCCATCACAAAGTCTACTTACTACCACCTCTGAAATATCATCTGCCTCTGCCCTGCAGCTCAACAGCTGCTGAAGATTTCTACCATTCCTTCTGCTGTATCCAAACTCAATTATTCCAATTCACTCCTGGCTGGTTTTCCATCTTGTAACCTCTGTAAATCTCAGTTCATTACTGCAGCAATGCAGCAATGCAGCAAGGCTCCTAAGACAGCACCTTCCAAACTCACGACTTGTACCAACCATAAGGTCAAATACTACTGACCATATCCTATCCTGCACCATGTCTCACATCATTCCTGCCCTCAATGCCCTACATTGGCTTCGAGACCCCCTCTGTAACCTTCCCCAGTTCTGACTCCCTAAGATCTGCCCAAACTCTCCTTTCCTCTTAACTGTCTTTTGTGCACCCCTGTCCCTTCAGGCCACCATTTTGCTGCTGTTCCTTCATCTGCCTAAGCCCCATGCTCTAGTATTTCCTACCTAACATCCTCCATCTCTAACTTAAGACCCTCCTTAAGACCTTTGACCAAGGTTACGATCTCCTCTCCTAATGTGGTTGTTGTTCCCCTTCCTCATCCTCCTTAATGCACTTAGGTTAAATTAATGATTTTTAAAAATTCATTTATGGGATGTGGACATCGCTGGCTAGGCCAGCATTTATTGCCCATCCCTAATTGCCCTTGAGAAGGTGGCGGTGAGCTGCCTTCTTGAACCGCTGCAGTCCATGTGAGGTAGGGACATCCACTGTGCTGTTAAGAAGGGAGTTCCAGGATTTTGACCCAGCAATAGTGAAGGAACGGCGATATAGTTCCAAGTCAGGATGGTGTGTAACTTAGAGGGGAACTTGCAGGTGGTGACGTTCCCATGCATTTGCTGCCCTTGTCCTTCTAATTGGTACAGGTCGTGGGTTTGGAAGGTGCTGTCTAACGAGCCTTGGTGCATTGCTGCAGTGCATCTTGTAGATGGTACACATTGCTGTCACTGTGCATCGATGGTGGAGGGAGTGAATGTTTTCGAATGGGGTGACAATCAAGTGGGCTGCTTTGTCCTGAATGGTGTCGACCTTCTTGAGTATTGTTGGAGCTGCACCATCCGGACAAGTGGAGGGTATTCCATCACACTCCTGACTTGTGCCTTGTAAATGGTGGAAAGGCTTTGGGGAGTCAGGAGGTGAGGTACTTGCCGCAGGATTCCTAGCCTCTGACCTGCTCTTGTAGCCACGGTATTTATATGGCTACTCCAGTTCAGTTTCTGGTCAATGGTAACCCCCAGGATGTTGATAGTGGGGGATTCAGCGAGGGTAATGGCATTGAATGTCAAGGAGAGATGGTTAAATTCTCTCTTGTCAGAGATGTTCATTGCCTGGTACTTGTGTTGCGCGAATGTTGCTTGCCACTTATCAGCCCAAGCCTGGATATTGTCCAGATCTTTCTGCATTTCTGCACGGACTGCTTCAGTATCTGAGGAGTCGCGAATGGTGCTGAACATTGTGCAATCATCAGCGAACATCCCCACTTCTGACTTTATGATGGAGTGAAGGTCATTGATGAAGCAGCTGAAGATGGTTGGGCCTAGGATACTACCCTGAGGAACTCCTGCAGTGATGTCCTGGAGCTCAGATGATTGACCTCCAACAACCACGACCACCTTTCTGTGTGCTAGGTCTGCCTCCAACCAGCACAGAGTTTTCCCCCTGATTCCATTGACTCCAGTTTTCCTAGGGCTCCTTGATGCCCTACTCAGTCAAATATTGCCTTGATGTCAAGGGCAGTCATTCTCACCTCACCTCTAGGAGAGCATCTTCTGCACTATCATGGCTTGTTCTCTTTAAGGTGCAACCAGTATTTTTAGTTTTTGAGTTTGGATTTCTGCATTTGTACTTGCATTTTCTGCCTTGGTGTTTTACACTTTTAAATAATTTGTCGCTGTATTTTACTTATCTGAATTTTTGGGAGATGCAATTTTAATTGAAGCTCTAAAGTTGAGAAGATGAAAATTCCTCTTGTTTTGGAAGAGGCAGAGGAACACACTGATTGTACTGTAAACTGTCTTCACCCAAAAACCCAGGTAGATCAACCCAAACATCTCTGAGGAGATCTACATTTTTCAACTATACTTCATCAGGAAATTATATCATCTTCTCTCGTCTGATCTGCACACAAGATCAAACAACAGAGATAGTTCCGCCACCAACTGGAAACATGATCATGGCCTTGAATATTTATATAGCTGCATCACTCCAAGACACCTCTGGCATATTGATTACAAAAAGCAACACACCCAAACATACAGAAGGTGAAAGCTGACCTTTTTTTAAACAGAGTAAATGCTTCCATTACTTTCTCCATGGAACACCTCCAGTAATTGAGAGGGTGATGTGTATTTTCCATGTGACAGGCTTCCCTGGAATGCAGTGGTGAATGCTGTTGTCTTCCAGGCTTTGACCATGAGTCTCCTGGACTTCATGAGTAGTAAAGTTTTCCATTTGATAATGTGTAGTTGGTCAGTAACTGTACGCACAATATCGTGCAAATGACTGTCCTCTGACCTAGTAGCCATCATGAAGCTTTCATTTCACGCCAACCTGCCACGCCAACCTGCCACGCCAATCCGCCGTGCCAATCCGCCACGCCAATTACCCCCACTCCCCCATCCCAATTACCCAGACTCCCCCGCCCCAATTACCCACACTCCCCCGCCCCATTTACCCCCACCCCCTCATCCCAATTACCCCCACTCCCCCACCCCATTTACCCCCACCCCCCCACCCCAATTACCCCCACCCCCTCATCCCAATTACCCCCACTCCCCCACCCCATTTACCCCCACCCCCCACCCCAATAACCCCCACTCCCCCACCCCAATTACCCCCACCCCATTTACCCCCACTCCCCCACCCCAATTACCCACACTCCCCCACCCCAATTACCCACACTCCCCATCCCATTTACCCACAAGCCCCATTTATCCACAACTCCGTCCTCATTTACATACGCCCCGTCACTCCATTTTCAGGGAGCTCGTGCCCCATTTGGATGAGGCAGACGTGCTGAACATTTAACCGAATGTGAATATCAGTTGTGTGCCAAAAATCTACTTCAAACAGCATTGGAAGGGTTATTCATTTTGCATACGTTGACAGAGTAAATCATTCCATATTATAGACAATCCCCCAGACTGGGTTAGAAAACTGATTGGATAAATTCAGTGATTAATAATATAATAGTGAAACATTTTTAATTCTGAAATGACAAAGGCTGAGAATGCATTGAACTGGAAGGCTTTGTTAGGAAAACCTAGAGAAGTCACTGGAAAAGAAAATTAAGAATTTGTAAATCAATTTCTCCAAGGAGACAATAGCTAATCATCACTGAAACATGCAGAATCATCAGATGTACTTAGCTCATCACTTTCTAACTGAATGCTCTGTGAGCACTGACAATATTATCAAGTCTCAATGAGCTGAACTGCAGAAATATTGTAGGAACTTCTGCGTTCGTCGACTTTGTAAAATGTTATAGTCTTTGTAGCATCAATACATAACATTAGAGAATTGCGAGTCACAGTTCAAGAGAAAGCACAGCAGCATTTATGGTTTGCAGATAAGCTGCAGTATTAACTGAAGCTGGAATGTCCAATGAAGCATAAAAATAGGGCACAAAGAAAAGAAGGAAACCAGAGTGCAAAGAAGCAATGCTGCTCCCTACACTGCCTGATCTGCCTCTCCTCACACTTGTCTTCCTCTTGCTCATCACGGACTGATCTCATTCATCGTCATCTAAAAACAAGCATTGTTTCATCCAAACTCAAGTGTGTTCCTCGTCAGACAGCTGCATTATCATTCTGTAAGCACCTCAATGCAATATGTTACAAAGCACTTTTACTGTTGCTGCTACTTTAACATGTCAGATGTTTTCACAGTAAAGTACCTGTCTTTCAAATATGCTTCATTTTCAGTCCTTATTCTGGGATATCGGAAAGCACAGAGGCATCAGGAACTATGTTACAAATTAGCGATCTATATTGATGACGAATTCGCCAGCAAGTCTGAACAACCAAGATTCCTTTAAGATGTGGGAATCATTGTCATTGTCTGAAAGTCATACATTCAGGTGCAGGTATCTCTGCTGATTATAGCACCTTATGTACTGACATGCTGTGCTGTTGCTGAATGACCTGAGATGTGGGACAGGTGAGTTCAATAGCACCTGTGCTCTGAAAATGATACATCTTCTATAAAGCTGCAGTCAATACTGAACGTAATGTTGGCACCAACATGTCAGAAAAGGGAATGTCTGATCCCAGCATTCTCGGCATAAAATTTAACTTGATGACTCTTCTGATGTTGCCTTAAAAACAAGGAAGCAATGCTAAACCTTTATAAAACATTAGTTAGAGCTCAACTCTGTGTTCAATTCTGGGCACTGAACTTTAAGAAGATGTCAAGGCCTTGGAGAGGGAACAGCAGAGATTTACTAGAAGGGTACCAGGATTGAAGGACATCAGTTATATGGAGCGACTGGAGAAGCTGGTGGTGTTGTCCTTGGAACAGAGAAGGTTAAGAGGAGATTTGTTCGAGGTGTTCAAATTCACAAATGGTTTTGATAAAGTAAATAAGGACAAATGCAGACACAAGTAATGGCTCCACACAGCTGAATTGAGAGATATTGTCAGCGCCTTTCCCGCTGCACTCATTCAAATCTCCCCCAAACTACCTCCACCCCGCACCTCGAGATTCCATGCAGACTTCTATTGGCCAACCTGTATAAGGGCACCGATCAGGAATTCTGGAAAACAATTCTGGCTAGTGTTGGTGTTGAGGCCAGTCTGACATCCTAGACCCCACCCGAGAGTGGTTATTGATATGACAGTCTGCCTGTCTCCTGCTTAAGGTAGTCTCACGGGCTCTGGTTGTTTGGATACAGAAAAACTCTCCCAACAAATCCAGGTGGAAATAAGAAGGCCTGAACTTTAAAATAATCCCTTTAGTAGAAAACAAAGTTAGAAGAAAACTGGGAGACCACTTTGCCAGTCTGGAGATCAGTACAAGTCATCTCATTCGTCTGGGCCAGGACAGATGGTGGTGTGGTTGCATTGTCATTGGGCTAATAATCCAGAGGCCCTGACTAATGCCCTGGAGACATGGGTTCAAATCCCACTATGGCAGCTGGTGGAAACGAAATTCAATTAATTCATAAATTCAATTGATTAATGAAAAATCTGGAATTGAAAGCTAGTCTCAGTAATGGTGCCATAAAATTATCATTGATTATCATAAAAACCCATCTGGTTCACTAATGTCCTTTAGGGAAGAAAATGTGCATCCTTTCCTGATCTGATCTACATGTGACTCCAGATCCACAGCAATGTGGTTAATTCTTAACCTTTCTCTGAAATGTCCGAGCAAGCCACTCAGTTGTCAAGGGCAATTAGGGATGGTCAACAAATGCTGGCCTAACCAGCAACACCCACATCCCATGAAAGAATTTTAAAAAGTTATGGGAAGTCTGGAACAGGTAGCTCATGCCCCTGAAACTATTAGTGTTGTAAACAGCAAGTGGAACTTTCAACTCTTACAAAACATGCTGTAAAATTCAGCAAATGGCAGCAACTGGGTCCTTGCTGTTTCCTCACAGGCTCCACCAGTCTCCCTGCAACATTACACAGCTGACCAATGCAGATTGTCAAACCATCTGTATTTCTGCTTGATGCTGGTTATGATAATACTCCTGGGAACAACTCACTGACAAACCAATAACAGTATTTTGCAGCTTTCCACACAAATAGACATGTGAGCACCAAATATCAATTCATTTTTGTTCTGCCATTTCGGGCTCTCTTCATTCACATGGCTGAATGGTCCTTTTTACAAAGGGTTAGTTTTTGAGGGAAGTGTTAATGACCTGGGGCTCAAAGGAATTCATTCATCACACAAGACGCTATTTCCTATAATTGACACTACAGCCCTTGATGTAAAGGAGAAGTCTGTTATATACTGATTGCTGCAACATATAATGTAGATAAGAGTAATGAGCTTTGATGATCAGAGTCTTGTGTCATTGGATTGTTTCTTTAGGCCATGGCACAAGTACACACTTGCTGGCAGAGAGCAAGGATGGCTTCATTAGGTTTCACAGGGAAAAAACCCTGCCATCCATCTGAATAGTTTCTTCATGCAGGGATATTGTACACACAGACTCTGTACACACAGACTCTGACCCAGAATGACATTGACTGCCTGTTGTATAATCCAACATGGCAGCAATTCTTAAATGGGTGCTGCTGGGCAACCAGTTTATCAGGACAAAGAAACACTTTGGTGTGGAAACAAACGTCTGCAAGAAGGAATGTGGACAAAATGGTCTTGTAGATATGGCGTGTTCCAGTGAACATCAATGCAAGCTCAAGGAACAGCACCTCATTTTCCGATTGGGAACATTACAGCCTACCAGACTGAACATAGGGTTCAATAATTTCAGAGCATGACGAGCCCTTTTCATTTTAATTTAAATTTAATTTTATTCCATTTTTTTTTAACCATGTGCCTGCCTACTGGTTTTTTCATGTTTGTGCTTTTGGCTAGGGCTGCTCATTATTCTGTCATTAACACTCCCTCTGCACTAATGCTTTGTCTCTTTGCCTTTGCCCCATGACCTCCTTGTCAGTTAATCTCTCCGGCCCTCTATCACACATCTTGCCTTTTGTTATCTTTTGCCCCACCCCCGCTTTTTTTGCTTAAAACCTATTACATTTCTAACCTTTGCCAGTTCCAATGAAAGGTCACTGACCTGAAACCTTAGTTCTGTTTCTCTCTCCACAGATGCTGCCAGACCGGCTGAGTATTTCAAGCACTTTCTGTTTTTATTTCAGATGTTCAGCATCTGCAGTATTTTTCTTTTACATTACTACAAACTGACCTATTGGCGGAATTTACATTCCGGGGTGGGAACCTTGTTGTCACGGTCACTTCCAGATCCCGACCCCGTACCGTGTCGTTAACACGTACGCGTTGCAACAATGATGTGCGAAGGAGGTAATTGACCTGGAATCACGTTCGCCGCTCAATTAGCGGTGGTATATGCGAGGAGACGGGACTTAGATATCGGAGGGGCTTGATTTAAAGGGGGGACAGCAGCCATTGCGAAGGTTGCTGTTTGCCCAAGAGGTGGAGGAAGATGAAGAGCAAAGGGCATTGAGAAGGGAGGCCTGTGTGCAAGGGCAGCTCCTCGTTTTTCAGACGCCTGACTGGAGGTGCTCCAGGAGGTGGTGACTGAACACAGAAACATCCTGTTCCCTGCCAGTGGCAGGGGAAAGCCTGAAAAGGTCACCAAGTGGGATGGTTGGATGTGGCTCATGAGGTCAGCAGTAGAGGAAATATCTCATTGGCCTCCTCAGGTCCAGCAAGGTGAGCCCAAAAATAAAAACTATTTATATTTTAACATAATTCACCTCCTGGTCAGCATTCATCAGAATTCAAAAGAGAGGAGCAACCTGAAGGCACAGAGAGGTCTCTTCACCATGGGAGAGATTGTTCACGTCAGCCTTGATGACCTAAAAGCACAAATCAGAGCCCTGGTGCTGTTAGACAGGAGGCTGGAGTGCAGACTGCAGCAGCATATGTGAATGAAAAGCTGTGAGTGATACTGGAGTGAGACATTGTTCTAACAGGACTCCATCTTTCAGGCCAAATGGGAGAAGAATGCCAGGGAGAGAGAGAGGGCCCACCTGGATGGCAGGGTGCCCCAGCGAGCATCACTGACTCACTTTGAGGAGCTGGCCCTTGACCTGACCAGAATGTCAAGACACAGGGATGCTGGAGATGGAGAAATGGGGGGGGGGGGCGTCCGCCATAGACAGGGAGAAAACACCTCAACATCTCCAGGTTCAGTTTATGCATGGCAATGTTCCCTGTCCAACAAGCTGTCAATGCCTAAGCTGTCAGCACATGGTCTTTTAGCAATGGAAGTATCTGCTGACTGTCCCGATCTCTCATAACTATCTTCTGTTAAGTCTCCAGCAGGGTCAGACATAGAGGGTCAGGAGGCCAGGCAAAGACAAGTTCCTCAGGAGTCAAAGGTGGAAGACACATCACATCTTTCCTGAGCATCCTCCACCAGCGCAGGTACTCTCACATTGGTGGGGCTTCACTTGTTAGAGAAAATGTGGCACAGGGTGAAGCACACATCACATCAGAGCAGGAGGAACAGGGGAGGCAGAATCAGCTGTAGACAGTCCCCCTCAGAGGATGGAGGACAGATGCAACCCTGCTCAGCAGGACGAAGATGCAGAGCCTCTGGAGTCATAAAACAGGTGGGCCTACCTGGAGAACCAGTGTGAGATGTGTGCCCACATGTCAGTTACCAGAGGCACTGCAGAGTCATGGGATGAGAATGGAGGAGTCCATTCATCTCATGTTCTTTACAATGTCTCAGTGCTTTGAGCACATGAGCTCCTCTATTAAGAGAGTGGCCAACCTCATGGAGAGCCCATGCAGCACACTGAGTGGATGCAGGAACAGAGCACTGCCATGCATGGAATGCATGCTGCAATCTGTAACATTGACTGTTCAGTATTGCAAATGGCGCAATGAAGCATGGAGTGGATGCCAGCTGCGCCCCCGATGGTTCCCTCCAGCGATCAAGGGCACCAAGAAAGTGCTGAGGAGGCAACAGCTGGCGATGAGGGAGCCACCCCTTAAGGGCTTCATCGTCATCATCCACGTCCATGGCCCCTCGGACGGGTGAAGCATCTGTGGCATCACGCCCTGTGACAGAGGTTGCCCACACAGCGCTGCCGGTGCAGCAGCCTTTGGAGGCCCCCTGCCCCCCAGCATCTCCACGCTGAGGCTGACTGACACGGACATCTCAGTCCCAGACAGGCACTAGCGAGCAGTCTGCCTCCACCTCATCCTCAACCACAGGGGAAACACCTCATAGGAGTGGCCGTGAACGCAGGCCACTGTGTCGGTTATGTTACTGTGTGGATCACTTGGGTGTTTCTGATGTAAATAATAGTGACATGTTAAGTGATAAAGCAGTGGGAAAGTTATTGCACTATGGCTGACTTGTGTGTTTCCATTTCATGTTGGCGAGATGCAGGAGAATGGGATGTGAGGGCTGGCAGGACGATGGAGTGAGCTGGTGGGGATTGTGTAAAGTGGAGAGTCTGGAGCCTTCCTGCCCCTCCTTCCTCAGCCCTTTGCCCTCATTGCCCAGGGATCGGCCTCTGCTTCAGCAGATGCTGCTCCTCCTCACTGGTTGGAACAAGCTTGGAGAAGTTTGATCCCATTTCCTCTAATGCCCTTCCTTTGTTGGCAATGGAAAGTGGAGTCTTCCTGAACCCCCCCACCCACCATTATATACCCGTGAGACCCGTTAGCAGAAGGACCTGTCACCCTCCTTAAGCCCTTCCCCTTTACTCTTCCCCACCACCCCCCCAACTGCCCCCACCCCTGCCACGACAATCCTGGCTCCCTCTAAAATGCCCTTGTCAAGAGTGCAGAGATATGAAAGATAATTCTTCTGCCTGAACACAACTGATTATCTGTGAATGAGGGCTGTCTCTGAACCTTCCCTCTTTAACGCTGCCTCTTGCTTCTTTCCCACCGTCCCAGCTCACTCCCTCTGTGTCACCATCTCCTCCTCCCTGTCGTGGTTCTGATGCTGCGTTGAACCCGCACCTTAGAAACAAAATCCTAAACTGGCCCTTTAACAAGCTAACAAGAAGCTCAATAATGGACTAAGTGGCCATTTGCACAGAGTGGGCAGGTTTCCTCTTCCAGCTCCCACCACGACCTTTAAACTCAGAGGGGATTGGTTAAGTGGTTACCTGTTCCCTTTCCTGTCTTCACAAACTAATAAAAATCCTGCCCATTTTTACATTTGGTAGCAAAAGATTAATGGTTGAGTTAACTCACTAGACACTGAGTTTGTAGCAAAAAATAATACAAATTCAATATTAAAAAAATGGGATAAATATCCTGAAAAATCAATGCAAATATAATGTAATTAATAGCAATAAAAATGTTTGCATAGAAATAGTAACATTTCAAAATTCCAGGCGTAAACTCATCACTCTCTGTACTTTTATAGTCTTTCTGCATGTCCCTTAATAAAGGCAAAGAAATGTCATTTTTCATTTGAAATGTATGAGCTCTGACTAATGCATCTCTGCATATAAAATGAGTATAATTCACTCAAAATGTCAGAATTAATACAAAGTCTTTGTGCAATTGATTCGCATTTTCTGAAGGTTCTGTTTCCACAAATAATCGACACGCTCAATGTAACATAAAAACATCAGCTCTGGCAGCAAAGAAAATACAAGCACAGGGTTAGCAAATCAACATGAAGAAAGTGTTCAACTTCTTCCACACAATGAAGGCAGAAACTTTGATTTTGAAATTCTTATCTTGAACACAACATCAAATAAAATGGCATCCGGAAGATGTTGAATGAAAAATAAAGGAGAATGCAAATGTAACAGTATAAATAAAGAGCACAGCAGCAAGCAGACAGCACATTACTGAAACTGAATGCTAAGGGCTTGTTTCCACTTGATTAGCCTTCAGAGAATATTAAAAACAATATGAAGGAAGCTGCCTTTCCCATAAGATTTGTAAAGGCGACGATCTCCCACTGTACAGTCACTCTGGAGTCTCATTACGCCTTTTGAATATATGTGTCATTAAGCTTCACTTCACTTTCTGTGCTTGACACAAGTGCACTGAATCAGAAGTACAAATGGACTCATATCATCACCAAAGCTATACTGGAGAATGGGGTCCTGTGTGTACAGATCGAGGGGTAAACATATTGGCCCCCATTAAACACCCCCTGCCCATTATAACGCACCCATTATACACTCGTCGTTACACACCCTCATGTTATACAATTGCCCATTATACACTCACCCGTTACACAACCACCCATTACATACCAGCTCGTTACACACCCACTCCATATACACCACCTGTTACATGCTCGCCCGTTACACACCCGCCTGTTTTTGCAGTCTTGCCAAAGTTGAATTTCACCCCAAGTTTTTTATGGGTGTGATGTATATAATTACAGCTGTCAGTAAAGAACTTTCTACATTCTCTCTTGTTAATCTAGAGTCTGCAATACCAGCTATTCCATAGCCACTGATTATTTTGTTGTAACAATGGGTGCAATCATGGAATTCAATCCCTAAACAGTGCTTCAAATGCAGCTCTTTTTCAATATTGCTGAAATGCAGTTGTACTATTGAATGCCAAGTTATATGAAAATGTTATAGAAAATAAATATAATAGGGTAAAATTTCCACTTGCATGCTGGCAGGTCAAAGTGCATAGAGATTGAATATTACTGTTGGTGGACAAGTCTCTCAATGGCCCCTCCTTTCAACATGCCTGCTCTCTAGGGGAGCAGCTTCAGTGAATTTAACCCTTTACACTGGTCCAATCGTTGATGAATTCCATGCACAAAATGCCTCTATAGGAACAGAAGGAGACCATTTAGTCCCTCGAGCCTCTTCCACTATTCATCGCTGATCTTATCTTCACTCCACCTACGTGCCTTTGTTCTGTATCCTCTAATACTCTTACCATGAAGAAACTATCAATCTCAATTTTGAAATTTTCAGTCAAGTTCCAGCTTGTTTTGGGCAGAGGTTTCCGATTTCGTTTACCCTTTGTGTGAAGAACTGCTTTCAGACATCACCTTCCTACATCTGGACATTAAAATGCATGAACCCAGACTTCCCAAACAATAAGCAATGTGAGATTTATTAGCATGGGGGACAAAGACAGTTGATGAATGTAGAGTTAGTTGACATTTTGTAATCTTCCATATGGCCATCTCAGAAAGGCTCAGGAAGTTTAAAAACCTGCAAGACGTAAAACACTGCATCAGTTCCGGAAGGAATTGCCCAAACGTTCTCACCATTCAGCATGAGTCAGTCAGAGACACTTGGCAGAAATTTTCAACAGTATTTTGCTTTATCCTTTCAGTTTCCTGGTGTGTTTAGATGAATGGGTTGATCACTTATTTGTGTTCTTACTTGGGGGATTGGATAAGTTTGGAGGTGAGGAGAGCATTTAATTGGGTAGGATGGGATGGGGACCCCACCACCATCCCAACTCCGCCCCAATTAAGTCCATGGCAGGAAGACCCATGGACAGCCTCCCCACCACGCTGCCAATTGAGGCCCTTGTGGGCAATTAACGCCCAATTAAGGGCCACATCTTGCCTCCGCTGGTATTAACTCAGCAGCGGGTAGGCCTGTCGCCATGCAGAGAGCACGCCAAGCAATCACATACAGGTTTCTTGCCAACTCCGGTGGCAGGGAGCTCCCTCGTTCAAAGGCAGTGTCTGATCAAGGGACCCATCATTGGGAAAGGGGGGCTCGCTGAGAGCTAGCCCTAGCCCTTGCTGCCAACCCCCCTACAACTCCCTCCCCCAACTGCGTCCCTTGATGCTCCTGGGCCTCTGGTGGGTGCATTACTAGCAGCAGCCATTGCCTCCGCAATTGTGCTGCTCTGTAAAAGAGCTGCCAGCCTCTGATTGGCTGACAGCTCTCATGGGTAGGAACTACATCGCCAAGGTCCTTAATCCCAGGGAAGGTATGTGATGTGGCGGGCCTTCCCCAGAGGAGGCGACGCGGGGCTCTCACTGGTTCTTCAGTCGGTAGCCAAGATCCCCCATCACCTGCATAAAATCCCATTTTGTGTGTACGTGAAAGTGATCTGTTACAACCAGGTGAGCAAGGGGTCTTGAGCTCCCCTCTTGGCCTTTTCTTGGTTTGGCCGTAACAGGGCTTAACTTTTAAAACACTGTTTTTACCTTCTCCTCAGTGAGTCCTTGCTCACCACTCTCTAATTGTAATTGTAAAGAAATCAACCAGACAGGTTTTCTCAGATTTAAACAAGAAAGGTATAAGTATATTAGCCTTAAAACTCTAACACATTTAAAAATACTAAGAATACGCAACACAACCACGCTAGCACACATACGCGATAAACACACAAACAAATAGATATAGAGGATGAGAAAGAATTAAAGGGGAGAAGGTTTGAAGCAGTAGATGGAATTCAGTTACTAGTTTTGGATTGGATGTAAAATCTTCAATCCGGACAAATGTGAGGTAATGCATTTTGGAAGATCTAATACAGGTGGGAGGTATACAGTAAATGGCAGAACACTATTGACAGGCATAGAGATCTGTGTGTACAGGTCCACAGGTCACTGAAAGTGGCAACGCAGGTGGATAAGGTAGTCAAAAAGGCATACGGCATGCTTGCCTTCATCGGTCGAGGCATAGAGTATAAAAATTGGCAAGTCATGTTGCAGCTGTACAGAACCTTAGTTAGGCCACACTTAGAATATTGCGTGCAATTCTGTTCACCACACTACCAGAAGGATGTGGAGGCTTTGGAGAGGGTACAGAGGAGGTTTACCAGGATGTTGCCTGGTCTGGAGGGCATTAGCTATGAGGAGAGGTTGGAAAAACTCGGATTGTTTTCACTGGAACGACGGAGGTGGAGGGGCGACATGATAGAGGTTTACAAAGTTATGAGCGGCATGGACAGAGTGGATAGTCAGAAGCTTTTTCCCAGGGTGGAAGAGTCAGTTACCAGGGGACATAGGTTTAAGGTGCGAGGGGCAAAGTTTAGAGGGGATGTGCGAGGCAAGTTTTTTACACAGAGGGTGGTGAGTGCCTGGAACTTGCTGCCAGGGGAGGTGGTGGAAGCAGATACGATAGCAACGTTCAAGAGACATCTTGACAAATACATGAATAGGAAGGGAATCGAGGGATACGGTCCCCGAAAGTGCAGAAGGTGTTAGTTTAGGCAGGCATCAAGATCGGCGCAGGCTTGGAGGGCCGAATGGCCTGTTCCTGTGCTGTACTGTTCTTTGTTCTTTGTTCTTTGATTGAAGTTAAGTCTTACAGTTCTCGTTGGAGCCCAGTGCACACTTCAAACTCGTTTCGCTTGTACCAGAAGGCTGAAGGGTCATCTAACTTGAGGTTTAAGTTACATCATGGGTCCCTGGAATTTTGTGTGATAGAGAGAGAGAGAGAGAGAGAGAGAGAGACCTTGCTTCTCTTTTGTCTTCAAAAAGCAGTCTGCCTCAAAACTTTACTGCGAGCACAACTCAATCAACTCCAAGTTGACCAGCAGGTTAGTCATGTGACTAGCTTCTTGTTTGAAACAGCATCACCTGCGAGATTTGTGGATTCCTTCAAGCTTACCAAACACTCTCAGTTGTGGGGGGTGGTGAGCAGTGGTGGAATGCTGGCTCTTACACATTCAATGACTATCAATGTCTTTTGATCATCACGATTGACCAAAACCCATCTGGCTAATTGAATTGGGCAGCACTCCCATTGTCGCTCCATACAACTGTATTTCAGAATGCCAATGTGCAGCCATGTTTTCAGCCTCTGTTCTGTGGTCTTTTTAAACAAGTTGTTACGACCAGGTGAGTAAGGTGTCTCGGGGTCCCTTTTAGCCTTCACCTGGTCTTATCGTAACAGGGTTTAATTTTAAACATACCATGTTTTTAGTTCCCCCTTGGTGAATCCTTGTTCACCACTTTCCAATTATAAGGCAAAGAAACCAGCACAAACAGGCTTTCTTAGGTTTAAAAAAGAAATGTTGAAATTTATTAAACTTAAACTTTAATTCAGTTAACGCCTACGGATACATAACGTACCCCACGCTGGCATGGAAACATGATACAAACATGCAAATAGAGACAGAAAAGAGCAGAAGAAAAATAAATTAGAGAAGTTTGAGGCAATATCTGAAGAGTTGTTATGGTTCTTCGAGCTCACTGTAGAGTCCTTGATTGTAGGTAGATCTTGCCTTTCGTTGGGGCTCAGTATTCTTCTTAAGCCTTGTTCGCTGTAGGAGACTTTTCTCTCTTGGGGTTCATGTGTCTTCAGTGGATTCAGAGGCTTGTGAGAAAGAGATGGGAGCAGACAGGAGAGATCTTCTCAGTCTAGGAGCAAACAGCTTTCTTGCCCAAACTGTTTGTACAATTTCAACAAACTCAGGTTGCCCAACAGGTTAGTCATGTGACTAGCATGTTTGACCATGTCAGTTTGTGTATTTGGCCATCTTAGCAGTCAACCTGGAATGCGAGCTCCCCCACCTTCAACATCTGGTGATCAAGAGTCCATTGTGGGTTGAATGTCAGGGAATGGCTGCTTTGTCCTTCCAAACATTGTCTATTAATGTGAAAATATTTTTTCCATCCACGGCTGATCTGTTTAACAAGTCCTTTCTTTACTCCAGTAACAGTTCAAAATCAATATTCATGACAAAATCAATGTGCCTCATTCTTGGCAGGTGGGGGCCTTGCATGACAAAGTTATTTCAATGTCCAGTAAACATTCAAATAATAGTGATCCATATGATGAAATTAATATGTTTCCATTTAGTAGGTGTGGTTTCCGTCACAGATCCATACAGTTTACAGCTTCAAATGATGTTCAAAGTGTTGGCTTCCCTGTATACTGAGTGTGTACAGCAGACTCATTGTTAGTTTAACATTATGTGATTTCTTAAAATGTATTGGCTACTGCATTATAGTAAATGTTGATGTCTGTCTTTTGTATGCAGAGCAAATATTATGGTGAAAAGAAAATAAGGCAAATTTATTCAGTTTCATTTACAGTGAATGCTGTGTCAGGCAAACCCCACCTGCCAAGATTGAGGCACATATCGTCTCGCCACATAAACATTAAAGCTTAAAAATTGCAAACCCTGACTGGAAGGATATTTACAGTACCAGACAATGTTGAAACAATGGGGACTTAACAGTGCTTCTCCAAAACACAGAGGTGGTCAGACCAGTTTTGGTCACATGACTGACTGGCTGTTGCAGAGTTTGAACTCCCAAACAAAGGAACTGCCAGGCAGACAAAGCCGTGCGCTCATTGAGTAAAGACCTTCTCCTAGGACTGAGAACATCTCCTCTCCTGCCTGTCTGCCTGCTCATCCCTCAGGGAACTGAAACCATTGAAGACATGTGAAACTCAAAGAGAGTAGGGTTTTCCATGTGAACAAAGTTTTAAGATGATTACTGGGCCCCAACAAAATGCAAGTGTTGGCCAGGGGCTGCAAAAAATACAGAGTCTGTTACAAACTGTTGCATAGCTCATGAACTAAAGTAATCGGCGCTCAGACACTGTTGGATTGTTTGTGAACTATAGTAACCTGTGCTCAGACACTGGTCTGTGATGGTAAAAACCAGTTTGAACTAATTAATTTATGTGACAAGACAAAGGAGAGATCACAGGAATAGAGCCGAATTTGGACATGGTGTGATACCGGGGTCTTTGGGCCTGGACCAATAAGGAGAAGATACGAACGAGGTGAGCAGGCTTAAACCAACCGGAAAGAGACAGCACAGTTTTGAAGAGATAAGAAAGAGAATAAGAATAGAGATTCTCAAGCATAGAGCCAGCGAGAAACTCCGAAGACCAACCATCGCGGAAGTGGAAGACCTGCGTGAGCAATGCGGCGACGACGTAAAAGAGAGAGAGAACGGAACACCTGGCCAGCGTCAGCTCTCCCCTTTTTCGGGTATTATCCTTTGTTTTCTGTGACGAGGTCAGAGAAAGGTCAGAGGAACCTAGTGGGTGTGCTTATCAATTCAAGCTAGCTTTGTTATTAACTGTATAACCCAGTTTGAGTTGCATGCTTTTGTCTAACCAAGTGTATAAGCCTTATTCTTACATTGTACAACAACATGAATAAAGTAAATTGATAGTTAAAGAAAGGACTGAGTTTCCTCCTCTTTGTACCACACATTAACCGTAGCCGATGGATTAGGTGGAGGGTGGTTCTTCTGTAACCCGATATCCCAAACACCCAGCCTGAGCTTGAATTAAGAGGACTTAGTCCCATGTGATGGCTAGGATCAAGTGGGTGAAGGGAATAAAGGGGCCAAGGGCGTTGACTCCGCGCCACGGTTTACACAAGACTATAACTTCAATCAAGGGCTACAGCGAGCTCGAGAAACAGTAACAAGATATTGCCTCAAACTGTTCTACTTATCTTTGCTTCTGCTCTTTTCTTTCCCTATTTTGCATGTTGACATCGCATGTGCCTGCTCGCGTGAGCACGTCATATATCCATATGTGTGCACCGTATTAAAGTTTGAGTTAGTTTTAATAAATTTCATCTTTCTGCTTTAAACCAAAGAAAGCCTGTTTGTGCTCAGTTATTTGCCTGATAATTGGAAACTGTGAACAAAGATTCAAAAAAGGGGAGGTCAAAACACAGTGTGTTTAAAAATAAAACCCTGTTACAGTAATACCAGGTAAAGACAGCAAAAGACCCCTAGACATTGCTCACTTTGTCGTAACAGTTTTGTAGTGACTGATGCTGGGCAGGTAAACTTGATAATAAATTTGGAGGAGAGGTTACCAAACAGAGTGAAATAAATGAGCTGATAACCTGTTTTTTATGTTGGTTGATGAATGTTGGCTAGGATTTCCTGATCTTTCTGGAGCAGAGCCATGAGATTACATAGAATTATGTGGAATAGACAGCACAGAAACAGGCCATTCGGCCCAGCTGGCCCATGCCAGTGTTTATGCTCCGTATGAGCCTCCTCCCAACTTACTTCATCTCAACCAATCACCATAACCATTGAATCTAGGCTTAAAAATCTCATTCAAAGATGGTAATTCTGAGAATACAGCAATCTCTCAGTTCATTTCTGTCTTCATTTATCTTTGTTGTCTCTCTGAGTAAGATTATTATTATTGTGCTTTAGCCCCAAACCCACAAGAATGGGTTAAACATGGTCAACCTCATTCCACAGCTAGCAGAGGAGGCTGGTACAGATGGAGGTAGGAAAATACACAGAAAGAATTTTCCTATCTGGGCTGTCAGTGTACTAATTCTGTCACCTCAGTAGAAGTAAATATGAGAGATGTATAAAATATAATACAGCAAATCACGCACAGTTCACTGTCCATTAGGCTAACATGCACTTAGTCAGGCAAGTCACAAAAGACATCAACAAGGAATTTACTTTTGAAACACAGCCTGAACTGATTTGACTGAAAGAGGCAGACAGATTAGAACATAGAACATAGAACAGTACAGCACAGTACAGGCCCTTCGGCCCACGATGTTGTGCCGAACCTTTAACCTACTCTAAGATCAAACTAACTACCTACCCTTCATTCTACTATCATCCATGTACCTATCCAAGAGTCGCTTAAATGTCCCTAATGTATCTGCTTCTACTACCACCGCTGGCAGCGCATTCCACGCACCCACCACTCTCTGTGTAAAGAACCTACCTCTGACATCTCCCCGAAACCTTCCTCCAATCACCTTAAAATTATGCCCCCTAGTGATAGCCCTTTCCACCCTGGGAAAAAGTCTCTGGCTATCCACTCTATCTATGCCTCTCATCATCTTGTACCCCTCTATCAAGTCACCTCTCATCCTTCTTTGCTCCAATGAGAAAAGCCCTAGCTCCCTCAATCTTTCTTCGTAAGACAGTCCAGGCAGCATCCTGGTAAATCTCCTCTGCACCCTCTCTAAAGCTTCCACATCCTTCCTATAATGAGGCGACCAGAACTGAACACAATATTCCAAGTGTGGTCGAACCAGGGCCTTATAGAGCTGCAGCATAACCTCGCGGCTTTTAAACTCAATCCCCCTGTTAATGAAAGCCAACACACCATACGCCTTCTTAACAACCCTATCAACTTGGGTGGCAACTTTGAGCGATCTATGGACATGGACCCCAAGATCCCTCTGTTCCTCCACACTACCAAGAATCCTGTCTTTAAGCCTGTATTCTGCATTCAAATTCGACCTTCCAAAATGAATCACTTCACACTTTTCCAGGTTGAACTCCATCTGCCACTTCTCAGCCCAGCTCTGCATCCTGTCAATGTCCCGTTGCAACCTACAACAGCCTTCCACACTATCCACAACCCCAGCAACCTTCGTGTCATCGGCAAACTTGCTAACCCAGCCTTCCACTTCCTCATCCAAGTCATTTGTAAAAATCATGCGGGTGCTAATTTATCGAACTGAGGGACAGGTAACAGGAGGTTGTTACTGGTTCCATTCTCCAAGCTACAGTTAATTCGAACAGTATTGGTTTCAGCAAACAATGTTCTCATTGCAGTTTAAAATCATTTTAAGTTGCTTATATTTAAAATGTATTGACCATGATATCTGATGTCAACAGTTGACCAAGGATTTCTTCAGTATCCATTTAGCATTCCTGTCAAATTACCATTAATTTTCAGACATAATAAGCAGCATGTGATTGAAATTTTCAAATTGCTCTGCTCAGTGCTCTGTGACTGCAGATTTATCTGTAATCCTTCTTTGCTGTGGATTCTGTTAATAGCCAAAATACTTCTGCAAAACTCAGTAATGTAGCAAGTTCATGAGGGCTTTTGAGCTCAGTCATTGAAATCTAATGTGGAATAAATGAGAGAGAAAAAATGTTATGAATGTAACCCTGGAACTTTCTAGTTCCAGTTGCCAGAAGTGTTTACACGAGTGGAGACAGTTTGAGCAGGGGCAGGAAAATCACAAGAACCATAGAACCATAGAAAAGTTACGGCGCATAAGGAGGCCATTCAGTCCATCATGTCTACACTGGCGGAAAAAACTAGCTGCCCAATCTAATCCCATTTTACAGCACCCGGTCCATAGACTTGCAGGTTACAGCACTTCAGGTGCATGTCCAGGTATCTTTTCAAAGAATTGAGGGTTTCTGCCTCCACCACCATTCCTGGCAGTGAATTCCAGACACCCACCACCCTCTGGGTGAAAAAGTTTTTCTTCATGTCCCCTCTAATCCTTCTACCAATCACCTTAAATCTGTGCTAATGGCAATTGACGCCTCCACTAGGGGAAACAGGTCCTTCCTGTCTACTCTATCTAGGACCCTCATAATTTTGTACACCTCAATTAAGTCACCCCTCAGCCTCCTCTGTTCCAAGGAAAATAACCCTAGCCTATCCAATCTTTCCTCATAGCTGCATCTTTCAAGCCCTGGCAACATTTTTGTAAATCTCCTCTGTATTCTCTCCAGACCAATTACGTCCTTCCTGTAATGTGGTGACCAGCCCTAACACTGCACCTTTATCTAGCTTCCTATTCTTCTTGAATGTCATCTACCCCTCAATATTCAGGACCCAATCCTTGTCATCCTGAAGCCACATTTCTGTAATGGCTATCAGATCATATTTATTTACTTCAATGTGTGCTATCAGTTCGTCTACTTGGTTTTCTCTCCCTCCCTTCCTGCCATTCTCTGACCTTCATTTCCCATATTACTATTCTGCTCTCCTGCCTTGACTCTACCCCTTGATTTGCTACATCTACCCAGGCTTGATCCCTCTCCCCCCTTGTTTAGTTTAAAGCCCTCCCTATTTTCCTAGTTATACGGTTTGCTGGAAGACTGATCCCAGCACAGTTCAGGTGCAGACCGTCCCAATGGCACAGCCCCCATTTTCCCCAGTACTGGTGCCAGTGCCCCATGAACTGAAACCCACTTCTCTCACACCAGTCTTTAAGCCACCTATTAATTTCATTAATCTTCTGTGCCCTCTGCCAATTGGCAGTGGCTCAGGTAATATTTTATTACCCTTGTGGTTCTGCTCTTCAGTCTGGTGCCGAGCTCCTCATACTGTCTAAGCAGAACCTCTTTCCTAGTCCTACCTACGGTATTGGGACACTACATGGACCATGACAACTGGATCCTCCCCCTCCCACTCCAAGTTCCTGTCCGGCCCTGAGCAGATGTCTCGAACCCTGGCACTGAGTAAACAACATAGTCTTCTGGACTCACCCTCTCAGCTGCACAGAACAGTTTCAATCCTCCTCACTATCCTATCCCCTACTACATTCCTTTTTGCTCCTCACACTTGAATGGCTTCCTGTCGCACAGTGCCATGGCCAGTCTGCTCATCCTCCTTGCAGACCTTGCTTCATCCACACAGGTTGAGAGCACCTCAAACCTGTTTGACAATTGCAAAGTCTGAGGCTCCTCCACTACTGTCTGTTCGACCCCTTTACCTGCCTCACTCACGGTCACATCCTCCTGTCCCTCATTGCTGACCAAATCAGATGACCTTGTTCTAAGAGATGTGACCATCTTCCGGAACAAAATGTCCAGGTATTCCTCCCCCTCCCTTATGTTGCACAGTGTTTGCAGTTCAGCTTCCAGATCAGTAATCCCGATCCGGAATTCCTCTAGCTGTTTACACTTCCTGCAGACGTGTTTGTCCTGGATCGCCTTGGCATCTAGGAGCTCCCACATACCACAGCTGCAACATAACATCTGTCCTGTCATTGTTACTTATGCTATTAGTTAATTTACTTTAATTACTTTCTTAATTAACTTAGAATAATTCCTACATATAATAGAATTTACTGTGTTTATTAAATGCTTGTACCGCCTACAACTAAAGTTATACTTTTCTTGATTACACAGATATGTAAACCTTCCTACTGGTAACAGACTTTACCAATGCTAATAAAGCTTTGCCAATTCTAATAAACCTTACTACTATTTGTAAACCTTACAAATACTGATAAATGCTAATAATACTTATGTATTAAGTTGTCCTAATTTGAACTAATACACTCCCTGCTGATCTCTATCTCTCTTACTCTGCATGATCAATTATAAAATCTGCTTTAGCTTTTAGGTTATATAATAATGAATCGATCAAGTCTTATTTTATATTTGATTGATATGGATTAAATTAAATTAGAAGCTTACCAGTATACTCACCCCAGCTGCTTTCTGTTTAATTGCTCTCTCTGTCGACTGTGATATCACTCTGATGTCACTTTGTGATTTCCCCCCCCCCCCACCCCCCGGTCTGCTCCATTGCTCTCTCTCTCTCTTTGTCTTTCTCTCTCTCTCCGGCCTCCAACCCCACCCCGGCGTGCTTTTTAAATCTCCGGTCTGATCCGCCCCTCTGTCTCTCTCTCTCTGTCATGTGCAAAAAGCAATATAAAGATTGAAAATGAAAGATTTGATTAAGAGAGAAAGATAAAAGAGACAGAAATGTAAAATTATCTCTTTTTTAAAATCTCCAACCATCTCCATCTTAGGCAGTCACTCAGGATCGAGGATGACTTGCTTCCACTCCTGTTCAATGGGTTCGGAGATGGTTGATAAGTCCAATGTGTGATCTGCAGGCTCTGCCACATTACGGGCCAGCGATGCTTGAGGGTCAGGTAGATGAGTAGTTTTCAGATTTGTGCACTCCCTCCATTGCCTTGACTTCACCTCCGTATGTTCCCACCGAAGTCCCTTGAGGACACTAATTAAGGAATGAGACTGCACACTTGTAAAATTTAATTTTCAGGGTCAGAGAGGATGCTGAGCAGTGATTATCCTTATCATGTTGTTAAATGTTCACTTCCTCCTGACTGCACGAGCCCTAACAGTTTCTGGTATGTTTAGTAGGTAACTACCACAACCTAATGCTGCTGCATGGATTTCAGTGCCGAGTCTCTCAGTGAGGTAATGCAGCCTCTGGAAGAGCAGGAAACTCAGACCACAATGTCTGGATTTCTGCATTTAAATACACATATGCAGATTCTGGAAGTTGCTTTCTGATATACTCCATAATAACAATGAATGCTCATAGCCTCACTGTTCCTCTTAAAGCAAAATCAGTGCCTAAGGGGGGAGTTTTAGGCTCTTCCCCATGTTAGGTTTGGAGGCGGGGAGAGCATATAATCTTTCATGATGGTGACGGGGGGACCCTGACACCTTCCCGCCTCCACCCAAATTAAGTCTGACGCAGGAAGGCCTGTGAATGGCCTTCCCACCCTGCTTCCAAATGAGGCCCTTAAGTGGGCAATTATTGCTCAATTAAGGGCCTCATCCCACCAGTGCCAGAATTAGCCCAGCAGTGGGCGGGCCTGTCACCGCACGGGGGAAAAAGCCAAGCAAACACATGCGGGTTGCTTGCTGGCTCCTGGGGGGCTGGGGTTGGACACAACATCAGAAAGCAGTGAAGCCCGCTGAGAGACACCCCCCTGCCCATGATGCCGACACCCCTAAACCCTCCTCCCCTGTGAACCCCACCCCGTGAAAACCTCCCACTGAGACCTACCTGTGGCCTGGTTCCAGGGCCTCAGGTGAGTGTTCTACTGGCAGCAACCACCACCTCCACGGTGGCGCTGCTCAGTTAAAGAGCTGTCAGCCTCTGATTGGCCGACAGCTCTCAGAAGGCGGAACATCAGTCGCTGGGACCTTTGATCCCAGGGAAGGCCTGCCGCTGCTCGCTTAAGTGCCTAATTGGCACTTGATTTGGCAGGCCTTCCCCTGTGGAGGTGACGTGGGGCTCTTGCCAGTGCTTTTGCCTGTGATTGAGACTTCCCGCCCCATTTCCAAGGTAAAATCCCGGCCAATGTGCCAGAAATAGAGGGAGGGAAAGGTGAAAAAATACTTTTATTTGTCATCATGAGGATCCTTAGCTGAAGAGCTGTGAAAGGCCAAGAGTTTATTAGTGGGCACAGTGTGATTAAGCTTGGATACCACTCAATCCTTTCCAAACAATCAAAGTTCTGGAGTCTTTAGTTGTCTTCAGCACTGCTTAAAAATCAATCCATGATTTCAAAAAAACTTTATTTGTGAAATCAAACTCATGGACCTCTAGAGAATGAGATGGTGCAGGAGTGAGGTGGAAACTCAATGAAAACACACATCCAGAAGGGGATGTAGGGGACAAGAGTGAAAGACAAACAGTTCATGTTCTTGTCCTTTTTATTTAATACTTAAAGAGGTAAGAATATAAAACTTAACACATACAGTAATAAAGACAGCACAGGATAACAATGTGATATAGATTGAGGTCAACGTCAGACTTCAGCCAATTCGATTCACTCTGAGTGATATCAAGAAACGACTGAAGGCACTGGATACTGCAAAGGCTACGGGCCCTGACAATATTCCGGCAATAGTACTGAAGACCTGTGCTCCAGAACTTGCCGCGCCCCTAACCAAGCTGTTCCAGTACAGCTACAACACTGGCATCTACTCTGCAATGTGGAAAATTGCCCAGGTATGTCCTGTACACAAAAAGCAGGACAAGTCCAACCTGACCAACTACCACCCCATCAGTCTACTCTCAATCATCAGTAAAGTGATGGAAGGTATCATCAACAGTGCCATCAAGCGGCACTTGCTTAGCAATAACCTGCTCAGTCACGTTCAGTTTGGTTCCACCAGGGCCACTCAGCTCCTGACCTCATTACAGTCTTGGTTCAAACATGGACAAAACAGGTGAGGTGAGAGTGACTGCCCTTGACATCAAGGTGCATTTGACCGAGTATGGCATCAAGGAGCTCTAGCAAAACTGAGGTCAATGGGAATCAGGGAGAAAACCCTCCGCTGGCTGGAGTCATACCTAGTGCAAAGGAAGATGGTTGTAGTTGTCGGAGGTCAATTATCTGAGCTCCAGGACATCACTGCAGGAGTACCTCAGGGTAGTGTCCTAGGCCCAACCATCTTCAGCTGCTTCATCAATGACCTTCCTTCAATCATAAGATCAGAATGCTCAATACCATTCGTGACTCCTCAGATACTGAAGCAGTCCATGTAGAAATGCAGCAAGACTTGGACAATATCCAGGCTTGGGCTGATAAGTGGCAAGTAACATTCGCGCCACACAAGTGCCAGGCAATGACCATCTCCAGCAAGAGAGAATCTAACCATCTCCCCTTGATATTTGACGGCATTGCCTTCGCTGAATCCCCCACTATCAACATTTTAGGGGCTACCATTGACCAGAAACTGAACTGGAGTAGCCATATAAATACTGTGGCTACAAGAGCAGGTCAGAGGCTAGGAATCCTGAGGCGAGTAACTCACCTCCTTACTCCCCAAAGCCTGTCCACCATCTAGAAGGAGCAAGTCAGAATTGTGATGAAATACTCTCCACTTGCCTGGATGGGTGCAGCTCCAACAACACTCAAGAAGCTCGACACCATCCAGGACAAAGCAGCCCGCTTGATTGGCACCCCATCTACAAACATTCACTCCCTCCACCACCGATGTACAGTGGCAGCAGTGTGTACCATCTACAAGATGCACTGCAGCAATGCACTAAGGCTCCTTAGACAGCACCTTCCAAACCCGCGACCTCTACCAACTAGAAGGACAAGGGCAGCAAATACATGGGAACACCACCACCTGCAAGTTCCCCTCCAAGTCACACACCATCCTGACTTGGAACTATATTGCCGTTCCTTCACTGTCGCTGGGTCAAAATCCTGGAACTCCCTTCCTAACAGCACTGTGGGTGTACCTACCCCACATGGACTGCAGTGGTTCAAGAATGCAGCTCACCACCACCTTCTCAAGGGCAATTAGGGATGACAATAAATGTTGGCCTGGCCAGTGACGGCCATATCCCATGAATGAATTAAAAAAAAAATTTAACAAGTAATTCTGAGGTGGTTCAATTTGTTAAAACAAAAAGATAATTAATCCTTATACATTGAAAAAGGGAATCTCGATGGTGCACTGGGGGCCATGTTTGTTTTTGTGTGGAGCTCAGTGGAGTCCAAATTCACTCAATATCTGCCAAAAGATGCCATTTTGACATATTGTCATCCAGGATGCCTAATAAATATATGTAAATGAGGGCCCTGCGCCTGTTTCTGGAACACATTTTCATTTTCAATGTCCTCAGCATTGATTTCTACCAATCTACAACCCACCCATCAATCCTGGGTGAAAATATTGGGGAGTGTTTCTGTACCAGAGTAAGTTAAAGGAATCCTCAGCTGCATGTAAGCATCTGGTTAGTAATTTTAAACAATGAATCGGCTTTTGGGAGTGTTGTCTTCAAGAGCAGACTGCAACATTAGTGTTGTTATTTTTTGGAGCAGAGATAGAATTTCTGCAAAGAGGGCACCGAGGTTCTTATCCCACATGGGTTTTTAGGACAAGAACATTGTACTTCCAGTTAATTGAGGAGTTGTGTGCCTGGCAGCTTTGCTTTCAGAGCTTTAACTACAGGCTCTACAACTGAAACTCCTGCTGCTGTGTACATTGAGGTGACTAAGCAGTCTGGTTGGCTACAGTGCTTTGAAATCATGGTGATGAGCTCACACGTGTTTGAGGTGAATTCCTCCACACTATTTAACAATATGTGCAAGTTTCCTGGTAGACAGTCTAATGCATCGAATAGTGCTGGTGTTCAGCTATCAGTCTTTCTTTATAGACTGGGCCCCGAAGTCTAAATCTGCACCCTGTACCCTCCACCCAGTGGAAGTCCCTTTAAATGACTCTCTACAGCACGGTGTTGGAGGTGGGGTGGAGGTTCTAAACTGTTGCTTTAAGGGTTATCGTGCAGCTTCCAGAGGACTGTCCTCCTCTTCTTCTGCTCCAGGTAGTTCCAAAACAGAGGGGCAGCACAATGGCGCAGTGGTTAGCATCGCAGCCTCACAGCTTCAGGGACCCGGGTTCAGTTCTGGGTACTGCCTGTGCGGAGTTTGCAAGTTCTCCCTGTGACTGCGTGGGTTTTCGCCGGGTGCTCCGGTTTCCTCCCACAGCCAAAGACTTACAGGTTGATAGGTAAATTGGCCATTGTAAATTGCCCCTAGTGTAGGTAGGTGGTAGGAGAATGACGTGTATGGGAATATGGGATTAATGTAGGATTAGTATAAAATGGGTGGTTGTTGGTCAGCACAGACTCGGTGGGCTGAAGGGCCTGTTTCAGTGCTGTATCGCTAAATAAAAAAATAAATAAACATGCAATGCAAGAGGAGAGAGGAAAGAGTTAGTATTTAGTGGCTGTCGTAGATTACTAACAGCTCAATATAGCATCAGATTGAGAGAGTTAAGTACAAAGTGAAAAGTAGCCTGGGAGGGTCAAGCATGCAGTGAGAGATGTCCTGCAGCTTCTCCACCTGCCATGATTCTATCCCACCCTCTGCTCGCTGCAGTCATAGCTGCCAATTCCAATGGTGCGGGCACTTAGGTTAATGGTGCCCATTTTCCTGTGACTGGTTGCAGGATGAAAGGGATTGTATTAAAGCATGGGCAGTTGAAGTGTTGTGTCCCAGAGTACTATAGTTTGGACAGTGTGTTGTCTGCTATCACATACTGAAAAAATAAATTCTACCTTAACTATTCCTTAATCAAAAGAATCTTGTGGACAGGCAATCTCTAAAATTCCAGATTAAAGGAATACATTGCATAACAGAGCACAAACATTCCTGTTTATGTCACAGTTACGTTTCATATATGTGACAGTGAAAGGAAATGGGATTTTTGTTTTCATTGTACACTTAATAACAATATTAATCAAATCTAGTTCATGTGTGGTACGGGTTCAGTAAAGCCCACACTACAGCACTGGTGTGACATTTCGATTGTCCGAATTCTCTCCTCTCATCTCTTTTTGAACATTGTTGAATTATGGACTTTTGCTGCTAAACTGAAAGCAGTTTTGTGCTGAAAGTACCAAAGGCCATTTCCCTCTGAACCTGAAAATCTCATCGATTTGGACTGATTCAATTTTCCTTTAGCTTGTTTCAGAAATGAATCTGGTTGCAATCCACACACAAAGTTTACTCGAGTGGATTCAAAACTGGAAATTGTACTTTCATCCTGTTTAACTCACCATTATACTCTGACTGGAGCATTCCTTTCTCTGCGTTTTAGTAATCCAATTTTGGAATTATCCAAAGATGTATAACACAGATCCTGCTCTGATTTCCCAAATCTCTGTCTAACCCATTAGGGACCAAGGGGGAAATTTGTGGGTGGAGCCAGAGGACATTGGTAGGGTGTTGAATGAATATTTCACATCTGTCTTCACCCAATAGAATGAGGATGCAGATATGGAACTTAGAGAGAGAGACTGTGAGGTTCTTGAGCAAATTGTCACAGGGAGTGACAAGGTATTGGAGGTTTTGGAAGGCTTAAAAGTGGACAAATCTCCAGGTCCGGACAATTTGTGTCCCAGAATGCTGTGGGAGGCGAGGGTGGAGATTGCAGGGGCTCTGACCCTAATTTTTAATTCCTCTCTGGTCACAGGGGAGGTGCCAAAGGACTGGAGAACAGCTAATGTGGTTCCACTATTTAAGAAAGGTTGTAGAGATAAGCCAGGGAACTACAGACCAGTGAGTCTCACGTCAGTGGTAGGGAAACTATTGGAGAAAATCCTGAAGGAGAGAATCTATCACCACTTGGAGAGGTATAATTTGATTAGGAATAGTCAGCATGGCTTTGTCAGAGGGAGGTCATGACTAACAAATTTGATTGAATTTTTTGAGCATGTGATCAGGTGTGTAGATGAGGGTAGTGCAGTTGATGTAGTTTACATGGATTTCAGCAAAGCCTTTGACAAGGTCCCACATGGGAGACTTATCAAGAAAGCAAGTGCACATGGGATACAAGGTAACTTGATAAGGTGGATTCAAAATTGGCTTAGCTGTAGGAGACAGAGAGTGATGACAGACGGCTGTTTTAGTGACTGGAAGCCAGTGTCCAGTGGTGTACCACAGGGATCTGTGCTGGGTCCCCTATTGTTTGTCATTTATATAAACGACATAGATGACTATGTGGGGGGTAGGATCAGTACGTTCGCAGATGACACAAAGATTGACCGAGTGGTTAACAGTGAGGTGGAGTGTTTTAGGTTACAGGAAGATATAGACGGCCTGGTCAAATGGGCAGAAAAGTGGCAGATGGAATTTAATGCTGAAAGGTGTGAGGTAATACACTTTGGAAGGAGTAATGTGACACGGAAGTATTCAATGTATGGCCTGACACTGGGAAGTTCTGAGCAACAAAGGGACCTTGGCGTGTTTGTCCATAGATCTCTGAAGGCAGAAGGGCAGGTTAATAGGGTGGTGAAAAAGGCATATGGGACACTTGCCTTTATCAATCGAGGCATAGATTACAAAAGCAGGGAGGTCATGTTGGAGTTGTACAGAACTTTGGTAAGGCCACAGCTGGAGTACTGTGTGCAATTCTGGTTGCCACATTATAGGAAGGATGTGATTGCACTGGAGGGGCTGCAGAGGCGATTCACCAGGATATTGCCTGGGATGGAACATTTAAGCTATGAAGAGAGGTTGGATAGGCTTGGGTTGTTTTCACTGGAGCAGAGAAGACTGAGGGGTGACCTGATCAAGGTGTACAAGATTATGAGGGGCATGGACAGGGTGGATAGGGAGCAGCTGTTCCCCTTAGTTGAAGGGTCAGTTACGAGGGGTCACAAGTTTAAGGTGAGGGGCGCGAGGTTTAAGGGGGATTTGAGGAAGAACTTTTTTACCCAGAGGGTGGTGACGATCTGGAATGCCCTGCCTGGGAGGATGGTAGATGCAGGTTGCCTCACATCCTTTAAAAAGTACCTGGATGAGCACTTGGCATGTCATAACATTCAAGGCTATAGACCAAGTGCTGGCAAATGGGATTAGGTAGACAGGTCAGGTGATTTAATGCATCGGTGCAGACTCGATGGGCCGAAGGGCCTCTTCTGCACTGTGTCATTCTGTGATTCTGTGAAATGATTGGAGTGCTTCTCATAATGATGTTGTAGAGGATGGAAGCATGAAAAGGAAGACAGAATTTTCCTCCTGTCCTATTCTTTATAAAATATGTTCCATGACAATACTTAACTTTCTTCAAGTGAGTGAGATGAAATAATAGTTAAATAGAAATCGTAATTATCAACTTATTATTTTAGACTATTATATGGTTGGCAAATAAATTGGCACTTTAGTTAAAGCTGAGCTAGCTTTTCACTGTTACTTCCTGTGACAGCCTTGGGCAGAGGGCAGAGGGCAGCAGCTGAGGCAGCAGGGAATTTTACTGGCACTCCATTATTCAAAGTCCTCTTGAAAAGGATATTATTCTAACAGTGACATTATGCTGTAATTGTTCCAACAATTCAACCCTTCAACAGGTCGACTGCTTACTAATGCCAATTAAAGGCTGTTGACGCCTATTGGTGCTGGATGCGATCAATCATTGCTCCGGATGAGAGGTATCTGTGGACCAGGGGAACACACTGGGCTTGCCATGTATACAATGATGTCATGCCACAGGATCGAGAGTGCAGAGTAGGAACACACTGCAGTGGCTGTTACTGCACTTTCTCACTTCATCATTATCCAATTTTATAGAGGAAGCTTCAACCAGGTTTTAGGCCCCTCATTTACATATTTTAAAGACCAAACAACTTTTCTTTTAGGCGGCCAAAGAGATGAATATTAGTAAAACAGAATCATGGTGCTACAATGAAAGATGAATCTACATCTTAGCGTGTACAGTTGGTGTTCAGAATTTCATTGTTTATCTTGTCCTTTCATCTTTACCACAAATGCTCAATGTAGTTCATTATTGGAAATCATTCTTGTCTCATTTTAGCTTTAGTCAGCACATTGCATTTTAAGCATGCAGATTTTAAGTAATTATTGTAATTTCATCCTCTGAATTCTGGATTATGCTGTTATTTTACAAAATGCAGCTTTGCTTTACTTCAGCTAACATAGAGACGGTATTCAATCATTCTGGAGATTAGAACATATAATGAACATGAATAGTTATGTCTGTATACTTTAATAAGAATTCTGCTCAACTAGAAAATGTTAAACCATATCAATTTGTCATTGATGTGAAGCATGTGACTCCAGGATTCAAGCTGTTACAGCATGATGGTGTTTAGTAATGAACCCACTGTGCTGCAGAGAAGTGAAACATGGGTCAGGACTTGTAAATTCCCATCTGATGGGGTCTCAATCTCAGGCAGTCAGTCAGTGAAAGGCACCAGGCAGTTGGTGCAGCTCCCAATAAAGAAGGAGAGAAGTAAGGATAGTGAGTCACTCCAAGAGCTGCCAGGTAATCTCACTAAGTAGGTTACAGAGGTGATCTGCAGTTCCATTATACTGCACCTCTGTGCTGTCTTCATTTGGCAATTCTTATTAAGCAGCAAAGTATGAGAAGGCAATCATTTTTTTGTATTTCTATATTATATATTTTCTTATTCATTCACAGGGTCACTGGCTAGGCCAGCATTTATTGCCCATCCCTAATTGTCCTCGAGAAGGTGGTGAGCTGCCTTCTTAAACTACTGTAGTCCACGGGGTTTCGGTATACCCACAGTGCTGTTAGGAAGGGAGTTCCAGGATTTTGACCCAGCGACAGTGAAGGAACGATGATTATAGTTCCAAGTCAGGATGGCCTTATCCTGCTCCCATTTCTTATGTACTAATCAGATGACTGTGAGCGAACAGCTCGCTGTTCCACGGAATTTAATGGAAATAAAATTCGGGGGGAGATGTAAAATGGGCTGTAGACTTGCTATCACCCATTTCACGCTATCACCCAATGTCAAGTTCTACTCCAAGAGAGTAAATCAAGGGCTGAATTATGCTGTGACGACAGGGGCCATGGCAGCGGGCTGAAAGGTGGGGAGCTGGGGGGAGACCCTGCCTTGGCCCTCCATTAGACTGAAAGCAATTTAACAGTGGGCAGGCAATTAACTGCCCACCATCGGGAATGCTGTCCCTTTAAGGGATGAGCGGCCACCTCTAAAGCTGCTGGCCAATCGGAAGGCCAGCAGTTCTGCAGTACCAGCAGTGCCACTGGGAGCAGTGGTGACTGCCGGTACTGCAGGAGGTGCTGCAGCATTGAGGATGTTGGAGACCCCTGGAGAGGTGAGTGGGGTCGGGGTTGCTGGGGCCATTCAGTCAGGCTCCGGTGTTGGGGTGGAGAGTGGGTTACTGAGGGTGGGTGTTGTCTTCCCAGAAGAGGTGCAGCAATCGCTGCCAGGGGGCCCTCCAGGGGCCTTGGATTGCCCCCAAAGGAGGAACCCCGAGCCCACTAGGAGGCCACCACTTAAGGGCCTCAATTGGCCTGGGGCAGGAAGGCTGTCCTCGGCATTCTCCATCCTTAACTAAATTGGAAGACATCGGGAAAGCGACAGACACACCACCCCCACCTTCTGATGCAATTTTATGGACCCCCCAAACTCTGTTCCTGTCCCAAGTGGGCCCATTAAATTCAGCCTCAAGTGTCAGTGCACCAAAGCAGAGCAAAGTGAGACTCTCCTCTTTGTCACCTCATTCCTCTTTGTCATGCTGCATTTACAAAGTAACTGCAGCTTTCATGCATCATCCTGACAATTATAGTGTAATTGCACTTTTATATTCATGGCATAGAGTTCTGCAGATAAGGAATTGCTTCCTTTAATTAAACATTGGCATCAAACTGATAGCAGGAATTGGAACGTAAGAAGATATCAAGAAAAGCCTGTTTAATTCATATTGCTCTCTTTAGGTTTTTGGACAAAACTCCATCAGACCACTTTTATCTTCCTCTTCCATTGGTTTTAAATTTATATTCCTCTTCAGAGACAAATGTAAAAACTGAATGTAGGAATCTGAAATAAAAATAATTTGTTCCTTGATACCAGAGTGAGCCAGGAATCTGCCTATTTCTTTTTTGAATACTTGAATCGAGCCAGCATTACAATAAAATGTGGCTATTTCTTAAGTTACACTAAACTCAGTCTCCCTTAGTTTACATTCACCCTCTCATTTCTCTCCTCACATTACAACACAGGAATGTTACATGTGTTGCAGAAAATGCTGCTTCCTGCTACGTCAATTCTGAACATTGTGTCAAGTTCATTAAATGGCTTATGCTGTCATTTAGTGATGTATTCTGGAGAGTGGACATAGGTCAGTGTCATTTAGGTATAAATTCAAGAATAATATTAATATTTCATGAGATGACCATTGCCCTTTTCTGGAACAATACATGTTTTGAAAATTGTTAACAGTGTAACGACTTTACCAACTGAATATTTTTGTATAATAAAGCAATTTATTAATGGGGAAAATACTTCACTCATCTTTTACCTCGCAACCTTATTCTGGCTTTAGTTTCTAATTCTATAATTGATGAAGGTGTTATAGTGCTGTTTTCTCACTGATCAGCAGTTAGCTAGAAACAGAGAACATGATCTTTGGAGCTCCACAAGAAGCATCTTATTAATGAAGGATCCCCAAAAGGCTGGAATTATTGGATGTCATGGCATGACAGACTGAGGCACTTGTGAGAAATTTAAATGCATGAGAAGTTTTGTCAAAGTTACATTAAATGCTTTGTTAGATAATGAGGTAGTGACGCTGCTACAAAACAATGTATTGTGGTGCTCACAGAACAATTTATGCAACATTACCAGCTTATATTTTGTTCAAAATGGCTTTTACTGTGACTAATTAGTTAATTTACTGAATAATATTGCAACTACAGTCAGAAAAATAAGCGCTTTAAGACTCAGAAGTAACAATTCCAGTTTTTAATCTGTCATTTATGATAATGCTTTATACAATTATTTTGAAGGAAAATGTTATTTCTGACTGTGTTAGCTTAACAAATGGATACCCCTCTCACTCAAGTCAGTGGGTTATGGGTTCACATTCGGGTTTAAGCGTGTAATTGAATCTGTTAGTCCTGGGAGGGAGTTTTTTCCTTCTCCTGTTTTACATTCCCCTCAAGCAGAAAAACAGACCAGTTGCTCAATTATCTCATTACTGTAATTTGCTTGCACATCTGCCAACAGAACAACAGCCTCTTCAAAGTAATGCATCATAGGATAGATCTTACAAACTAACACTGTATGGAAATTTCTGTGCTGGAATAGCATATCAGTGATTTAAGGACAGAGGTCAAAAGCATTGACTGTTCGTTAAAATGAAAAAAAAAGGCTAAAGAAAACATTGTATTCTTTCTTGGTTTCAGGAAAGAGGATTGGAAATCCTCACCTATTTCATTGTCTCAAGTTTATGTCTCACACACTTCCTTGCCATGTCCTTTTAGTGGAAATTGTAGTGTTTGATTGACTTGGATTCAAACTTGCTGGCCCTGCCGGAGCACACATTAATAGGATTGATAATGCAGATTATACATGCTTCCTTATTTACTGGATTTGGGGAGATTAAAGTGTACTGTCATGCTCCTCGCGTTGACAATCAATTCAACCAGTTTCACAAAATTTGAGACAATAACGTTGAGCGAATCGACTCATCGCTGTGGATATTAAATCTAATCATTACATAATGGAAAAGTGGCAAACGTAGACTGCATTGACCTAAAGGCAGTCAACAAAGCTATCATACCAGACAAGTATCCACTTTCTACAGTTCAAGAACTGTCAGCATCATTTCATGATTCCACACATATCGATCTACCCCATTTCTGACCAGAAATACACCAGCCGAACTTATATAGGCCATAACTGTCGCAGGCCACTGACCATTCATAAGCCATCACTACCAGTTAACAATGATGTCAGAGAGAAAGCAGATGAAACCGTAAAGCGACAAGGTAAAACAAAAGCATACTTTGACAAACGTACAGGCGCAAGGAAACCACAATTTAAAATTGGAGATTGGATTTGAGTCAAATGGCCAAATCGCGACCACAAACTTGCTTCATCAGTAGCAGGTTCAAAACAGATTAAACGTTTGCTCGGTACCAATGCTTACCTGATGGATGACAATACCAAGTGGAATGCAAGATGTTTGATAGGGAACCAACCAGGATATTTTGAGAATAATGGTTATGAGGATACATTTCCTTTTCCTATAAGTGATATTAATAACCCACCTCAAAAAATTCACAACTTCAAATTCATAAATCTAATCGCAGACCTAAGAGACATTCCTATCTCAAAGACTATTTCTGTACTTAGTGTTCAACTTGTCTGTTTACTCTAAGAAATAACCTGATGTAGATATGTTTGTTGTTTAGAATACTTTAATTCAAAATAATGTCTTTAGTTAAAAGGGGGGAAAATGTAGTGTTTGATTCAAGAAGGGTAGCAGGGATAAAACAGGTAATTATAAGCCAGTGAGTCTAACATCAGTGGTAGGGAAGTTATTGGAAAAAATTCTGAGGGACAGGATTAATCTTCATTTGGAAAGGCAGGGATTAATCAGGGATAGTCAGCATGGCTTTGTCAGAGGGAGATCATGTCTAACTAACTTGATTGAATTTTTCGAGGAGGTGACTAGAAGTGTAGATGAGGGTAAAGCTGTTGATGTAGCCCACATGGACTTCAGTAAGGCTTTTGATAAGGTCCCGCATGGGAGATTGGTTAAGAATAGGATCCAAGGCAATTCGGCAAATTGGATCCAAAATTGACTTAGTGTCAGGAAGCAGAGGGTGATGGTTGAGGGTTGTTTTTGTGAGTGGAAGCCTGTGACCAGTGGTGTACTGCAGGGATCGGTGCTGGGACCCTTGCTGTTTGTAGTGTACATTAATGATTTAGACGTCAATATAGGAGGTATGATCAGTAAGTTCGCAGATGACACAAAAATTGGTGGTGTTGTAAATAATGAGGAGGAAAGCCTTAAATTACAGGATGATATAGATGGGCTGGTAAGATGGGCGGAGCAGTGGGAAATGGAATTTAATCCTGAGAAGTGTGAGGTGATGTATTTTGGGAGGACTAACAAGGCAAGGGAATATACAATGGATGGTAGGACCCTAGGAAGTACAAAGGGTCAGAGGGACCTTGGCGTACTTGTCCATAGATCACTGAAAGCAGCAGCACAATTAGATAAGGTGATTAGGAAGGCATATGGGATACTTGCCTTTATTAGCCGAGGCATAGAGTATAAGAGAATACAAGGTTATGATGGAGCTGTATAAAACGCTAGTTAGGCCACAGCTGGAGTACTGTGTACAGTTCTGGGCACCACACTATAGGAAGGATGTGATTGCACTGGAGAGGGTGCAGAGGAGATTCACCAGGATGTTGCCTGGGCTGGAGCATCTCAGCTATGAAGAGAAAGGGAAAAGGCTAGGGTTGTTTTCCTTGGAGCAGAGAAGGCTGAGGGGGGACCTATAGGTTAGATAGGAAGAAACATTTTCCCTTAGCGGAGAGGTCAATAACCAGGGGGCACAGATTTAAGGTAAGGGGCAGGAGGTTTAGAGTGGATTTGAGGAAAAAGAAATTCACCCAGAGGGTGGTTGGAATCTGGAACGCACTGCCTGAAGAGGTGGTAGAGGCAGGAACTCTCACAACATTTAAGAAGTATTTAAATGAGCACTTGAAATGCCATAGCATACAAGGCTACGGGCCAAGTGCTGGAAAATGGGATTAGAATAGTTAGGTGCTTGATGGCTAGCACTGACGTGATGGGCTGAAAGTCCTGTTTATGTGCTGTATAACTCTATGACTCTATGACATTCCACAGGGTTTCTCCTAATTATCCACCATAAATTTGGTGAAAGCACATTGATGTGTTCAGCAAATATGGTGTAAACTGTGGGTGTAATTTTTTTCTTGGTGTATTGGCAATTTGCTATGAAGCACACTTGCTGAATAACCTCAACAATTCTTTTGCAATTGTTTGACTCCTAAGCTTGTTTAGTTACATTAAACCTTTGATTGGATGATTTAATTTAGAATAATTACAAATTTACCATGTATAGATGGAATGAAAATACCATTTTAATTTTTTTTTCATGTGATGTGGGTGTGGCTAACAAAGCCTGCAGTTTTGCCCATCCTCTTGCAATTATATGTCAACTAGGATTACATTGCCCATGAGGCACAATACCATGAATTCGGGTATTAGAAATGGATTTCATTAAACGATGCATACAGAGGCAATCTGCCATTACATGTGGTTTATCAGTAGCTTTCAGCACACACCTGCATACAGGATGACAGAGTCTCATAAATATCCTGGAGAACATCACATTGGGTGAGAAATGAATGTTGACCAGGATTGGGAGATTCTCCTGCTCTTTTTCACAGTTTGCCAAGGATCTTGAACAATTATCTGAATCACAGGAACTAGCAAAAAGGATCTTATTTTAACATCTCATCTAAAGAATAGCACCTCTGACATTGGGCGACTAATAAATGGGCCAGGACACTGTGAATGGGCTGAGACAGGGCAAAGGGTCAGGTGGCAATCACGGATTGAGGTCAGGAGACTGACATTCCTTGCTTATTGACCACTCTTAAAATAGCAGAAGACACTGCTATTCTCCAAAGTTTGGCCTGAGAGTATGCTGATTGTTGCCTAGTAACTGCCAGGGAGCAATGACAAAGGTTACCATGGAGCTATGAGAAATGAGAATTTGCAGGCACGTGAATCCTAGGCAAACAGGGAAAGTTACTCATGTTTCTGTACATTTAGATGGATTTAAATGTAATGCTGCTGTGAAGCAAGGATCTATTCTGTCAATGTAAATGAAATAGTAGGCAAAGTACAGTCTCATAATTATGTGACTATTTATAACATCAAAACCATTGTGATGAAAATCTGATCCAACAAATCTCAATTACTAAATGATGGTGCAATGGAGGCGATACAATCTCGGAACGAATGTGTAAAAAGAAATCTCACCTCCTACTGTTAAATGCCTCTAGTTTGGAATTCGGATTACAAGCTCCAAAACCACATTTAAATCAAACCGGGAATGCCATTGACCAAAACTTTGACTGTTGAAAGCTTATTAATGTGTTCTATTTCTGAGCAGGCTCCCAGCTCAATGAAGAATGTACATCCCGTTAATGTTTAAGGCTTTATTGTCAATGCAGCAACTAAACTGTCATCTGTGTGACTTGAATAGAAAACTGTAAAATATATGAGAATGGCTTAGCAACTTACTGTTTGCTGGAAGAAAACAATTACAGATGATAATTTGCAATGCAGTTTGACTTGAAGCCTCTAATCTCCCGTTGGGACTTAAAATTGACTCAAATTAATGCCTTAATGATCCAATATGTTACATTACTAATATCCTGCAGTTAAAAAAAAGAAAAATATGGCATGGTGCAGAAACTGGCATTTGTTGGGCTGAATGAATTAATGATCTGGCAATTTGCATTCGCCTCAAAGGCTGCAGTTCTACAGGTGTTGGTGTGAGAGCTAACAGGTCAAAGATATTGCAGAGAGCCCAGTGGACCAAATTGGGCTACTGTATCAAAGGCAAGTGTAAAAGTCAGCTAAAGTAACATCTCTGCAGACTCAACAAGCTTGATTACTGAAGTTTTAACATGAATATTTTGTGTTATAATGCTCCTGTGAAACACCTTGGGATGTTTTATTACGTTCAAGAGACGATATAAGTTGTGGTGGTGGTGGTGGTGATTGCGTATGACTTGAGCCTTACAGCAACATTATGCACCCCTTAAAATGCAAAACTATATATTTTGCTTCATAAATTCTTTAACTGAAATATAAAAAACTCATTCTTTGCCCTGTGCCTGTCTAAAATTATATTTTCCCCTTCTTTTACTGAGGGAATGCTGCACTGTTGGAGGTGCTGTTTTTCAGATGAGACGTTAAGCTGAGGCCCACCTGCCTGCTTGGGTAGATGTAAATGAACCATAGCACTATTTCAAAGAAGAGCAGAGGAGTTAATACCGGATTGGACAAATAAGAGTTTTTGGAGAGCGGTGTCTAGGTTTCAGCTGCTATCAGCTGAAATCAGCTGAATGGCCAATTGAGCAGACAAAATAGTTACTACATCTAAGAAACAAACAAATGAAAGAATTCTTCAGCCTGTAACATTGGTTTATTTTATTAATTGACCCCATTTTAGAAGAACTTGCATTTATATAGCGCCATTCACATCCAGAGGAAGTCCCAAAGCAAATCATACCCAAAATAGTGCATTTGAAGTCCAGTCACTGTTGTAATGTTGACAGAGGTGGCAGCCAATTTGTGCAGAGTAAGTTCCCACAAACTGCAACGAGATAACTGACCAGATAGTCTGTTTTAGTGAACTTGGTTAAGAGATAAATATTGTCCAGGACATCAGGGACAACAACCCTGCTCTCTACAAACAGTGCAATGGGATCTTTTATGGCCACCTGAAGGGTCTCAGTTCAGCATCTCATCCGAAAGACAGCACCTCTGACAGTGCAACATTCCCTGAGTACTGCACTGGAGATTCAGCCTAATTTTTTTTCTCAAGTCTCTGGAGTGTCAACCTGAGCCACAGCCTTCTGACTCAGAGGTGAGAGTGACATAATTAAGGCTAGATTCCCGTTGTCTCTATGCACCCCTCCACCATCCACTCCCCCCTTTCATTTTTGTGTGTTTTTTTAGTGTTAAAAAGAGAACAATATGGTAGCATGCCTTATCATCACAATCCAGACCCAAATATGGCCACCAAAGCTTAATTCCAAGAAAACTGCCGGTTCCCATTGCCACTTGCCTCGACTTTGCTCTATCGTGTCTAAATGAGGGTAGATGGGCATGACAAAATCCACTTTCAATTTTGTCCAATTAGTGCCTGAACCCAACCACTGGAAATAGTGTGATGGTATGAACAACAGAAAGGCATTCCTGAGACAAATACAGGACAGTGAAGGCCATTGTTAGGAACTGTATTGCATCTTTGTGGAGGTTTACTGGGGCAGAAATTGTTGGTTGTTTGGGCTCTGGAGCTTTATCAAAGTGTCCCCTTGCGATTAGCAGTGAATGCCAGTCAACTTTCAATGTCGGACTTGGGAAATGGATTTTCCTGTGAGAGTCCTTCACTTCCTGTGCTATTTACAGGCAGGCGATGAAGATATGAAAGTGGCTAGATTGGAAGAACTTTGAAGATAAGTTTAATCTAATTCACCTGCTGGGATCAATTCGCTGCTCATTTTTCACCTTGTACAACTTTACAAACTGTGTAAAACAGGCATCGATCCAATCCATCAGTTTTACACTAGGCTGGTTAAATTAAAATTATCCCTTAGACCGAGACATTGCAGAAGAAGTTTGTTTCCAGCATGTTGATACCCACTTCATGTTTACAGACCAGTTCCTATTTTGATTTTTCCATGAGTGATGCCTGTTTTTGGCTACGGAGTTGAAGCCAGCTCAATAATGAGAACAACCTTTTAAATGGCTATGAAAGTGATCACAGCCATAACAAAGTGACTGTTGGTCCTATAAAATAAGGAGATGGCAGATGAATTGAACAGGTATTTTGCATCGGTCTTCACCACAGAGGATACAAGTAACATCCCAGAAATAGCTATAAATCAGGAAATGGAAGGGAGGGAGGAACTCAAGAAAATTACAATCACCAGGGAAGTGATACTGAGCAAATATTTGGAGCTGCGGGCTGACAAGTCCCCGGGTCCTAATGGACTTCATCTAGCATCTTAAAAGAAGTGGCTAGTGAGATAGTTGATGAGATAGTTGGTTTTAATTTGGCAAGATTCCCTAGAATCGGAGAAGGTTCCATTAGATTGGAAAATTGCCAATGTTTATTTGAATCTTTATTCCAAAAAGCAGTTAGTTATTACACCAGTTCTAAAAAGCAGCTAGTTATTACCACACCAGTTCTAAAAAGCAGCTAGTTATTACCACACCAGTTCTAAAAAGCAGTCAGTTATTACCAGTTATTACCACACCAGTTCGAAAAAGCAGTTAGTTATTACCAGTTATTACCACACCAGTTCTAAAAAGCAGCTAGTTATTACCAGTTATTACCACACCAGTTCCAAAAAGCAGTTAGTTATTACCAGTTATTACCACACCAGTTCTAAAAAGCAGTTAGTTATTACACCAGTTCTAAAAAGCAGTTAGTTATTACCAGTTATTACCACACCAGTTCTAAAAAGCAGTTAGTTATTACCAGTTATTACCACACCAGTTCTAAAAAGCAGTTAGTTATTACCAGTTATTTCCACACCAGTTCTAAAAAGCAGTTAGTTATTACCACACCAGTTCTAAAAAGCAGCTAGTTATTAACAGTTATTACCACACCAGTTCTAAAAAGCAGTTAGTTATTACACCAGTTCTAAAAAGCAGTTAGTTATTACCAGTTATTACCACACCAGTTCTAAAAAGCAGTTAGTTATTACCAGTTATTACCACACCAGTTCTAAAAAGCAGTTAGTTATTACCAGTTATTTCCACACCAGTTCTAAAAAGCAGTTAGTTATTACCACACCAGTTCTAAAAAGCAGCTAGTTATTAACAGTTATTACCACACCAGTTCTAAAAAGCAGTTAGTTATTACACCAGTTCTAAAAAGCAGTTAGTTATTACCAGTTATTACCACACCAGTTCTAAAAAGCAGTTAGTTATTACCAGTTATTACCACACCAGTTCTAAAAAGCAGTTAGTTATTACCAGTTATTTCCACAACAGTTCTAAAAAGCAGCTAGTTATTACCAGTTATTACCACACCAGTTCTAAAAAGCAGTTAGTTATTACACCAGTTCTAAAAAGCAGTTAGTTATTACCAGTTATTACCACACCAGTTCTAAAAAGCAGTTAGTTATTACACCAGTTCTAAAAAGCAGCTAGTTATTACCAGTTATTACCACACCAGTTCTAAAAAGCAGCTAGTTATTACCAGTTATTACCACACCAGTTCTAAAAAGCAGTTAGTTATTACCAGTTATTACCACACCAGTTCTAAAAAGCAGTTAGTTATTACCAGTTATTACCACACCAGTTCTAAAAAGCAGTTAGTTATTACCAGTTATTACCACACCAGTTCTAAAAAGCAGCTAGTTATTACCAGTTATTACCACACCAGTTCTAAAAAGCAGTTAGTTATTACCAGTTATTACCACACCAGTTCTAAAAAGCAGTTAGTTATTACACCAGTTCTAAAAAGCAGTTAGTTATTACCAGTTATTACCACACCAGTTCTAAAAAGCAGCTAGTTATTACCAGTTATTACCACACCAGTTCTAAAAAGCAGTTAGTTATTACCAGTTATTACCACACCAGTTCTAAAAAGCAGTTAGTTATTACACCAGTTCTAAAAAGCAGTTAGTTATTACCAGTTATTACCACACCAGTTCTAAAAAGCAGTTAGTTATTACCAGTTATTACCACACCAGTTCTAAAAAGCAGCTAGTTATTACCAGTTATTACCACACCAGTTCTAAAAAGCAGTTAGTTATTACCAGTTATTACCACACCAGTTCTAAAAAGCAGTTAGTTATTACACCAGTTCTAAAAAGCAGTTAGTTATTACCAGTTATTACCACACCAGTTCTAAAAAGCAGCTAGTTATTACCAGTTATTTCCACAACAGTTCTAAAAAGCAGTTAGTTATTACCAGTTATTACCACACCAGTTCTAAAAAGCAGTTAGTTATTACACCAGTTCTAAAAAGCAGTTAGTTATTACCACACCAGTTCTAAAAAGCAGTTAGTTATTACACCAGTTCTAAAAAGCAGCTAGTTATTACCAGTTATTTCCACAACAGTTCTAAAAAGCAGCTAGTTATTACCAGTTATTACCACACCAGTTCTAAAAAGCAGTTAGTTATTACACCAGTTCTAAAAAGCAGCTAGTTATTACCAGTTATTACCACACCAGTTCTAAAAAGCAGTTAGTTATTACCAGTTATTTCCACAACAGTTCTAAAAAGCAGCTAGTTATTACCAGTTATTACCACACCAGTTCTAAAAAGCAGTTAGTTATTACACCAGTTCTAAAAAGCAGCTAGTTATTACCAGTTATTACCACACCAGTTCTAAAAAGCAGTTAGTTATTACCAGTTATTACCACACCAGTTCTAAAAAGCAGTTAGTTATTACCAGTTATTTCCACAACAGTTCTAAAAAGCAGCTAGTTATTACCAGTTATTACCACACCAGTTCTAAAAAGCAGTTAGTTATTACACCAGTTCTAAAAAGCAGCTAGTTATTACCAGTTATTACCACACCAGTTCTAAAAAGCAGCTAGTTATTACCAGTTATTACCACACCAGTTCTAAAAAGCAGTTAGTTATTACCAGTTATTACCACACCAGTTCTAAAAAGCAGTTAGTTATTACCAGTTATTACCACACCAGTTCTAAAAAGCAGTTAGTTATTACCAGTTATTACCACACCAGTTCTAAAAAGCAGTTAGTTATTACCAGTTATTACCACACCAGTTCTAAAAAGCAGTTAGTTATTACCAGTTATTACCACACCAGTTCTAAAAAGCAGCTAGTTATTACCAGTTATTACCACACCAGTTCTAAAAAGCAGTTAGTTATTACCAGTTATTACCACACCAGTTCTAAAAAGCAGTTAGTTATTACCAGTTATTACCACACCAGTTCTAAAAAGCAGTTAGTTATTACCAGTTATTACCACACCAGTTCTAAAAAGCAGTTAGTTATTACCAGTTATTACCACACCAGTTCTAAAAAGCAGTTAGTTATTACCAGTTATTACCACACCAGTTCTAAAAAGCAGTTAGTTATTACACCAGTTCTAAAAAGCAGTTAGTTATTACCAGTTATTACCACACCAGTTCTAAAAAGCAGTTAGTTATTACCAGTTATTACCAAACCAGTTCTAAAAAGCAGTTAGTTATTACCACACCAGTTCTAAAAAGCAGCTAGTTATTACCAGTTATTACCACACCAGTTCTAAAAAGCAGTTAGTTATTACCAGTTATTACCACACCAGTTCGAAAAAGCAGTTAGTTATTACACCAGTTCTAAAAAGCAGCTAGTTATTACCAGTTATTACCACACCAGTTCTAAAAAGCAGTTAGTTATTACCAGTTATTACCACACCAGTTCGAAAAAGCAGTTAGTTATTACACCAGTTCTAAAAAGCAGCTAGTTATTACCAGTTATTACCACACCAGTTCTAAAAAGCAGTTAGTTATTACCAGTTATTACCACACCAGTTCGAAAAAGCAGTTAGTTATTACACCAGTTCTAAAAAGCAGCTAGTTATTACCAGTTATTACCACACCAGTTCTAAAAAGCAGTTAGTTATTACCAGTTATTACCACACCAGTTCGAAAAAGCAGTTAGTTATTACACCAGTTCTAAAAAGCAGCTAGTTATTACCAGTTATTACCACACCAGTTCTAAAAAGCAGTTAGTTATTACCAGTTATTACCACACCAGTTCTAAAAAGCAGCTAGTTATTACCAGTTATTACCACACCAGTTCTAAAAAGCAGTTAGTTATTACCAGTTATTACCACACCAGTTCTAAAAAGCAGTTAGTTATTACCACACCAGTTCTAAAAAGCAGTTAGTTATTACCAGTTATTACCACACCAGTTCTAAAAAGCAGTTAGTTATGACCAGTTATTACCACACCAGTTCTAAAAAGCAGTTAGTTATTACCACACCAGTTCTAAAAAGCAGTTAGTTATTACCAGTTATTACCACACCAGTTCTAAAAAGCAGTTAGTTATTACCACACCAGTTCTAAAAAGCAGTTAGTTATTACCAGTTATTACCACACCAGTTCTAAAAAGCAGTTAGTTATTACCAGTTATTACCACACCAGTTCTAAAAAGCAGTTAGTTATTACCAGTTATTACCACACCAGTTCTAAAAAGCAGTTAGTTATTACCACACCAGTTCTAAAAAGCAGTTAGTTATTACCAGTTATTACCACACCAGTTCTAAAAAGCAGTTAGTTATTACCAGTTATTACCACACCAGTTCTAAAAAGCAGTTAGTTATTACCACACCAGTTCTAAAAAGCAGTTAGTTATTACCAGTTATTACCACACCAGTTCTAAAAAGCAGTTAGTTATTACCAGTTATTACCACACCAGTTCTAAAAAGCAGTTAGTTATTACCAGTTATTACCACACCAGTTCTAAAAAGCAGTTAGTTATTACCAGTTATTACCACACCAGTTCTAAAAAGCAGTTAGTTATTACCAGTTATTACCACACCAGTTCTAAAAAGCAGTTAGTTATTACCACACCAGTTCTAAAAAGCAGTTAGTTATTACCAGTTATTACCACACCAGTTCTAAAAAGCAGCTAGTTATTACCAGTTATTACCACATCAGTTCTAAAAAGCAGTTAGTTATTACCAGTTATTACCACACCAGTTCTAAAAAGCAGTTAGTTATTACCAGTTATTACCACACCAGTTCTAAAAAGCAGTTAGTTATTACCAGTTATTACCACACCAGTTCTAAAAAGCAGTTAGTTATTACCAGTTATTACCACACCAGTTCTAAAAAGCAGTTAGTTATTACCACACCAGTTCTAAAAAGCAGTTAGTTATTACCAGTTATTACCACACCAGTTCTAAAAAGCAGCTAGTTATTACCAGTTATTACCACATCAGTTCTAAAAAGCAGTTAGTTATTACCAGTTATTACCACACCAGTTCTAAAAAGCAGTTAGTTATTACCACTTTATTACCACACCAGTTCTAAAAAGCAGTTAGTTATTACCAGTTATTACCACACCAGTTCTAAAAAGCAGTTAGTTATTACCACACCAGTTCTAAAAAGCAGTTAGTTATTACCAGTTATTACCACACCAGTTCTAAAAAGCAGTTAGTTATTACCAGTTATTACCACACCAGTTCCAAAAAGCAGTTAGTTATTACACCAGTTCTAAAAAGCAGTTAGTTATTACCAGTTATTACCACACCAGTTCTAAAAAGCAGTTAGTTATTACCACACCAGTTCTAAAAAGCAGCTAGTTATTACCAGTTATTACCACACCAGTTCTAAAAAGCAGCTAGTTATTACCAGTTATTACCACACCAGTTCTAAAAAGCAGTTAGCTATTACCAGTTATTACCACACCAGTTCTAAAAAGCAGTTAGCTATTACCAGTTATTACCACACCAGTTCTAAAAAGCAGTTAGTTATTACCAGTTATTACCACACCAGTTCCAAAAAGCAGTTAGTTATTACCAGTTATTACCACACCAGTTCTAAAAAGCAGTTAGTTATTACACCAGTTCTAAAAAGCAGTTAGTTATTACCAGTTATTACCACACCAGTTCTAAAAAGCAGTTAGTTATTATCAGTTATTACCACACCAGTTCCAAAAAGCAGTTAGTTATTACCAGTTATTACCACACCAGTTCTAAAAAGCAGTTAGTTATTACCAGTTATTACCACACCAGTTCCAAAAAGCAGTTAGTTATTACCAGTTATTACCACACCAGTTCTAAAAAGCAGTTAGTTATTACACCAGTTCTAAAAAGCAGTTAGTTATTACCAGTTATTACCACACCAGTTCTAAAAAGCAGTTAGTTATTATCAGTTATTTCCACACCAGTTCTAAAAAGCAGTTAGTTATTACCACACCAGTTCTAAAAAGCAGCTAGTTATTACCAGTTATTACCACACCAGTTCTAAAAAGCAGTTAGTTATTACCAGTTATTACCACACCAGTTCTAAAAAGCAGTTAGTTATTACCAGTTATTACCACACCAGTTCTAAGAAGCAGTTAGTTATTACCAGTTATTACCACACCAGTTCTAAAAAGCAGTTAGCTATTACACCAGTTCTAAAAAGCAGTTAGTTATTACCAGTTATTACCACACCAGTTCTAAGAAGCAGTTAGTTATTACCAGTTATTACCACACCAGTTCTAAAAAGCAGTTAGCTATTACACCAGTTCTAAAAAGCAGTTAGTTATTACCAGTTATTACCACACCAGTTCTAAGAAGCAGTTAGTTATTACCAGTTATTACCACACCAGTTCTAAAAAGCAGTTAGTTATTACCAGTTATTACCACACCAGTTCTAAAAAGCAGTTAGTTATTACCACACCAGTTCTAAAAAGCAGTTAGTGATTACCAGTTATTACCACACCAGTTCTAAAAAGCAGTTAGTTATTACCAGTTATTACCACACCAGTTCTAAAAAGCAGTTAGTTATTACCACACCAGTTCTAAAAAGCAGTTAGTTATTACCAGTTATTACCACACCAGTTCTAAAAAGCAGTTAGTTATTACCACACCAGTTCTAAAAAGCAGTTAGTTATTACCAGTTCTTACCACACCAGTTCTAAAAAGCAGTTAGTTATTACCAGTTATTACCACACCAGTTCTAAAAAGCAGTTAGTTATTACCACACCAGTTCTAAAAAGCAGTTAGTTATTACCAGTTATTACCACACCAGTTCTAAAAAGCAGTTAGTTATTACCACACCAGTTCTAAAAAGCAGTTAGTTATTACCAGTTATTACCACACCAGTTCTAAAAAGCAGTTAGTTATTACCACACCAGTTCTAAAAAGCAGTTAGTTATTACCAGTTATTACCACACCAGTTCTAAAAAGCAGTTAGTTATTACCACACCAGTTCTAAAAAGCAGTTAGTTATTACCAGTTATTACCACACCAGTTCTAAAAAGCAGCTAGTTATTACCTGTTATTACCACACCAGTTCTAAAAAGCAGCTAGTTATTACCAGTTATTACCACATCAGTTCTAAAAAGCAGTTAGTTATTACCAGTTATTACCACACCAGTTCTAAAAAGCAGTTAGTTATTACCACTTATTACCACACTAGTTCTAAAAAGCAGCTAGTTATTACCAGTTATTACCACACCAGTTCTAAAAAGCAGTTAGTTATTACCAGTTATTACCACACCAGTTCCAAAAAGCAGTTAGTTATTACACCATTTCTAAAAAGCAGTTAGTTATTACCAGTTATTACCACACCAGTTCTAAAAAGCAGTTAGTTATTACCAGTTATTTCCACACCAGTTCTAAAAAGCAGTTAGTTATTACCACACCAGTTCTAAAAAGCAGCTAGTTATTACCAGTTATTACCACACCAGTTCTAAAAAGCAGTTAGTTATTACACCAGTTCTAAAAAGCAGTTAGTTATTACCAGTTATTACCACACCAGTTCTAAAAAGCAGTTAGTTATTACACCAGTTCTAAAAAGCAGTTAGTTATTAACAGTTATTACCACACCAGTTCGAAAAAGCAGTTAGTTATTACACCATTTCTAAAAAGCAGCTAGTTATTACCAGTTATTACCACACCAGTTCTAAAAAGCAGCTAGTTATTACCAGTTATTACCACACCAGTTCTAAAAAGCAGTTAGTTATTACCAGTTATTACCACACCAGTTCTAAAAAGCAGCTAGTTATTACCAGTTATTACCACACCAGTTCTAAAAAGCAGTTAGTTATTACCAGTTATTTCCACACCAGTTCTAAAAAGCAGTTAGTTATTACCACACCAGTTCTAAAAAGCAGTTAGTTATTACCAGTTATTACCACACCAGTTCTAAAAAGCAGTTAGTTATTACCACACCAGTTCTAAAAAGCAGTTAGTTATTACACCAGTTCTAAAAAGCAGTTAGTTATTACCAGTTATTACCACACCAGTTCTAAAAAGCAGTTAGTTATTACCACACCAGTTCTAAAAAGCAGTTAGTTATTACCAGTTATTACCACACCAGTTCTAAAAAGCAGTTAGTTATTACCAGTTATTACCACACCAGTTCTAAAAAGCAGTTAGTTATTACCACACCAGTTCTAAAAAGCAGTTAGTTATTACCAGTTATTACCACACCAGTTCTAAAAAGCAGTTAGTTATTACCAGTTATTACCACACAAGTTCGAAAAAGCAGTTAGTTATTACACCAGTTCTAAAAAGCAGCTAGTTATTACCAGTTATTACCACACCAGTTCTAAAAAGCAGCTAGTTATTACCAGTTATTACCACACCAGTTCTAAAAAGCAGTTAGTTATTACCAGTTATTACCACACCTGTTCTAAAAAGCAGCTAGTTATTACCAGTTATTACCACACCAGTTCTAAAAAGCAGTTAGTTATTACCACACCAGTTCTAAAAAGCAGCTATTTATTACCAGTTATTACCACACCAGTTCTAAAAAGCAGTTAGTTATTACCACACCAGTTCTAAAAAGCTGCTAGTTATTACCAGTTATTGCCACACCAGTTCTAAAAAGCAGTTAGTTATTACCAGTTATTACCACACCAGTTCTAAAAAGCAGTTAGTTATTACCACACCAGTTCTAAAAAGCAGTTAGTTATTACCAGTTATTACCACAACAGTTCTAAAAAGCAGTTAGTTATTACCAGTTATTACCACACCAGTTCTAAAAAGCAGTTAGTTATTACCACACCAGTTCTAAAAAGCAGTTAGTTATTACCAGTTATTACCACACCAGTTCTAAAAAGCAGTTAGTTATTACCAGTTATTACCACACCAGTTCTAAAAAGCAGCTAGTTATTACCAGTTATTACCACACCAGTTCTAAAAAGCAGCTAGTTATTACCAGTTATTACCACACCAGTTCTAAAAAGCAGTTAGTTATTACCAGTTATTACCACACCAGTTCTAAAAAGCAGTTAGTTATTACCAGTTATTACCACACCAGTTCTAAAAAGCAGCTAGTTATTACCAGTTATTACCACACCAGTTCCAAAAAGCAGTTAGTTATTACCAGTTATTACCACACCAGTTCTAAAAAGCAGTTAGTTATTACACCAGTTCTAAAAAGCAGTTAGTTATTACCAGTTATTACCACACCAGTTCTAAAAAGCAGTTAGTTATTACCAGTTATTTCCACACCAGTTCAAAAAAGCAGTTAGTTATTACCACACCAGTTCTAAAAAGCAGTTAGTTATTACACCAGTTCTAAAAAGCAGTTAGTTATTACCAGTTATTACCACACCAGTTCTAAAAAGCAGCTAGTTATTACCAGTTATTACCACACCAGTTCCAAAAAGCAGTTAGTTATTACCAGTTATTACCACACCAGTTCTAAAAAGCAGTTAGTTATTACACCAGTTCTAAAAAGCAGTTAGTTATTACCAGTTATTACCACACCAGTTCAAAAAAGCAGTTAGTTATTACCAGTTATTACCACACCAGTTCTAAAAAGCAGTTAGTTATTACACCAGTTCTAAAAAGCAGTTAGTTATTACCAGTTATTACCACACCAGTTCTAAAAAGCAGCTAGTTATTACCAGTTATTACCACACCAGTTCAAAAAAGCAGTTAGTTATTACCAGTTATTTCCACACCAGTTCAAAAAAGCAGTTAGTTATTACCACACCAGTTCTAAAAAGCAGCTAGTTATTACCAGTTATTACCACACCAGTTCTAAAAAACAGTTAGTTATTACACCAGTTCTAAAAAGCAGCTAGTTATTACCAGTTATTACCACACCAGTTCTAAAAAGCAGTTAGTTATTACCAGTTATTACCACACCAGTTCTAAAAAGCAGCTAGTTATTACCAGTTATTACCACACCAGTTCTAAAAAGCAGTTAGTTATTACCAGTTATTACCACACCAGTTCTAAAAAGCAGCTAGTTATTACCAGTTATTACCACACCAGTTCTAAAAAACAGTTAGTTATTACACCAGTTCTAAAAAGCAGCTAGTTATTACCAGTTATTACCACACCAGTTCTAAAAAGCAGTTAGTTATTACCAGTTATTTCCACACCAGTTCAAAAAAGCAGTTAGTTATTACCACACCAGTTCTAAAAAGCAGCTAGTTATTACCAGTTATTACCACACCAGTTCTAAAAAACAGTTAGTTATTACACCAGTTCTAAAAAGCAGCTAGTTATTACCAGTTATTACCACACCAGTTCTAAAAAGCAGCTAGTTATTACCAGTTATTACCACACCAGTTCTAAAAAGCAGCTAGTTATTACCAGTTATTACCACACCAGTTCTAAAAAACAGTTAGTTATTACACCAGTTCTAAAAAGCAGCTAGTTATTACCAGTTATTACCACACCAGTTCTAAAAAGCAGCTAGTTATTACCAGTTATTACCACACCAGTTCAAAAAAGCAGTTAGTTATTACCAGTTATTTCCACACCAGTTCAAAAAAGCAGTTAGTTATTACCACACCAGTTCTAAAAAGCAGCTAGTTATTACCAGTTATTACCACACCAGTTCTAAAAAACAGTTAGTTATTACCAGTTATTACCACACCAGTTCTAAAAAGCAGCTAGTTATTACCAGTTATTACCACACCAGTTCTAAAAAGCAGTTAGTTATTACCAGTTATTACCACACCAGTTCTAAAAAGCAGCTAGTTATTACCAGTTATTACCACACCAGTTCTAAAAAACAGTTAGTTATTACACCAGTTCTAAAAAGCAGCTAGTTATTACCAGTTATTACCACACCAGTTCTAAAAAGCAGTTAGTTATTACCAGTTATTTCCACACCAGTTCAAAAAAGCAGTTAGTTATTACCACACCAGTTCTAAAAAGCAGCTAGTTATTACCAGTTATTACCACACCAGTTCTAAAAAACAGTTAGTTATTACACCAGTTCTAAAAAGCAGCTAGTTATTACCAGTTATTACCACACCAGTTCTAAAAAGCAGTTAGTTATTACCAGTTATTACCTCACCAGTTCTAAAAAGCAGCTAGTTATTACCAGTTATTACCACACCAGTTCTAAAAAGCAGTTAGTTATTACCAGTTATTTCCACACCAGTTCTAAAAAGCATTTAGTTATTACCACACCAGTTCTAAAAAGCAGTTAGTTATTACCAGTTATTACCACACCAGTTCTAAAAAGCAGTTAGTTATTACCACACCAGTTCTAAAAAGCAGTTAGTTATTACCAGTTATTACCACACCAGTTCTAAAAAGCAGCTAGTTATTACCAGTTATTACCACACCAGTTCTAAAAAGCAGTTAGTTATTACCACACCAGTTCTAAAAAGCAGCTAGTTATTACCAGTTATTACCACACCAGTTCTAAAAAGCAGTTAGTTATTACCAGTTATTTCCACACCAGTTCTAAAAAGCAGTTAGTTATTACCAGTTATTTCCACACCAGTTCTAAAAAGCAGTTAGTTATTACCAGTTATTTCCACACCAGTTCTAAAAAGCAGTTAGTTATTACCACACCAGTTCTAAAAAGCAGTTAGTTATTACCAGTTATTACCACACCAGTTCTAAAAAGCAGTTAGTTATTACCACACCAGTTCTAAAAAGCAGTTAGTTATTACCAGTTATTACCACACCAGTTCTAAAAAGCAGCTAGTTATTACCAGTTATTACCACACCAGTTCTAAAAAGCAGTTAGTTATTACGACACCAGTTCTAAAAAGCAGTTAGTTATTACCAGTTATTACCACACCAGTTCTAAAAAGCAGTTAGTTATTACCACACCAGTTCTAAAAAGCAGTTAGTTATTACCAGTTATTACCACACCAGTTCTAAAAAGCAGCTAGTTATTACCAGTTATTACCACACCAGTTCTAAAAAGCAGTTAGTTATTACGACACCAGTTCTAAAAAGCAGTTAGTTATTACCAGTTATTACCACACCAGTTCGAAAAAGCAGTTAGTTATTACACCAGTTCTAAAAAGCAGCTAGTTATTACCAGTTATTACCACACCAGTTCTAAAAAGCAGCTAGTTATTACCAGTTATTACAACACCAGTTCTAAAAAGCAGTTAGTTATTACCAGTTATTACCACACCAGTTCTAAAAAGCAGTTAGTTATTACCAGTTATTACCACACCAGTTCTAAAAAGCAGTTAGTTATTACCAGTTATTACCACACCAGTTCTAAAAAGCAGTTAGTTATTACCAGTTATTACCACACCAGTTCTAAAAAGCAGCTAGTTATTACCAGTTATTACCACACCAGTTCTAAAAAGCAGTTAGTTATTACGACACCAGTTCTAAAAAGCAGTTAGTTATTACCAGTTATTACCACACCAGTTCGAAAAAGCAGTTAGTTATTACACCAGTTCTAAAAAGCAGCTAGTTATTACCAGTTATTACCACACCAGTTCTAAAAAGCAGCTAGTTATTACCAGTTATTACGACACCAGTTCTAAAAAGCAGTTAGTTATTACCAGTTATTACCACACCAGTTCGAAAAAGCAGTTAGTTATTACACCAGTTCTAAAAAGCAGCTAGTTATTACCAGTTATTACCACACCAGTTCTAAAAAGCAGCTAGTTATTACCAGTTATTACCACACCAGTTCTAAAAAGCAGCTAGTTATTACCAGTTATTACCACACCAGTTCTAAAAAGCAGCTAGTTATTACCAGTTATTACCACACCAGTTCTAAAAAGCAGCTAGTTATTACCAGTTATTACCACACCAGTTCTAAAAAGCAGCTAGTTATTACCAGTTATTTCCACACCAGTTCTAAAAAGCAGTTAGTTATTACCACACCAGTTCTAAAAAGCGGCTAGTTATTACCAGTTATTACCACACCAGTTCTAAAAAGCAGCTAGTTATTACCAGTTATTACCACACCAGTTCTAAAAAGCAGTTAGTTATTACCAGTTATTTCCACACCAGTTCTAAAAAGCAGTTAGTTATTACCACACCAGTTCTAAAAAGCAGTTAGTTATTACCAGTTATTACCACACCAGTTCTAAAAAGCAGCTAGTTATTACCAGTTATTACCACACCAGTTCTAAAAAGCAGTTAGTTATTACACCAGTTCTAAAAAGCAGTTAGTTATTACCAGTTATTACCACACCAGTTCTAAAAAGCAGTTAGTTATTACCAGTTATTACCACACCAGTTCTAAAAAGCAGCTATTTATTACCAGTTATTACCACACCAGTTCTAAAAAGCAGTTAGTTATTACACCAGTTCTAAAAAGCAGTTAGTTATTACCAGTTATTACCACACCAGTTCTAAAAAGCAGCTATTTATTACCAGTTATTACCACACCAGTTCTAAAAAGCAGTTAGTTATTACCAGTTATTACCACACCAGTTCTAAAAAGCAGCTATTTATTACCAGTTATTACCACACCAGTTCTAAAAAGCAGTTAGTTATTACCAGTTATTACCACACCAGTTCTAAAAAGCAGCTATTTATTACCAGTTATTACCACACCAGTTCTAAAAAGCAGCTAGTTATTACCAGTTATTACCACACCAGTTCTAAAAAGCAGCTAGTTATTACCAGTTATTACCACACCAGTTCTAAAAAGCAGCTAGTTATTACCAGTTATTACCACACCAGTTCTAAAAAGCAGTTAGTTATTACCAGTTATTACCACACCAGTTCTAAAAAGCAGTTAGTTATTACACCAGTTCTAAAAAGCAGTTAGTTATTACCAGTTATTACCACACCAGTTCTAAAAAGCAGTTAGTTATTACCAGTTATTACCACACCAGTTCTAAAAAGCAGCTATTTATTACCAGTTATTACCACACCAGTTCTAAAAAGCAGTTAGTTATTACACCAGTTCTAAAAAGCAGTTAGTTATTACCAGTTATTACCACACCAGTTCTAAAAAGCAGTTAGTTATTACCAGTTATTACCACACCAGTTCTAAAAAGCAGCTATTTATTACCAGTTATTACCACACCAGTTCTAAAAAGCAGTTAGTTATTACACCAGTTCTAAAAAGCAGTTAGTTATTACCAGTTATTACCACACCAGTTCTAAAAAGCAGTTAGTTATTACCACACCAGTTCTAAAAAGCAGTTAGTTATTACCAGTTATTACCACACCAGTTCTAAAAAGCAGTTAGTTATTACCGCACCAGTTCTAAAAAGCATTTAGTTATGACACCAGTTCTAAAAAGCAGCTAGTTATTACCAGTTATTACCACACCAGTTCTAAAAAGCAGTTAGTTATTACCAGTTATTACCACACCAGTTCTAAAAAGCAGTTAGTTATTACCACACCAGTTCTGAAAAGCAGTTAGTTATTACCAGTTATTACCACACCAGTTCTAAAAAGCAGTTAGTTATTACCACACCAGTTCTAAAAAGCAGTTAGTTATTACCAGTTATTACCACACCAGTTCTAAAAAGCAGTTAGCTATTACCAGTTATTACCACACCAGTTCTAAAAAGCAGTTAGCTATTACCAGTTATTACCACACCAGTTCTAAAAAGCAGTTAGTTATTACCAGTTATTACCACACCAGTTCTAAAAAGCAGTTAGTTATTACCAGTTATTACCACACCAGTTCTAAAAAGCAGTTAGTTATTACCAGTTATTACCACACCAGTTCTAAAAAGCAGTTAGTTATTACCAGTTATTACCACACCAGTTCTAAAAAGCAGTTAGTTATTACCACACCAGTTCTAAAAAGCAGTTAGTTATTACCAGTTATTACCACACCAGTTCTAAAAAGCAGTTAGTTATTACCAGTTATTACCACACCAGTTCTAAAAAGCAGCTAGTTATTACCAGTTATTACCACACCAGTTCTAAAAAGCAGCTAGTTATTACCAGTTATTACCACACCAGTTCTAAAAAGCAGTTAGTTATTACCACTTATTACCACACCAGTTCTAAAAAGCAGTTAGTTATTACACCAGTTCTAAAAAGCAGTTAGTTATTACCAGTTATTACCACACCAGTTCTAAAAAGCAGCTAGTTATTACCAGTTATTACCACACCAGTTCCAAAAAGCAGTTAGTTATTACCAGTTATTACCACACCAGTTCTAAAAAGCAGTTAGTTATTACCACACCAGTTCTAAAAAGCAGCTAGTTATTACCAGTTATTACCACACCAGTTCTAAAAAGCAGTTAGTTATTACCAGTTATTTCCACACCAGTTCAAAAAAGCAGTTAGTTATTACCACACCAGTTCTAAAAAGCAGCTAGTTATTACCAGTTATTACCACACCAGTTCTAAAAAGCAGTTAGTTATTACCAGTTATTACCACACCAGTTCTAAAAAGCAGTTAGTTATTACCACACCAGTTCGAAAAAGCAGTTAGTTATTACCAGTTATTACCACACCAGTTCTAAAAAGCAGCTAGTTATTACCAGTTATTACCACACCAGTTCTAAAAAGCAGCTAGTTATTACCAGTTATTACCACACCAGTTCTAAAAAGCAGTTAGTTATTACCAGTTATTACCACACCAGTTCTAAAAAGCAGCTAGTTATTACCACACCAGTTCTAAAAAGCAGTTAGTTATTACACCAGTTCTAAAAAGCAGTTAGTTATTACCAGTTATTACCACACCAGTTCTAAAAAGCAGCTATTTATTACCAGTTATTACCACACCAGTTCTAAAAAGCAGTTAGTTATTACCAGTTATTACCACACCAGTTCTAAAAAGCAGCTAGTTATTACCAGTTATTACCACACCAGTTCTAAAAAGCAGTTAGTTATTACCACACCAGTTCTAAAAAGCAGTTAGTTATTACCAGTTATTACCACACCAGTTCTAAAAAGCAGTTAGTTATTACCGCACCAGTTCTAAAAAGCATTTAGTTATTACACCAGTTCTAAAAAGCAGCTAGTTATTACCAGTTATTACCACACCAGTTCTAAAAAGCAGCTAGTTATTACCACACCAGTTCTAAAAAGCAGCTAGTTATTACCAGTTATTACCACACCAGTTCTAAAAAGCAGCTAGTTATTACACCAGTACTAAAAAGCAGCTAGTTATTACCAGTTATTACCACACCAGTTCTAAAAAGCAGCTAGTTATTACACCAGTTCTAAAAAGCAGCTAGTTATTACCAGTTATTACCACACCAGTTCTAAAAAGCAGCTAGTTATTACCAGTTATTACCACACCAGTTCTAAAAAGCAGTTAGTTATTACCAGTTATTACCACACCAGTTCTAAAAAGCAGCTGGTTATTACCAGTTATTACCACACCAGTTCTAAAAAGCAGCTAGTTATTACCAGTTATTACCACACCAGTTCTAAAAAGCAGTTAGTTATTACCAGTTATTACCACACCAGTTCTAAAAAGCAGCTGGTTATTACCAGTTATTACCACACCAGTTCTAAAAAGCAGTTAGTTATTACCAGTTATTACCACACCAGTTCTAAAAAGCAGTTAGTTATTACACCAGTTCTAAAAAGCAGTTAGTTATTACCAGTTATTACCACACCAGTTCTAAAAAGCAGCTAGTTATTACCAGTTATTACCACACCAGTTCTAAAAAGCAGTTAGTTATTACCAGTTATTACCACACCAGTTCATGACTCATGGCCCTCCTGCCTTGGGCGCTATGGCGTTGGAAGGATGAATGAGAACGGGCAGAGACTGCTTGAGTTGTGTACCTATCATAACCTCTGCATCACCAACTCGTTCTTTCACACTAAACCCTGTCACCAGGTTTCATGGAGGCACCCAAGATCGCGTCGTTGGCACCAGCAAGACCTCATTGTCACAAGGCGAGCCGCCTTAAACAGTGTTCAAATCACACGCAGCTTCCACAGTGCGGACTGCGACATCGACCACTCCCTGGTGTGCAGCAAGGTTAGACTCAGACCAAAGAAGTTGCATCATTCCAAGCAGAAGGGCCACCCGCGCATCAACACGAGCAGAATTTCTCACCCACAGCTGTTACAAAAATTTCTAAATTCACTTGTAACAGCCCTTCAAAACACTCCCACAGGGGATGCTGAGACCAAGTGGGCCCACATCAGAGACGCCATCTATGAGTCAGCTTTGACCACCTGCGGCAAAAGTGCGAAGAGAAATGCAGACTGGTTTCAATCTCATAATGAAGAGCTGGAACCTGTCATAGCCGCTAAGCGCATTGCACTTTTGAACTACAAGAAAGCCCCCAGCGATTTAACATCCGCAGCACTTAAAGCAGCCAGAAGTACTGCACAAAGAACAGCTAGGCGTTGCGCAAACGACTACTGGCAACACCTATGCAGTCATATTCAGCTGGCCTCAGACACCGGAAACATCAGAGGAATGTATGATGGCATGAAGAGAGCTCTTGGGCCAACCATCAAGAAGATCACCCCCCTCAAATCTAAATCGGGGGACATAATCACTGACCAACGCAAACAGATGGACCGCTGGGTTGAGCACTACCTAGAACTGTACTCCAGGGAGAATGCTGTCACTGAGACTGCCCTCAATGCAGCCCAGCCTCTACCAGTCATGGATGAGCTGGACATACAGCCAACCAAATCGGAACTCAGTGATGCCATTGATTCTCTAGCCAATGGAAAAGCCCCTGGGAAGGACAGCATTACCCCTGAAATAATCAAGAGTGCCAAGCCTGCTATACTCTCAGCACTACATGAACTGCTATGCCTGTGCTGGGACGAGGGAGCAGTACCCCAGGACATGCGCGATGCCAACATCATCACCCTCTATAAAAACAAAGGTGACCGCGGTGACTGCAACAACTACCGTGGAATCTCCCTGCTCAGCATAGTGGGGAAAGTCTTTGCTCGAGTCGCTCTGAACAGGCTCCAGAAGCTGGCCGAGCGCGTCTACCCTGAGGCACAGTGTGGCTTTCGTGCAGAGAGATCGACTATTGACATGCTGTTCTCCCTTCGTCAGATACAGGAGAAATGCCGTGAACAACAGATGCCCCTCTACATTGCTTTCATTGATCTCACCAAAGCCTTTGACCTCGTCAGCAGACGTGGTCTCTTCAGACTACTAGAAAAGATCGGATGTCCACCAAAGCTACTAAGTATCATCACCTCATTCCATGACAATATGAAAGGCACAATTCAACATGGTGGCTCCTCATCAGAGCCCTTTCCTATCCTGAGTGGTGTGAAACAGGGCTGTGTTCTCGCACCCACACTTTTTGGGATTTTCTTCTCCCTGCTGCTTTCACATGCGTTCAAATCCTCTGAAGAAGGAATTTTCCTCCACACAAGATCAGGGGGCAGGTTGTTCAACCTTGCCCGTCTAAGAGCGAAGTCCAAAGTACGGAAAGTCCTCATCAGAGAACTCCTCTTTGCTGACGATGCTGCTTTAACATCTCACACTGAAGAATGCCTGCAGAGTCTCATCGACAGGTTTGCGTCTGCCTGCAATGAATTTGGCCTAACCATCAGCCTCAAGAAAACGAACATCATGGGGCAGGATGTCAGAAATGCTCCATCCATCAATATTGGCGACCACGCTCTGGAAGTGGTTCAAGAGTTCACCTACCTAGGCTCAACTATCACCAGTAACCTGTCTCTAGATGCAGAAATCAACAAGCGCATGGGTAAGGCTTCCACTGCTATGTTCAGACTGGCCAAGAGAGTGTGGGAAAATGGCGCATTGACACGGAACACAAAAGTCCGAGTGTATCAGGCCTGTGTCCTCAGTACCTTGCTCTACGGCAGCGAGGCCTGGACAACGTATGCCAGCCAAGAGCGACGTCTCAATTCATTCCATCTTCGCTGCCTTCGGAGAATACTTGGCATCAGGTGGCAGGACTATATCTCCAACACAGAAGTCCTTGAAGCGGCCAACATCCCCAGCTTATACACACTACTGAGTCAGCGGCGCTTGAGATGGCTTGGCCATGTGAGCCGCATGGAAGATGGCAGGATCCCCAAAGACACATTGTACAGCGAGCTCGCCACTGGTATCAGACCCACCGGCCGTCCATGTCTCCGTTATAAAGACGTCTGCAAACGCGACATGAAATCGTGTGACATTGATCACAAGTCGTGGGAGTCAGTTGCCAGCATTCGCCAGAGCTGGCGGGCAGCCATAAAGACAGGGCTAAATTGTGGCGAGTCGAAGAGACTTAGTAGTTGGCAGGAAAAAAGACAGAGGCGCAAGGGGAGAGCCAACTGTGCAACAGCCCCAACAAACAAATTTCTCTGCAGCACCTGTGGAAGAGCCTGTCACTCCAGAATTGGCCTTTATAGCCACTCCAGGCGCTGCTTCACAAACCACTGACCACCTCCAGGCGCGTATCCATTGTCTCTCGAGATAAGGAGGCCCAAAAAGAAAAAGAAGTTCTAAAAAGCAGTTAGTTATTACACCAGTTCTAAAAAGCAGATAGTTATTACCACACCAATGTTATGTGGAGACAAAGCGGCGGCTGGATTCGAAAGGAGCGGGGGGAAGAAAATTACAGTGACATCACCGGAAATCTGCAAGGTGATTGGTTGGGTAAGTAACAGTTGTTCGTGCATTTAAATAGTTTTAAAAAAGGAAAGATTTTTTTTGAAAAAAACACCTGAAGTGATAAGGTGAGTATTACTGAAGTGTGTTTTTTTTAAATTTGTGTAATTTATTAAGGACTTTATATTGTAGTGGGTATTGTTTGGAGTGGGTAGAAAAAGGCCCCCAGTGTAATTAGTATTTTTTAAAGGGAGGAACTAATTAATCTAAGGGTAAGTCATGGCAGGAGAGCTCAGCCCCGTGATATGCTCCTCCTGCGCTATGTGGGAAATCAGGGGTGTTTCCAATGTTCCTGATGACCATGTGTGCAGGAAGTGTATCCAGCTGCAGCTACTGGCTACCTGCATTACGGAGCTGAAGCTATGGGTGGATTCACTGTGGAGCATCCACAATGCTGAGGACGTCGTGGATAGCATGTTTCGTGAGGTGGTCACACCGCAGGTAATGGCTGCACAAGCAGGAAAGGGATGGGTGACCACCAGGCAGAGTAGTAGGCGCAGGCAGGTAGTACAGGAGTCCCCTGTGGCCATCCCCCTCTCAAACAGATAAACCGCTTTGGATACTGTTGGGGGATGGCCTCCCAGGGGAAAGCAGCAACAGCCAGGTCTGTGGCACCAAGGATGGCTCTGCTGCACAGCAAGGGAGGAAAAGGAGTGGCAGAGCTATAGTGATAGGGTATTCTATCGTAAGGGGTACCGAGAGGCGTTTCTGTGGCCACAAACATGACTCCAGGATGGTACATTGCCTCACTAGTGCTAAGGTCAAGGATGTCATGGAGTGGCTGCAGGACATTCTGAAGGGGGAGGGTGAGCAGTCAGAGGACGTAGTACACATTGGTACCAACGACATAGATAGAAAGAGGGGTGAGGTCCTGCAACAAGAATTTAGGGAGCTAGGTAGCAGATTAAAAAGCAGGACCTCTAAGGTTGTAATCTCTGGTTACTCTCAGTGCCACATGCTAGTGAGTATAAGAATAGGAGGATAGAGCAGATGAATGCGTGGCTGAGGAGATGGTGCAGGAGGGAGGGCTTTAGTTTCCTGGATCACTGGGTCTGTTTCTGGCGAAGGTGGGACCTGTACAAGTTGGATGGGTTGCACCTGAACCGGAACGGGACCAATATCCTTGCTGGGAAGTTTGCTACAGCTGTTGGTGGGGGGGCGGGGGGGGTTTAAACTAATTTGGCAGGGGGATGGGATACAGAGTAGCGGTACAATAGGGGTGATGCACAGTCAAATATAGAAAGGAAACTGAGTCAGTCCGGAAGGCAGAGCAAATATAGACCTGTTGAGGCACAAGTGAAAAATGCAAGGCAGGATTGCATCTATTTCAATGCAAGGAGTCTTACTCATAAGGCAGATGAATTAAGGGCATTGATTAGCACATGGCATTATGATATTTTTGCTATCACAGAGACATGGTTGAGGGAGGGGCAGGACTGGCAGCTCAATATTCCAGGGTATAGAATCTTCAGGCATGACAGGGGAGGGGATAAAAGAGGAGGTGGCATTGCACTGTTGATCAAGGAGTCAATTACTGCAGTAAGGAGGGATAATACCTTAGAAGGTTCCTCAAATGAGGCCATATGGGTAGAACTTAAAAACAAAAAGGTGGCAATCACTTGGCTGTGAGTGTACTACAGGCCTCCAAACAGTCAGCAAGAGATAGAGGAGCAGATATGTAGGCAAATCTCAGAGAGGTGTAAAAATAATAGGGTAATAATAGTAGGGGATTTCAACTTCCCTAATATCAGCTGGGATAGTCTTAGTGCAAGAGGCTTAAAGGGGGTGGAATTCTTAAAATGCATACAGGAGAGCTTTTTGAGCCAGTATGTAGAAAGTCCTACAAGAGAAGGGGCAGTACTAGACCTAATCCTAGGGTATGAAGCCGGACAAGTGGTAGAAGTGTTAGAGGGGGAACATTTTGGGGATAGTGACCATAACTCTGTAAGATTTAAGGTAGTTATAGAAAAGGACAAAGGTGGGCCGAAAATAAAGGTAATGAATTAGGGGAAGGCCGATTTTAATATGATAAAACAGGATCTGGCCAAAGTGGACTGCGAACAACCACTTGAGGGAAAGTCTACATCAGACCAGTGGGAGTCATTCAAAGAGGAAATAGTGAGAGTTCAGAGCCAACATGTACCCATTAAGGTGAAGGGTGGGACCAACAAGTCCAGACAACCCTGGATGTCAAGGGATTATAGAGGATTGGGTCAGGAAAAAAAGGAGGCTTATGGCAGATCCCAAGCACTGAAAACAGCGGAGGCACTAGAGGAGTATAGAAAGTGTAGGGGGCTACTTTAAAAAGTAATTAGGAGAGCGAAGAGGGGACATGAAAAAACAGTGGCGGGCAAGATAAAGGAAAATCCCAAGGCATTTTAAAAGTATATTAAGGGCAAGAGGATAACCAGGGAAAGAGTAGGGCCCATTAGGGACCAAAGTGGCAATCTGTGTGTGGAGCCAGAGAACATAGGTGAGGTTTTAAATGATTACTTTTCATCTGTGTTCACTATGGAGAAGGACAATGTAGGTGCAGCGGTCAAGGAGGGGGATTGTGATATACTTGAACATATTAGCATTGAAAGGGAGAATGTATTAACTGTTTTCGTGGGCCTAAAAGTGGATAAATCCCTAGGCCGGGATTAGATGTATCCCTGGCTGTTATATGGGGAGGAGATAGCAGGGGCTCTGACACAAATTTTCAAATCTTTTCTGGCCACAGGACAGGTACCAGAGGACTGGAGGACAGCGAATGTGGTACCATTATTCAAGAAGGGTAGCAGGGATAAACCAGGTAATTACAGGCCGGTGAGTCTAACATCAGTGGTAGGGAAACTATTGGAAAAACATTTTGAGGGACAGGATTAATCTACACTTGGAGAGACAGGGATTAATCAGGGATAGTCAGCATGGCTTTGTCATGGGAAGATCGTGTCTAACAAATTTGATTGAATTTTTCGAGGAGATGACTAGATGTGTCGATGAGGGTAAAGCAGTTGACGTAGTCTACCTGGACTTCAGTAAGGCTTTTGATAAGGTCCCGCATGGGAGATTGGTCAAGAAGGTAAGAGCCCAGGATCAGGGCAATTTGGCAAATTGGATCCAAAATTGGCTTAGTGGCAGGAGGCAGAGGGTGATGGTCGAGGGTTGTTTTTGCGAGTGGAAGCCTGTGACCAGTGGTGTGCCGCAGGGATCGGTGTTGGGATCCTTGCTGTCTGTCGTGTACATTAATGATTTAGACGTGAATATAGGAGGTATGATAAGTAAGTTCGCAGATGACATGAAAATTGGTGGTGTCGTAAATAGTGAGGAGGAAAGCCTTAGATTACAGGATGATATAGATAGGCTGGTAAGATGGGCAGAGCAGTGGCAAGTGGAATTTAATCCTGAGAAGTGTGAGGTGATGCATTTTGGCAGGACTAGCAAGGCAAGGGAATATACAACAGATGGTAGGACCCTAGGAAGTACAGACGGTCAGAGGGACCTTGGTGTACTTGTCCATAGGTTACTGAAGGCAGCAGCACAGGTAGATATGGTGGTTAGGAAGGCATATGGGATACTTGCCTTTATTAGCCGAGGCATAGAATATAAGAGAATACAAGGTTTTGATGGAGCTGTATAGAACGCTAGTTAGGCCACAGCTGGAGTACTGTGTACAGTTCTGGTCACCACACTATAGGAAGGATGTGATTGCACTGGAGAGGGTGCAGAGGAGATTCACCAGGATGTTGCCTGGGCTGGAGCATTTCAGCTATGGAGAGAGACTGAAAAGGTTTTGGTTGTTTTCCTTAGAGCAGAGAAGGCTGAGGGGGGACATGATTGAGGTATACAAAATTATGAGGGGCATAGATAGGTTAAATAGGAAGAAACTTTTTCCGTTAGTGGAGGTGTCAATAACCAGGGGCATAGATTTAAGGTAAGGGGCAGGAGGTTTAGAGGAGATTTGAGGAAAGATTTTTTCACTCAGAGGGTGGTTGGAATCTGGAACACACTGCCTGACGAGGTGGTAGAGGCAGGAACCCTCACAACATTTAAGAAGTATTTACATGAACTCTTGAAACGCCATAGCATACAAGGCTACGGGCCCAAGTGCTGGAAAATGGGATTGGAATAGATAGGTGCTTGATGACCAGCACAGACACAATGGGCCAAAAGGCCTGTATCTGTGCTGTATAACTCTATGACTGTATTATTACCACATCAATTTGAGTCTTTATTCAGACATAACACCCATAGCGTCATTTACAACAGCAAAAAAATAACAGTGAGATTTTGAAGTTCAATTGAAGTAATAGCTTTGAATCAGTTAATGAAAGGTTTAAGCAGACACGCCCTGTCAAATGGGACAGTGGAGTTTAGCACAAATCTAAAAAATAGGCTGGTGATAATTGTGGTGTTTGGACGGTGGCGAATATCTGTGTCTAGATTCTCCTTAGATTGTGTTTTTTATTAATACATGTTCATTTTTCTGCAGCACATGGGTATATGTAAGGTGTTTATTCAGATGTGGAAATAACTGTCTTTATGCTTTTTAAATGTACTCTATGCAGAAGCAAAAGGATGCATTCTCCCGGTATGCAGTTATGGAAGTCATTTTGAGATTGGCATCTTTCTTAGAAACTTATTTTTATTGAGTAATGATTTGCAGTAGTGAGGTGACCTCAAGGCAGGGGAATATTTTGGAATTTATGACCATAATGAAATGTCACGGTTATGTACAGGTGGGAAATGGTGTGGCTGGTTTCCATTGGTCACCTCCCAACTGAGCACAGGTGGTGTTTTTGTTTCAATTAGTATTTCAGCCCCTGTATTTTGTTGTCCAAATATATAGACAGTGATAGATTTTCTCATGAGTTTAAACAGAAGATTTAATTATTTGTTGAACAATAATCACCCAAAATGTTTCCAACACCACCCACACACACATTCACTCTCTCATGCATACTTAAGAAAAGATAGATAGAAAGTAAAGGTGTAAAAGTCTGCCGTTTTCAGGAAAAACCTGTGGGATCCCTTGCTGGGTTACTGAAGTCTCCTGGCAGTTAACACTTCAGTTTGACGTCAGTGCTGGTATTTCTTAGTTCAATTTTCACAGGTGGTGGAGTTGTTCAAAGGCACTCTCTTACTTCTCTGCTGTAGTTGGTTGCCAACTCATCTGAGCAGGGTTCAACTGTCTTAGCTGGAGTTGATCTCTCTCTCTCAGCCTTTGCTGGAATTCAAGATGGCTTTGGAGATTCTCTCTGTGGCTGGAGATCTCAGATTGATGACTTGACATCTTGATAACTGATGACTTCCTTTGTTCTCCAAAAAGGTTACCTTTAAAGGTAAATTCATAAAGTGCTAATTATGCCCATGTGACTTTATGTTTTCAGTTCCTGAAGGACTATACAATGGCTTCTGATTTCAGCCAATTTTAATAAGATGAGGGATGTTCACACTTTATTGGAGTGATTGTAGCTGGAGACAGAACATCTGCTAATGCCTTTGTTTACTTCACTTTGTGCGTAGCTCTCATTCATGTGAGATGAGCTGTTTAATTTCAATGCAGACAGGGCTAATGAATTTCAGTTCGAGTAGACATGAATGTGCATTTCAGAGCAGGAGAAGGTATGTGGCATGTGACTTTGTCCTCCATCTTGTTGAAGGCAAGTGTACCAGTGTTTTTATTTTTTTTATATATAACTCTTGGGTTTATTTTTGTATTTCCATTGCTGCACTTCTCATGAGCCTGATAACACTCAAAGTAAGAACTGAAACGGGAATCAAAAAATTGAAGAAAAGGGTATTTCACTGAAAAAAGACAAATGTTAGAAAGATGAAAAGATTAAATGGAAGGAAAATTGGCAGAGACAACTGTGGATCAATAATGGGTAATATTTATGAGGCAATAAAGTATGAATGTCTACATTTACTGTTTTCTGAAGTAAACAATAGCGAACTCTCCATTGTCATTCTGTGATACCTGACTTAATATCCTTCCATATTCTGAAGTAGGAATATATGAATAGGAAGAGGCCAGTCAGCCTGTTCCACCATCCACTGAGATCATGGCTATATGCAACCTAGCTGCGTACACATTCCTTTGCCCCGTATCCCTTAATACCTTTGGTTAACAAAAATCTATCAACCTCAGATTTAAAATTAACAATTGATCTAGCATCAATTGCCATTTGTAGATGAGAGTTCCAAACTTCTACCACCCTTTGTGAGTAGAAGTGTCCTTTATTATTGGTAATAGAATAGAAAGATGCCAAGGTTGAGGGTCTGGGCAGATTGTCAGGGTAATGGAGAGGAAGCTCCACATCTGATTTGAGTTGGGAATAGAATTTTTCATTATGGTCCAAAATTGAATGGCCTAATGCTGAGGAAAATATATTCATTTCGTAAAAGTCTATAGAAAATCAAATCTAGAGACACACAAACATTGGGTAAATATTCCTTTGGTGCCCCAGGTGCAGCATATCTAAGATACACTGGACATGCTAAAGAGGGGAGTGTTACACTTCCATTTTCATGGCCTGAGTTCACTTGCAGTTCAGATCCATCTCCTCTCTGCCTAGCTCTGGAAAGAGGGCAGTTGTGGTCATGAATTGAGGTCCAAAGATATTCTAGAGGTTGAACTGCTTGTAACACCAATCCTTGGCTCCCTTCAATCTGCGTTCTGTAGTCTGCTGGGCCAGAATTTTATTGGTGTGGTGGGGGCCACGACAATGGGCCTGAAAGCTGGGGGATACCCCAGCACAGCTATTTGTGGGATCCTCAGTCACATTTTCTGGCTGCCTGGTAACTAATTTGTTGTCATTGGGGCTCCCGTCCTTTTAAAGGAGAGGTGCCCAACCCCAGGAGCGTCCGGTAGCTCAGTAGCACTGCTGGGAGTGGTGTCCAGTTCTGGGAGTGTGCCTCGAAGAGGGGATGCCATGGGAGCAGGCCACGCAGCCAACCAGGTGTGAGTTCTGGAGGTGCCGGAGGCAGTCAGGCCAGCCTCGGCAAGGGGTGGCTGTATGGTGAGGGCAAGGTGGCAGTTGCCACGGGGGCAGCCATGGCCCCTCCATGGGTCACAAATCACCTAAATAGGAGGGCCCCCAAAGCCCACAACAAGCCCGCCAGGGTTTACCAGGTGGTCTCCCCATGTAGCGGAGGTAAAATGACAGTGGTGGCAGCAAGAGGCCCTTAATTGTCCACTTAAGTAGTTCAATCAGCTTCTGGGCGGGACGTCCATCTTCCACCTTCCCCAGCACTGGTAAAATAGCATGCCAGCAGGAGAATGATGGGCACTCCACTCCCTCCTCTACCCTCGCCATTTTATGGACACCACCCCCCCACCTCTCAGTCCATCCTCAGAGGACTGGTAAAATCCAGTCCCTGGTGTCTTGGCCTGGGCTACACTGCCAGGTAACTTCAGGTCCCTGCTGCTGTTCTGCATTCCGGTCTCACGATAAACACAGTGAGGATGGAAGTCAGGAACATCTGAGCTCATTTTCAATGTTATGATGCACCTGATTTAACATCCGCAGCACTTAAAGCAGCCAGAAGTACTGCACAAAGAACAGCTAGGCGTTGCGCAAACGACTACTGGCAACACCTATGCAGTCATATTCAGCTGGCCTCAGACACCGGAAACATCAGAGGAATGTATGATGGCATGAAGAGAGCTCTTGGGCCAACCATCAAGAAGATCACCCCCCTCAAATCTAAATCGGGGGACATAATCACTGACCAACGCAAACAGATGGACCGCTGGGTTGAGCACTACCTAGAACTGTACTCCAGGGAGAATGCTGTCACTGAGACTGCCCTCAATGCAGCCCAGCCTCTACCAGTCATGGATGAGCTGGACATACAGCCAACCAAATCGGAACTCAGTGATGCCATTGATTCCCTAGCCAGCGGAAAAGCCCCTGGGAAGGACAGCATTACCCCTGAAATAATCAAGAGTGCCAAGCCTGCTATACTCTCAGCACTACATGAACTGCTATGCCTGTGCTGGGACGAGGGAGCAGTACCCCAAGACATGCGCGATGCCAACATCATCACCCTCTATAAAAACAAAGGTGACCGCGGTGACTGCAACAACTACCGTGGAATCTCCCTGCTCAGCATAGTGGGGAAAGTCTTTGCTCGAGTCGCTCTGAACAGGCTCCAGAAGCTGGCCGAGCGCGTCTACCCTGAGGCACAGTGTGGCTTTCGTGCAGAGAGATCGACTATTGACATGCTGTTCTCCCTTCGTCAGATACAGGAGAAATGCCGTGAACAACAGATGCCCCTCTACATTGCTTTCATTGATCTCACCAAAGCCTTTGACCTCGTCAGCAGACGTGGTCTCTTCAGACTACTAGAAAAGATCGGATGTCCACCAAAGCTACTAAGTATCATCACCTCATTCCATGACAATATGAAAGGCACAATTCAACATGGTGGCTCCTCATCAGAGCCCTTTCCTATCCTGAGTGGTGTGAAACAGGGCTGTGTTCTCGCACCCACACTTTTTGGGATTTTCTTCTCCCTGCTGCTTTCACATGCGTTCAAATCCTCTGAAGAAGGAATTTTCCTCCACACAAGATCAGGGGGCAGGTTGTTCAACCTTGCCCGTCTAAGAGCGAAGTCCAAAGTACGGAAAGTCCTCATCAGAGAACTCCTCTTTGCTGACGATGCTGCTTTAACATCTCACACTGAAGAATGCCTGCAGAGTCTCATCGACAGGTTTGCGTCTGCCTGCAATGAATTTGGCCTAACCATCAGCCTCAAGAAAACGAACATCATGGGGCAGGATGTCAGAAATGCTCCATCCATCAATATTGGCGACCACGCTCTGGAAGTGGTTCAAGAGTTCACCTACCTAGGCTCAACTATCACCAGTAACCTGTCTCTAGATGCAGAAATCAACAAGCGCATGGGTAAGGCTTCCACTGCTATGTTCAGACTGGCCAAGAGAGTGTGGGAAAATGGCGCACTGACACGGAACACAAAAGTCCGAGTGTATCAGGCCTGTGTCCTCAGTACCTTGCTCTACGGCAGCGAGGCCTGGACAACGTATGCCAGCCAAGAGCGACGTCTCAATTCATTCCATCTTCGCTGCCTTCGGAGAATACTTGGCATCAGGTGGCAGGACTATATCTCCAACACAGAAGTCCTTGAAGCGGCCAACATCCCCAGCTTATACACACTACTGAGTCAGCGGCGCTTGAGATGGCTTGGCCATGTGAGCCGCATGGAAGATGGCAGGATCCCCAAAGACACATTGTACAGCGAGCTCGCCACTGGTATCAGACCTACCGGCCGTCCATGTCTCCGTTATAAAGACGTCTGCAAACGCGACATGAAATCGTGTGACATTGATCACAAGTCGTGGGAGTCAGTTGCCAGCATTCGCCAGAGCTGGCGGGCAACCATAAAGACAGGGCTAAATTGTGGCGAGTCGAAGAGACTTAGTAGTTGGCAGGAAAAAAGACAGAGGCGCAAGGGGAGAGCCAACTGTGCAACAGCCCCAACAAACAAATTTCTCTGCAGCACCTGTGGAAGAGCCTGTCACTCCAGAATTGGCCTTTATAGCCACTCCAGGCGCTGCTTCACAAACCACTGACCACCTCCAGGCGCGTATCCATTGTCTCTCGAGATAAGGAGGCCCAAAAAGAAAAAAAAAAAGAAGATGCACCTGAACCTGCTCCAGCCACAGACCCATTAACATCACCTGCAGGAGTGCCAGGAAATCCTAGGGGGGAGGTGCAATGGTGTGGAGACCTGACATATCAGATCTCTGAATCCTTCTTCCTCTTTGCTGAGTGTTCTCCAGTGCCGTGATAAGGAAATTCCACCCTCATCTGTAAATGTTGAACCACAATCGAAGCTGTTTTGAGTCATCCACTTGTGTTGTCACTGGAAACACTAACATCAGGATTAGAATGCAGCAAATTTCAATTTCAAATAGTTACCAACATAAATATGTTGAAGATGCAAAGGAAGGAAAAGAAAGGTTAACAAATAATGCAAAAGCCTCAACTTGATTTTCAACTGTGATACAAATCAAAAGGATTGTAAATTTTAGACGATTGCTGAAGAGAAACAAGTAACTGTTTAGATTACTTTCATCAGAGTGAAATGTATGTGAGGTTACACTGTCAAAAGAAATCATCGATTAAAATGCACTTAAAGTGCAAAACTCCGATTCTCTTTTGACCCAGAATAAGCCTGTGGCAATATTCGCTGGCAATCACTGCACTTCATTGGCTCGATAAAGTTTATGCAGGTCACTCTATTGCTTGAAGGAAAGTTACGAAACCAGTTTACATATTGTACTCGCTAATGTTTATGTGAAGTGATGCTTTGTGCAAACATATTAAGTCTGAGCTCATGTGAGGTCATTTCACTTCTGGACATAGAACTTGAACTTTATGCTTGTAATTCGTTGCTTTTGAACATAAACCAGACGTAATGAGGGTAAATTGTTGCAGAAGAATTCCAGCTCATCGGCTGTAATTGGTAGAAGAGACACGGAAACTCTAAAAAAAAAAGATGACAATAATCTGTACCACAACAAACGTAAGTCAAGTTTGTACAGTCATCCATAAAAAATTGCGAAAGCATGAAAACATTGATTAAAGGTTATAATTATAAAGTAGTTGACAGAGGGAAAATGGCTCCTGTTGGAGTCCAAGTAATTAGAATGGATATAGCCAATTTTAGGGTCAACCAGCCGAGCACTAAGGCCAAAGACACCCCAGAATTGCAAGCGCACATATGTGCTCCCACATGCAGCTCATCCTCAAGCAGGAACAGATTTTAGGCTGTGTACCTCACCAGCAGTGACCCTTGGGTAGGGGTACAGCAGGAGGGGACCAGTCGCAGGCAGCAGGAGCAATGTGAAGCTTGGAGGAACATTCCTGCTCCTCCTGGATTTATATGAACAAAAGAATATTAAACCTACCTCTGCCCGATTAAGATGTGGGCTGGGTGTCAGGAACACAGCAGTAAGCAATCTACGGCTATTTTAACTACCCACCCACCTCATTCCCACTGAGCTAAAATTCGTGCTTTGTTCTTCTCAAGTTTGAAATAGATCATCCGATGGACTGACCTTCCTCCCTACACTGGCAGTGTCTTTAGATCTAGACTCATCGTGCTGTCTCCTCATTCCCCCTAAAGATCTGCAAATTGTAAACCTGTGAACCTCCCAGTGTCGTCACTTCCTCCTACACTTTACAGGCTTCTAACATTCATGCTTTGCATCACCCAAGCACTACTCTGCAATATGGCCCAAAGATATTGGTCTTAATCGTCTTGCTCAATGCGCAAGTAGGAACAGTTAGGAAATATGCTTCTGATGAAGTGAATGCATGTGCGAATGTGTGACTGTGCGTGTGCGTGACGGTACATGTGTGTGTGTGACTGTGCATATGCATGCGTGTGTGTGTGATTGTGCATGTGCGTGTGTGTGACGGTGCATATGCATGTGTGTGACTGTGCATGTGTGTGTGTGTGTGTGTGACTGAGTGATGGTGCATATGCATGTGTGTGACTGTGCATGTGTGTGTGTGATTGTGTGACTCTGGGCCAGATTTTATGGTCCTCTGGAAGGCGGGATTTCAGGCAGAGGGGCTGGAGAATCCGCGCGGAGAGGTCCGCCGTGGAACCCGACGCCATAATGCTACTGCCCAATTCTGTTGGAGGCGGCAAAGTGCCGTGGCGACATTTCCGCCCTGATGCAACGGCATGATCATTTACATCTGTTAAATACGCTTTAACATTCATTTAAATGTCATTAAGTGTGATCTTACCAGGCATTCGCAATCTTGTGCTGGGCATGTGAGACTCAGGTGCCTTCAGTTTTGCATCTTTAAAAAGATTATATCACCAAGGCGACAGTGCTCGATGCCTCAAGAGGGTAAGTATCTTTACCGGAGTTATCTAGGGGAAGTGGATGTGTAACAGAACTCTGCAAGTGGTTTGTCTGTGAAGCAGGTTGGGGGTGCAAGGATGGGGAGAACTCTGCAGGTGTGGAGGTGGTTGTTTGTCGGCAGTTCAGTGCAGGGCACTGAAATGGTGTTGGTGTGCTCATGATGGCCCGTATGTTTGGCAAAGTTGTGAGTCCAAGATCAATCCATATCATCGAGCTAACGCAGGCTTCCTGTAACCAAAATTGTTTGCAAAGAACAAAAACATTTATGAACAACACAGAAGTAAAGCCTCAGGACTGTGAGGAGGGAGACAAAATGTCTATGCATTTCCCAGCAAGAACCAAGACCCAGGAAGTTTAAAGGAACTACCTGTTCTTTTCGGCAAGCAGAGAAATATTACTAACTGCTATGTTTGAATGACTGAGTGCCTGTAATGTGATAAGTCCGTCCCCATCTGTGGTTTTAAGCTGGTGCTTTTCTCTGCAGCAGAGGAGAAGCAACTGGACTCTGATATGAGCAGACCTTAAGTGGGGAGTCCCTCTCTCTCTCTCTCTCTCTCTCTCTCTCCATCCCAGCTTGAAAGCTTTCAAATACTGCTTGTTGACTGACGACCTTTGCATACTCCGGTTACCCCGTTGGAGGAAATCATCTACATCACTATCTCCAAGTAACTCACTGAAGCAGTTACCTACCTCTTCAAACTAAAAGCTTCAGGACCACTGAATTCAGCCAGAAGCCAGCCAGATCACCAAATGCCACAGACTGTATACCTTTTTTATGGACTCTAACTCAACCAATCTACCTTTCTCCACTCTGTAACCTATTTGTGTGTGTGTAAACCTCTAGTTTGTGTGAGAGAGTGAAAGTTGGTGCATTGTTTATTATTTTATTCGTTTGGTTTAGGTACAATAAAGTTAACGTTGTTCTTTGATAACTCAAGAAAACCTGTCCAATTAGTTCTTGTTATGATCATAGCAAGTAAGTAATCAAACACCTACTGAATTGGTCAGTACATCCACTTTAAGAAAAAAATAAACCTGTTCTGGTCAAACAAAGAGAGGGAAAAGAGGGAAGCCCTTCAACCCCTCCTCACTTGATCGTAATAACGGCAGCTTTCACACTCACACACACACTAGAGGTTTCTGAACAAATGAGAATGAATGAGAGAAATGCATGTGTGCTTTCCTGTACTTTCTGTTCCTTCTAATTTATAATGAAATGCTCCCCGTAATGTCGCATTACATTCAGCGAGAAGTGAAAGTGTGACAGAAACCACATCGGCCATATGGAAACATATAAATTTCGTCATATGGAACACTGCTTGAACTTTTACTGGACATTGAACATAACTTGTTTTAAAAGGACCACAGAGCTGAACAGCTAAAAACATGGTTGCACATTTGCATTCTGAGAGACAGTTGAATAGAGAGACAATCGAGTGCTCCCTGATTCAATTAGCGAGATGGGTTTTGTCAAATAGTGATAATGAAAATACAGTGACAGCCATTGTCTGTGTATGAGACAGCACTCCACCACCATCACCACCCCCCCCCCCCCACCGAGTATGTCTAGTAAGCTTTGAAGAATCAACAACCCTCGCAGACAATGCTGTTTCAAACAAAGAGCTGGTCATATGACTAACCTGCTGGCCAATCCTGGGAATTGTTTGAATTGTGCCTCACAGAAAGGTTTGGGGTAGACTCTAATTTGAAAACCAAAGAAAAGAAAATCCCTCTCTCTCTCTCTCTCTCTCTCTCTCAAGCAAAGTCCCAAAGACCCACGGAAGCAGCTTAAACCTCAAGACAGAGGACCTCTTCAGCCTTCTGGTACCAAAGCAGCAAGTTTGAAAGTGTGCTTTGGGCCCCAGCGAGAACTACAAGACAGCAATTCTAACCAAAGACTTTACATCCAAACTAAAGACAGTAACAGAATTCCATCTACTACTCCAAACCCACCCCCTTTAACTTTTACTCCTCCTCTGTATCTATTTGTGTGTGTGTTTATTATGTATACATGCCAGCGTGGTTGTGTCACATATTTTTAGTAATTTTAGTTGAGTTAGTGTGTTAAGGCTAATAAACTTACATCTTTCTTGTTTAAACCTAAGAAATCCTGTCTGATTGGTTCATTTACAATTACAATTAGAAAGCAGTGAGCAAGGACTCACTGAGGTGAAACGAAAAACATTGTTTTAAAAGTTAAACCCTGTTACGGCCAAACCAGGAAAGAGGTGAAAGGGGATCCTGAGAGCTTTTCCTCTGCCGGTCATACCAAGTCTTTCAGTGATATTCGCAGTTTAAATTTTGAGAAGGTGGAGAGATTATTGAAGGCTATATTCTTGGGCTACCTCAGGAGTCTGATTGTTTGCTTAGCATTCATGCTAATCACTTACGAGAGATGGAGTGATCAAGAAATTCCCCAAAGTGGGCAGAGAAGACTACAGGCAATCATGCTGAATGTATTCTGTAAGTTTGTCAGATTAATTACATACGAATATTATCTCTATATCATTGTAAAGACTAATTTTGTTTCTCGGTATTCAAATAAGATGTCCTGGGAGTTTTGATACATCTGACAGGGGCAGGAGCACAGAATTTCTCATGGGGTCCTGAGTGCCATAGAAGAAAATCTGTAGATGAAAAATAATCACATCAAGCTAAGATTTCTTTAAAAGCAATTAATTAACAACTTTAGGGATTTACACTATTCATGTCACACTTCTTCCCACTTGAGATGTAGCCTTGTGACACAGAAGAAGCAGCATAACAAGAACACCCTGTGGCAATTAAATCATTTCCTGCATTCCAAAATGTCCAGGAAGGAAAGTAAGAGTTTGGGTGAAGGATTTGATGCTTACATGTGTAACATCTTAAAGAAACTCTCCCATTAGAGTGGAAATAACCTCATCAAACAGTGTTTGAAAATGTTTTTGTTTCTTTGCAAACACATGATACAATACTGCAAATTTCATCTCTGTGTCACTTTCTCAAGAACAGAGAACTCCTAAAGCAGATTATTGTTGAGTTATTTTTAGGTGCAAAACTGACATATACAGTAATGGAGACCCTTTCTACACCCCAACACTACAATCATTTATACAAAGTCTATTGATCAGGGTGAAAGTGCAAAAGGCACTGCACCTCATTCTCTGCTCTGTGTTGCCTATTCCATCCATCTAGTGGATTCTGTGAGAAGTTTAGAAATCTAAGTCAAGTGATGAGAATAAGGCATGTGTATTATGGTGACAAGCAGCCCTGGGATCTGAACTGATCATCTTCTGCTTGCGAATCAAGCGCTCAACCACTTACACTCCCGAGTCACCCCAGACTTTTATTTTAATGACAGTTACTTTCCGCTAAGCATTGGCCCCTGGGCTCTCTCACAAATTAATCACACATTCGGTGACCGTGTTTTGAATGTGCTTGCCGGAAGGCTTTGAACTAGCTGATTAAGAAGCGAGTGGCATTATCACACATCTTCCCAACAAGTATCATTTTAGCCACTAACTAGATGCTGTAATGAAAACTTTTCTACACCAGATATTTATTTTATGCTTGATTATTCAATGTGGCCATGACAATGACAATATTAATGATTGTGGTAGTCAATCTCCTGTGCCATCGTACACAAGGAATCGAGGCAAATTGTAGACTTGTGAAGTGGGGTTAGGGAGCAGAAGATAATTCAAACAGGATGCACAGGCACAATCCAGAACACATTTAAAGCCATATACTCTGTCCTTATTTTAGATAATACTTTGAACTGATTTAAAAAAATAGTTAAATAGCAAACTTTATACAAAAAAGGGAAACTGAAATTGGTACAACACCACCACTGTAGTGTAATTGAGAAGATGCAATTACAGTGTGACATGTTTACACAAGCAGTTTCCTTTAAAAATGAACATTGGAATTTATAATGGAAATGGTGAAAAAATGTGATTTTAAAAACATAACAGGAAGTAAGTCTTTGTAAGCAGGAAGTGCACACTGATGGAAGATTTTTAAATATATTATAGATAGATGAAGTGATCAAGTAACTTAGAGACCATTAGTGAATTGTATAACAATTACATATTCCTGTTAAGAATCATCATGATTGGTGTTTGACTTTTAGTCAATTATTCTTTATTTGACATCCTGTGTGATTGTGGCAAAGGTAAACTTTCCCTTCATGTCTTTCACAACCTGTCCGCAGCCTTCGACACGATTAACCACACCATCCTTCTCCAACACCACTCCACCACTGTCTAGCTGAGTGAGACTGCACTCACCTGCTTCCAATCTTATCTATCTAATCGTAGCTAAAGAATCACTTGCAATGGCGTCTCTTCCTGCTGCCACACCGTTACCTCTGGTGTTCCCCAAAGATCTATCCTTGGCCCCCTCCTATTTCTTATCTGCATGCTGCCCCTCAATGACATCATCCGAAAGCACAGCGTTTAGTTTTCACATGTTAGCGCTACCTTACCACCACTTATCTCGACTCCTCCACTGTTGCTAAATTATCAGACTGCTTATCGGATAATCAGTATTGGATGAGTGGAAATTTCCTCCAATTAAATATTGGAAAGATCAAAGCCATCGGTCCCTGCTCCTAATTTGGTTCCCTAGCTACCAGCTCCATCCCTCGCTTTGGAAACGGTCTAAGATTGAACCAGTCTGTTCGCAACCTTGGTGTCACATTTGACTGAGATGAAATTCTGACCACATGTTCCTGCCAGTACTAGATCGCCAATTTCCATCTCTTGATTTTAAAATTCTCATTCTTGTTTTCAAATCCTGTCAAGCCTCACCCCTCCCTGTATCTGTAATCTCCTCCAGCCCCATAACTGTGCTCCTCGAATTCTGGCCTCTTGAGCATCCCTGATTTTAATGGCTCCACCATTGGTGGCCGTGCCTTCAGTTGGCTGGGCCCTAAACATGGGATTACCCTCCCTGCACCTCTCGACCACAATTTCCTCCTTTAAGACACTCCTTAAAATCTATCTTTCGGGTATCTGACCTAATAACTCTTTTTGTGGCTCGGTTCATACTTTGTTTTACAATGCAAAGCAACTTGGAATGTTTTATTACGTTAAAGTGGCTATATAAATACAAGTTGTTACTTCAACAGTTACCACTGGATTGGAGTACAGCAATCACTGCAAAACTGCAGGTAAAATAAATAGATACAATATTTGAAAATACATGAGATAATTGTGTGTGTATATATATATATATATATATATATATATATATACACACACACACACACAATATATTTACAAACACAAAGCACACAGTTTTCAGAAATACATTAACTCTCCCTTTTAATAGCTGTTAAGACTGGTCTGCCATCATTTTACCACTTCAAATGAGAGAAAATCTAACCATCTCCCCTTGACGTTCAATGGCATTACCATCGCTGAATCCCCAACTATCAACATCCTGGGGGTTACCATTGACCAGAAACTGAACTGGACCAACCAGATAAATGCTGTGGCTTTAGGAGGTCAGAGGCTGGGAATCCTGAGGAGAGTAACTCACCTCCTGACTTCCCAAAGCCTGTCCACCATCTACAAGGCACAAGTCAGGAGTGTGATGGAATACTCTCCACTTACCTGGATGGATGCAGCTCCAACAACACTCAAGAAGCTCAACACCATCCAGGAAAAAGTAGCCCACTTGATTGTCACCCCATCCACCACCTTCAACATTCACTTCCTCTATCACTGAAACACAGTGGCAGCAGTGTGTACCATCTACAAGATGCACTGCAGCAACTCACCAAGGCTCCTTAGACAGCACCGTCCAAACCTGTGACCTCTATCACCTAGAAGAAGGGCAGCAGACACATGGGAACAACACCACCTGCAAGTTCCCCTCCAAGCCACACACCATCCTGACTTGGAACTATATCGCCGTTCCTTCATTGTCACTGGGTCAAAATCCTGGAACTCCCTTCCTAACAGCATTGTTGGTGCACCTACACCCCAAGGACTGCAGTGGTTCAAGAAGGCAGCTCACCACCACCTTTAAGGGCAATTAGGGATAGGCAATAAATGCTGGCACAACCAGCAATGCCCACATCCCCCGCATGATTTTTTAAAAAAAAGTTAATGCTGCAAAATTCAATCTCACATTAGTTGACAAAAACAAATTGCTACTCACTTCAAATAAAGTTACTTCATGTTGTCATTATACATCAACAGGATTTCTTTCCAGGAAAAGACTTGCATAGAAGTTACAGCACAGAAAAAAAGGTCATTTGGGGCCAACTGGCAATGTTTATGCTGCACATGCGCTTCCTCTTCATCTCACCCCATCATCAGAACATTCGATTCCTTCCTGCCTGTATTCTAATTATTTATTACCTCGAATTCTGGTCTCCCCACGATGTCGAGCCTATCAAACCTTGTCAAACGGTTTCCAGTGGTGTTCCACAGGGCTCAGTGTTGGGTCTCTTGTTGTTTGTGGGATATATTAATGATTTAGACTTAAATGTGGGAGGCATGATTGGAAAGTTTGCTGATGACACAAAAATTGGCTGTGTAGTTGATAGTGAAGAGGATAGCTGTAGACTCCAGAATGATATCAATGGGTTGGTTGAGTGGGCGGAAAAGTGGCAAATGGAATTCAATCCAGATAAGTGTGAGCTAATGCATATGGGGAGGGCAACTAAAGTGAGAGAATATACAATAAATAGGAGGATATTAAGAGGTGTAGAAGAAGTGAGAGACCTTGGAGTGCATTTCCACAGGTCCCTGAAGGTGGCAGGACAGGTAGATAAAATGGTGAATAAGGCATATGGAATGCTTTCCTTTATCGGTCGAGGTATAGAATTCAAAAGCAGGGATGTAATGCTGGAACTGTATAAAACGCTGTTTCAGCCAGTTGGAGTATTACACACAGTTCTGGTCGCCACCTTACAGAAAGGACATAATTGCTCTGGAGAGAGTACAGAGGAGATTTACAATAATGTTGCCAGGGCTTGAAAGTTGCAGCTATGAGGAAAGATTGAATCGGCTAGGGTTGTTTTCCCTGGAACAGAGGACGCTGAGGGGTGACTTAATTGAGGTGTACAAAATTATGAGGGGCCTAGACAGGGTAGACAGGAAGGACCTGTTTCCCCTAGCGGAGAGGTCAATTACCAGGGGCACAGATTTAAGGTGATTGGTAGAAGGATTAGAGGGGACATGAGGAAAGACTTTTTCACCCAGAGGGTGATGGGTGTCTGGAATTCACTGCCCGGATCAGTGGTGGAGGCAGAAACCCTCAATTCATTTAAAAATGCACCTGGACATACACCTGAGGTGCTGTAACCTGCGGGGATATGGATCAGGTGCTGGAAGGTGGGATTAGATTGGGCAGGTAGTTTTTTTTTCAGTTGGCACAGACACAACGGGCTGAAAGGCCTCCTTCTGTGCTGTAATATTTCTATGGTTCTATTAGGTCACCCTCAGCCTTCTCTTTTCTAGGGAAAAGAGCCCCAGCCTGTTTGGTCTTTCCTGGGAGTTACAACCTCTCAATTCTGGTATCATCGTCGCAAATCTTTTTTGCCTTTTCCAGTGCCTCGATCTCCTTCTTGTAATATGGAGAATAGAACTGTTCACAGTTCTCCAAGTGTGGTCTATCCCAGAGTCCTCTGATCCTCTACTCCATTAAACATTTACTTTCCAAGGGTTATGCAATCTCCTTATTCTTCCAGCCAAAATGTATTATCGCACGCTTATCTATATTGAAATTCATTTGTCAATTACACACCCGTTCTATATGTTTATTAATTGTCTTCCTCTTTTTGTCTCAGAGCTCCTCTGTATTAACTACACTCCCCTAATTTGGTGTCATCTGCAAATTTCGAAATTGTACTTCCTGTTCCTGAGTCCAAATCATTTCTGTAAATAGTGAACAGCAGTGGTCCCGGCACTGATCCCTGTGGAACACCACTTCCCACCATCTCTCAGTCTGACTAACTACCATTAACTCCACTTATTTAGTCAAATGGAAAAAGGACAGAAATAGAGGGCTGGATCTTGTTCTCCTGCTGCCTTTCCCAGCGGCGGGTGGAGAAAATGACGGCTGCCACACACAGGCCCCGCACCGCCACCATCTTGAATCTGGCGGGCACTTTGCATATGCACAGTGGCTGCCCCACCCAATCATGTGTGTTACGGTCAAGTGAGGAGGGGTTGAATGGCTTCCCTCTTTTCCCTCTCCTTATTTCACCACAAAAGGTTTCATTTTTTCTTAAAGTGGATGTGCTGGCCAATTCAGTAGGTGTTTGATTACTTGCTATGATCATAACCAGGTTTTCTTGAGTGACAAAAAAGAGGTTAACTTTATTGTACCTAAACTGAACTAATAAAATAATAATCCACGTGCCAACTTTCACTCACACACACACTTACTAAAGGTTTACACATATACAAATAAGTGACAGAGTGGGGAAAGTTAGATTGTTTGAATTAAAGTCCATAGAAAAATTAGGTATACAGTCTGTGGCGTTTGGTGATTCAGCTGTCTTCTAGCTGAATTTAGTGGTCCTGAGGCTTTTAGTTTGAAGAGGTGGATGACTGGTTCGGTGGGTCTCCTGGAAACAGCGATATGGATGATTTCCTCTAACGGGGTTTCTGATTATGGAATATGCAGAGCTGGTCAGTCAACAGGCAGGATTTGAAGTTTTCAAGCTGGACCAGAGAGAGAGAGAGAAAGAGGGACCCCACCCCCATTTGTATCTGCACATGTCAGAGTCCAGAACCTTCTCTTCTCTCTACTGCAGAAAGATGCAAGCTTAAAATCACAGATGGGGTGAGGCTTGTCACATGACAGTCACTCAGTGATTCAAAACATAGCAGTTAGCAGTATTTCTTCTTCTTGCTAAAAAGAACAAGTAGTTCCCTTAAACTTCCTGGGTCTTGGTTCTTGCTGGGGACTGAGCAGACATTTTCTCTCCCTCCTCATAGTCCTTGCAATGTAGGATACAGTGTTCCAAATTAGGTGATTGTCTTATACTGCCAGCAAAGTCATCTTTTTTATCTGTTTTTTAAAAATGTCTTTTAACATGGTTTAACATGTGGCAGGGGCAGCGTTGAAGGAGCAGGAGCTGCTGCCAGTTTTAAAAGGCTCCCAGCCCTGCCAACAGCACAACATAACACAGAGTTCACCCCCCACCATACTATACATAACACAGAGTTCACCCCCCTCCCCCCATACTATACATAACACAGAGTTCACCCCCCCCATACTATACATAACACAGAGTTCACCCCCACCCCATACTATACATAACACAGAGTTCACCCCCCCCCATACTATACATAACAGAGTTCACCCTCCCCCCATACTATACATAACACAGAGTTCACCCCCCCCCATACTATACATAACAGAGTTCACCCCCCCCCATACTATACATAACACAGAGTTCACCCTCCCCCCATACTATACATAACAGAGTTCACCGCCCCCCCCCATACTATACATAACACAGAGTTCACCCCCCCCATACTATACATAACACAGAGTTCACCCCCCCCATACTATACATAACACAGAGTTCACCCCCCCCCATACTATACATAACAGAGTTCATCTCCCCATACTATACATAACACAGAGTTCACCCCCCCCATACTATACATAACACAGAGTTCACCCCCCCCCATACTATACAAAACAGAGTTCACCCTCTCCCCATACTATACATAACACAGAGTTCACCCCCCCCCATACTATACATAACAGAGTTCATCCCCCCATACTATACATAACACAGAGTTCACCCCCCCTACTATACATAACAGAGTTCACCCCCCCCCATACTATACATAACACAGAGTTCACCCCCCCCCCCATACTATACATAACAGAGTTCATCTCCCCATACTATACATAACACAGAGTTCACCCCCCCCCATACTATACATAACACAGAGTTCACCCTCTCCCCATACTATACATAACAGAGTTCACCCTCTCCCCATACTATACATAACACAGAGTTCACCCTCTCCCCATACTATACATAACACAGAGTTCACCCCCACCCCATACATAACACAGAGTTCACCCCCCCCCATACTATACATAACACAGAGTTCACCCCCCCCCCCATACTATACATAACACAGAGTTCACCCTCTCCCCATACTATACATAACACAGAGTTCACCCTCTCCCCATACTATACATAACACAGAGTTCACCCCCCACCCCATACTATACATAACACAGAGTTCACCCCCCACCCCATACTATACATAACAGAGTTCACCCTCTCCCCATACTATACATAACACAGTTCACCCCCACCCCATACATAACACAGAGTTCACCCCCCCCCCATACTATACATAACACAGAGTTCACCCCCCCCCCATACTATACATAACACAGAGTTCACCCTCTCCCCATACTATACATAACAGAGTTCACCCTCTCCCCATTCTATACATAACACAGAGTTCACCCCCCCCCATACTATACATAACAGAGTTCATCCCCCCATACTATACATAACAGAGTTCACCCCCCCCATACTATACATAACAGAGTTCACCCTCTCCCCATACTATACATAACAGAGTTCATCCCCCCATACTATACATAACAGAGTTCACCCCCCCCCCCATACTATACATAACAGAGTTCATCCCCCCCCCCATACTATACATAACAGAGTTCATCCCCCCCCCCCATACTATACATAACAGAGTTCATCCCCCCCCCCATACTATACATAACAGAGTTCATCCCCCCATACTATACATAACACAGAGTTCACCCCCCCCATACTATACATAACACAGAGTTCACCCCCCCCCCATACTATACATAACAGAGTTCAAACCCCCCATACTATACATAACACAGAGTTCACCCCCCCCCCCATACTATACATAACACAGAGTTCACCCCCCCCCCATACTATACATAACAGAGTTCATCCCCCCATACTATACATAACAGAGTTCACCCTCTCCCCATACTATACATAACACAGAGTTCACCCCCCCCCAAACTATACATAACAGAGTTCACCCCCCCCCCATACTATACATAACAGAGTTCACCCCCCCCCCCATACTATACATAACAGAGTTCATCTCCCCATACTATACATAACAGAGTTCACCCCCCCCATACTATACATAACAGAGTTCATCTCCCCATACTATACATAACACAGAGTTCACCCCCCCCCCCAAACTATACATAACACAGAGTTCACCCCCCCCCCATACTATACATAACAGAGTTCACCCTCTCCCCATACTATACATAACAGAGTTCACCCTCTCCCCATACTATACATAACAGAGTTCAAACCCCCCATACTATACATAACAGAGTTCACCCCCCCCCATACTATACATAACAGAGTTCACCCCCCCCCCCATACTATACATAACAGAGTTCACCCCCCCCCATACTATACATAACAGAGTTCACCCTCTCCCCATACTATACATAACAGAGTTCACCCTCTCCCCATACTATACATAACAGAGTTCATCCCCCCATACTATACATAACAGAGTTCACCCCCCCCATACTATACATAACAGAGTTCACCCCCCCCATACTATACATAACAGAGTTCACCCCCCCCCCATACTATACATAACAGAGTTCACCCCCCCCATACTATACATAACAGAGTTCACCCCCCCCCATACTATACATAACAGAGTTCACCCCCCCCCCCCATACTATACATAACAGAGTTCACCCCCCCCCCATACTATACATAACAGAGTTCACCCCCCCCATACTATACATAACAGAGTTCACCCCCCCATACTATACATAACAGAGTTCACCCTCTCCCCATACTATACATAACAGAGTTCATCCCCCCATAATATACATAACAGAGTTCACCCCCCCCCATACTATACATAACACAGAGTTCACCCTCTCCCCATACTATACATAACACAGAGTTCACCCTCTCCCCATACTATACATCACAGAGTTCACCCCCCACCCCATACTATACATAACAGAGTTCACCCCCCCCCATACTATACATAACACAGAGTTCACCCTCTCCCCATACTATACATAACACAGAGTTCACCCTCTCCCCATACTATACATCACAGAGTTCACCCCCCACCCCATACTATACATAACAGAGTTCACCCCCCCCATACTATACATAACAGAGTTCACCCCCCCATACTATACATAACAGAGTTCACCCTCTCCCCATACTATACATAACAGAGTTCATCCCCCCATACTATACATAACAGAGTTCACCCCCCCCCATACTATACATAACACAGAGTTCACCCTCTCCCCATACTATACATAACACAGAGTTCACCCTCTCCCCATACTATACATCACAGAGTTCACCCCCCACCCCATACTATACATAACAGAGTTCATCCCCCCATACTATACATAACACAGAGTTCACCCTCTCCCCATACTATACATAACAGAGTTCACCCCCCCCCCATACTATACATAACACAGAGTTCACCCCCCACCCCATACTATACATAACAGAGTTCACCCCCCACCCCATACTATACATAACACAGAGTTCACCCCCCACCCCATACTATACATAACACAGAGTTCACCCCCCACCCCATACTATACATAACAGAGTTCACCCCCCACCCCATACTATACATAACAGAGTTCACCCCCCCCCATACTATACATAACAGAGTTCACCCCCCACCCCATACTATACATAACAGAGTTCACCCTTTCCCACCTCAGTGGTGTTAGCTTTCCCTGGATGGGAACAGCGTGCGTGCTGTTCGTCATGCTGAAGATTGAGAAATGAAGGAAGATCATTGCAGATTACATTTTAATTAATACAAAGATGTAATTTAAATATGTAAACTCGGGTCCCATCCCACAGCGGCAGATAGGCCGCCACAGAGAGTCCCTGCTGCCGGGAAGATTGGGCCCGGCAATCCTGGTCTCGGGCTCTGTGGTGGCCACTGCCGCTCTGATTCTCCGGACCCCCCATCACGAAACCCGACTTCGGGCTGAGAACTAAATCTAGCCCAGAAAATAAATTTCTTTCCCATGTATTTCCACTAAAAACAATGGCGTTAAATTTCCTTGGGGTTTCTCCTCATTACATGCTATAACTGGAGTGGAAGTTCCCTGCAAACCCAATCACAAATCTTTGGGGTTTCTGTCAAAGCTACAGTGGTCAATCAGGAAATTCAAACCCAAACACTTTATTCCAATGATACTCACGATCAATTGCAGGCATATTGGTCAGAAACTCTCATGTCTGTGTTGCTGTGAGTTAGTTTGCTGCTCTTTCTAAGAGCTGGGTTCAGGTTGGATGAATGTCTTGCTCCTCTAGTGTAAGAATTGGATGTGAAATGAGTTTGGATGGGCTTGAGCCTGTTCCCGGTGGGTTCATTAGAATTGAATTAAAAAAAGAGTGGAAAAAAAGGAACAGAAAGGCAAAGTAACAAAATCATTTTAACATTTAAAATTTAAAAAAATTTCTAACAATGATTTGCTCGGAGTGAGACTATACAGTTTCAGTTGTTCCCTTTCTAGGCCAGAGAAGTCAAATGGCATTGCAATGACATAAATCTGCTCATTATAAAGGTCCTTATGCTGCTAAGTACTAGCCTTAATTCTCTTTGGGGAGTTTAATAGGTAATTAATGTGTAAATGCAGCATTCCATGAAACGCATCAGGAGATTGAGGGTGAGCAGCTGTTTTTGCGAAGACAAGTTGTCCAGAAACTTATGGCAAATTGTAATTCATGGGGTATCTCTTCATCAGCAACATGTTCCTGTCTGATTAACACATTAATAAGGGTGAATACCATTAAACTCTGTTATTTTGGCAACACGTTTTTGGCCAATATGAATCGACTGAGTTAAATGGCCAACAGTTTTGTTCACACATTTTCACAGCTTCTTGAGATTCCATAAAATTAGTTTTTATTTAAGAAATCCTTGGGGTTAAAGTTTACCTCGACAGCCCGGGCTGTAATGTGATTTAACAAATTGTCTTCTTATTGCAGGATGCGCCCGTTTGAAGCTGGACGATTAAATCCATTGGGTTCTACAATAGACAGACAGTCAGCTCCATGAAGATGAAAACATACACCATTATTTCAAACAAAGTCGGCTTTTACTGTCTCTAAACACTGAGAGAGTTCTCCAAAATATGTTGTAATTGTCAATTATCACATTGTAGGCAATGAAACTTTAACAGTTCCCTCTTCCAGACCTGATTAAATTTTACCACACACCTGCCCAAGAGTTTACCTGGATCTTAACCATCTTAGTCATTTCACATAAAATATAGAGCTTTAAAAATGGATTTGAAGAGCAATTAAAATCCATAATTAAGCAATTTGGCAGTTGGTTGCACTCTAGAATCTTCTTGCACCTTCTGTTTGGAATATTAAATGAATTGAAATTCATGTGTTTTATCAGTGAGCAGGATTATCTCAGCCTGTCCTGAAGGCCTTTAAATGCAGCCCCATGAATCATGCATTACAAGGGTTCAGCTGATTACTTTACAGGCTTCTCCACACGTGAGCAATTCCCCAACAAACCTGCAGAAACCTCTGGACCAAAACCAGTTGTTACTTACAAGTCATAAATGATGTGAACTCCTAAAGCCGGGCATGTATCCATTACAACAGAGGGATTTTTATCAGCTGACATAAATACCAACACATTTAACCATTAATTCCTTTTGGTTCAGAGAATAGAACTTAACAGTTGATTGGCTATACAACACAGAAAGAAATTAAGTATCATTTGTTAGTGTAGTTGTGCTCATAAGCAATCTATTTCATTACTGAGTGAGAGCATTCAGCAAGATAAGGGCCATTCAGACTTTCACAAACAAACTATGATTTGTGTCTATTTGAGACACTGTGGAATAAACTAGTGTAAAAGCCTGTACGCCTGTGTTTATACTGCAGTTTGCTGTGTTGAAGTTTTTCTTAGAATGGGTAGCGGATGCTTGGTAATTGGCTCTTCAAATTAGCATCACAATTTTGGATAGAATTAGAGGCTCAGAGGTTCAGACATAAGAATATAAGAAATAGGAGCAGGAGTAGGCCATTCAGCCCCTCAAGCCTGCCCCGCCATTCAATAAGATCATGGCTGATCTGACCCAGACCTCAACTCCTCTTTCGTGCCAGCTCCCCATAGCCCTCAACTCCCCAATATTTCAAAAATCTATCTACCTGCTCTTTAAATACTTTCAGTGATGTAGCCTCCACAACTCTCTGGCATACAGAATTCCAAACATTCACTGCCCTCTGAGAGAAGAAATTCCTTCGCATCTCAATTTTAAATGAGTGTCCCCTTATTCTGTAACTATGTCCCCAAGTTCGAGATTCCCCCACTAGTGGAAACATCTTCTCAACATCTATCCTGTCAAGCCCCCTCAGAATCTTGTACGTTTCAATAAGATCACCCCTCATTCTTCTAAACTCTAATGAATAAAGGCCTAACCTGTTTAGCTGTTCTTGATAAGTCAACCCCTTCATCGCAGGAATCAGCCGAGTGAATCTCTTTTGAACTGCCTCCAATGCTAGTATATCCCTTCTGACATCTTCTTCTTCTTCTTCTTTGTCCTCCTTGTCTCGAGAGACAATGGGTAAGCGCCTGGAGGTGGTCAGTGGTTTGTGGAGCAGCTCCTGGAGTGGCTATAAAGGCCAATTCTAGAGTAGCAGACTCTTCCACAGGTGCTGCAGATAAAATTGGTTGTCGGGGCTGTTACACAGTTGGCTCTCTCCTTGGGTTTCTGTCTTTTTTCCTGCCAACTACTAAGTCTCTTCGACTCGCCACACTTTAGCCCTGCCTTTATGGCTGTCCGCCAGCTCTGGTGATCGCTGGCAACTGACTCCCATGACTTGTGATCAATGTCACAGGACTTCATGTCGCGTTTGCAGACGTCTTTAAAGCGGAGACAAGGACGGCCGGTGGGTCTAATACCAGTGACGAGCTCGCTGTACAATGTGTCCTTTCTTAAATACGGGGACCAAAACTGTACACAGTACTCCAGGTGTGGCCTCACCAGCACCCTGTCCAGTTGGAACAAGACTTCCCTATTTTTAAACTCTAACCCCCCCAGCAATAAAGGCAAAAATTCCATTTGCCTTCTTAATAACTTGCTGTACCTGCATGCTAAATTTTTATGTTTCATGTACAGGAACACCCAGATCCCTCTGTGCTGCACCTTTTTGGAGTCTCTCTCCATTTAAATAATAGTCTGTCTTGAAGACCTGCTCAGGGCGGGAAAAAGAACCTGACCCGAACCCAGCTGAACCACAGCAGACCCGAGCCCAACCTGGCCCGAGTCCCTCCGATTCTGCCGCGAGCCGGACCAGACCCGAGCCCAACCCTGACTTGACCCGACCTGACCATCCCTTTACTTACCTTCCTGACGCCAAACCTGCAAGAAGCTGCAGCGCATGCGCGATGACGTCACAGTGATGTCACTCGCTCACTGCGCAGACTCAGTTTCGTCCCGGACTCCCAGCTCAGGTAAGTTTTTTAATTTCAATACTTACCAGCAGAGCACTTACCGTGTGTGCCCGACCCGACACGAGCCCGAAAGCCAGACCCAGAAGAGGGGCCCGACCCAACCCAAACCAACACATGTCGTTGGGATCTGTCGGGTTTGGGTCGGGTAGCAGGCCCTTAATCTGCCTTTTGATTCTTCTTACCAAAGTGCATGACCCCACACTTTCCTACATTAAACTCCATCTGACAAGTTTTTGCCCACTCACTCAAACTATCTCTCTCCCCTTGCAGATTCCTTATGTCCTCATCATAACATGCTCTCCCACCTATTTTTGTATCATCATCAAATTTGAATATATTACACTCTGCCCCTCCTCCAAGTCATTAATATAGATTGTAAATAATTGAGGCCCTAGGACTGATCCTTGTGGCACTCCACTAGTTACATCTTTCCAACCTGAAAAAGACCCATTAATCCCGACTCTCTGTCTTTTGTGAGTTAACCAATCCTCGATTCATGCTAATACATTACCCTCAATACTGTGAGCTCCTAATCTTTTATGTGGCACCTTATCGAATGCCTTCTGGAAATCCAAATACACTACATCCACCAGTTCCCCTTTATCAACTCTGTTTGTTATATCTTCAAAGAACTCTAGCAAATTTGTCAAACATGATTTTCCTTTCACAAAACGAAGTTGACTCTGATTGCGTTAAGCTTTTCTAAATGTCCTGCTATTTCTTCCTTAATAATGGACTCTAGTATTTTCCCAATGACTGATGTTAGGCTGACTGGCCTATAGTTTGATGCTTTTTGTCTCCCTCCCTTCTTGAACAGGGGCATCACATTAGTGGTTTTCCAATCCGCTGGGACCCTCCCGGAATCCAGTGAGTTCTGGAATATTTCGACCAATGCCTCCACTATCTCTGCAGCCACTTCCTTTAAAACCCTTGGATGTAGGCCATCAGGTCCTGGCGACTTGTCTGTCTTTAGTCCCATTAGTTTGTCAAATACTTTGTCCCTCGTGATAGAGACTGTTACAAGATCTTTCCTCCCATTAGCTCCTTGCTTATCTGTTATCTGTGGGATGTTTATATTGTCCTCCACCATGAAGACCGATGCAAAATATTGGTTTAAATTATCTGCCATTTCCCTGTTCCCTGTTATCAATTCTCCAGTCGCATCCTCCAAGGGTCCCATGTTCACTTTAGCTACTCTCTTTCTTTTTATATACCCATAGAAGCTATTGCTGTTTGTTTTTATATTTTTTACTAATTTACTTACATGATCAATTTTCTCCCTCTTTATTAGATTTTCAGTTATTTGTTGCTGGTTCCTAAAAGATTCTCAATCCTCTGGCCTACTACTAGTTTTTGCCGTTTTGTATGCCTTAGTTTTTGATTGGATACTCTCCTTGACTGCCTGTGTTAACCACGGGTGGTTCATCCTTCTCATCGAGTCCTTCTTTTCGACTGGGATAAATTTTTGCTGAGCATTATGAAATATCTGTTTAAATGTTTGCCACTGCTCATCCACTGACCGTCCCCTTAGCTTAGTTTCCCAGCCTGCTTTAGACAACTCCTTCTTCATATCTCTGTAATTGCCCTTCTTTACGTTGAGAACACTGGTTTGAGACCAGAGTTGCTCGCCCTCAAACTGTATTTGAAATTCTACCATGTTATGATCGTTACCCCCTAGAGGATCCTTAACTACGAGATCTCTTATTAATCCTACCTCATTACACATTACTAGATCTAAAATAACCTGTTCCCAGGTAGGTTCTGCAACATATTACTCTAAGTAAAATTCCCTGATGCACTCTACAAATTCGACTTCCATGTTACCTCTACCAATCTGACTTGTCCAGTCAATATGCAAATTAAAATCACCCATGATAATTGTAGCGCCCATTTTACACGCCTCCATTATTTCCCGATTTATAATTTGTCCTACAGTGAGGCAACTCTTTGGGGGCCTATAGACAACTCCCACCCATGACTTCTTCCCCTTGCTCTTCCTTATTTCCACCCAAACTGATTCCACATCACGATCTATTGCACCTATATCACTACTCACCACCGCACTGATACCTTCCTTTATTAGCAAAGTTACCCCACCTCCTTTTCCTTTTTGCCTATTTTTCCGGAACGTCGAATACCCTTGAATATTGAGTTCCCAGTCTTGGTCACCCTGCAACCACATCTCTATAATAGTTATCATCATATTCATTTATTTCTATCTGTGCCGTCAACTCATCTATCTTGTTACAAATGCTGTGTGCATTCAGATAAAGAGCTTTAAGCTTTGACTTCTTGCCATTATTACTCACTCTGCTTCTAATTTCTGCTGCACTCTTCTGCTTATATTTTCTGACCCTTCCTGTCACACTTTGATTACTGTTCGCCTCTTCACTACCCTGCACCTCTGCTCTCTTGTTTCTTTTTGATTTTTTAAACTTCCCTTCAATTGAACCCACTCCCCCACTAATTAGTTTAACGTCTTATCTACAACCCTAGCTATACGATTCACCAGGACACTGGTTCCAGCATGGTTCAAGTGAAGCCTGTCCCAATGGAACAGCTCTCTCCTTCCCCAGTACTGGTACCAGTGCCCCATGAATTGGAACCCATTTCTCTCATACCAATCTTTGAGCCACACATTTACCTCTCTAATCTTATTTACCCTACGGCAATTAGCACGTGGCTCAGGTAGTAATCCGGAGGTTATTACCTTTGAGGTTCTGCTTTTTAAATTAGCCCCGAGTTGCTCATAGTCCCTCAGCAGAACCTCTTTCCTAGACCTACCTATGTCATTGGTACCTACGTGGACCACAACATCTGGATCCTTCCCCTCCCACTCCAAGTTCCTCTCCAGCCCAAAAGAGATGTCCTTAACCTTGGCACCAGGTAGGCAACGCAGCCTTCGGGACTCTCTATCTTTGCTGCAGAGAACAGTATCTATTCCCCTAACAATGCTATCCCCTATTATGACTACATTTCTCTTTTCTCCTTTCTACATTTTCTTAAAATGTAACAATGTATTAAACTGATCTGAATAACAAATCAGGAACATAATTTGACATCAATGCCAGTCACCATGAAGATGACAGGAAAAGGGCTGAACTTTCTCCCCCCTCGTTAAGAGCTTGTTAGAGGTGGAGGTTGAAATTTTGATTGGGGCACGTGAGTTACATGTGCTGCCCATTGCTGACCAGCTGAAGGGAGGTGGGTCCAGAATGGGGAGCCAGTCATGTCTGCCCCAGGGAATCACTCCGGCCATATAAGAGGGTCAGCAGAGCAGAGGGAGATTTGGTCTTTGGAAAGGAGGTGCGCTTGGTGCTGGGCAGGTGGTGGGATGAATGGCAGTGCAGGGAGCTGTCATCACCCTGGTGGGACTAGAAGAGCAGGGGGCAAGGCTGCCAATCACAATGGGATGGCCACCAGTCCAAAAGGAAGGCTGCAACTGCCAACAGGAGCATGACTGTCAGATTTTGAGCTCATTGGCGATGAGGAACAACACCCTCTGCAGGAAGGGCAAAATCTGGGGCATCAGGAGGGCACAGGAGTGGAAAAAGGGGCAGGAAGGCAATGAAAGCCATACTCTGAACACAGGATCTACCGCCGAAGATGGAGCTACCTGGAGATGACTGAGACCCAGTGTCACAGGACACTGCGACTCTCCAGGCAGACAGTCACAGACATCTGTGCCCTTGTCACTGAAGGCCTCGCATCTCACAGCACTGTATACAAAATATTAAATGCAATTGTTAAACCTGAGCTGTTATTTCAAAATAAATCATGATGGAAAACCAGAGGGCTTACATTTAAAGTTAGTGAAAATTAAATTCAGAAGAGATATTAGGAAGAGCATCTTAACTGAAATGATGAATTCTAGATGTTCAAAATGTATTTGAATGCTCGGCTGAGAGAGTTAGGATTCTAAAGGGAGAGAAGACTCTGCGCTGAACTGTTTAGCTGCTAACTAGAATTCTACCGCTGAAAAATTGATGATGGTTTATTTTTACATCTGTGAGGCATAGAGTTCAGCCAAGTTTACATTAAGATTGTCGTCCTTTTAACAAGAAAGGAAGCTGAGTCTTCTTAATTTCTGGCATTGTGCTCGAAGGACAGAGTCTTGACAAAAGTATTTGGCATCCACAACATGTACAGTGAAATAATTCATGGTTACACAAAAAGCAAAATAATGCAGCTGCTGGCAATCTGAAACAGAAAAAATGTTGGAAACACTCAACAGGACGGGGAGCTTCTGTGGACAAAGGAATGTTGGGTTATTTAATTCAGGTTGGGTCAGATGTTTGAAATGAAGAGCAAGGGAACAAAAGGAAAGAAAAGAAGAAAAGACAGGGTAGGAGTTGATTAATTAATAAAATTGCAGTCAGATTGACTACCTTTATACACCCTGCCTGACGTATTGTTCCATTGAAGCCAATGAACGTTATTTAGGACGATGTATAATGGTTGGTCAATTCAATATCATCCATTTACATCATTGCTCACAGTTAAAAGTAATTTAGAATTAACCCAATTAAATGGTAAGGCACCTAATCTTTTTCCATATTATGCTTAAGAATGTATGTATTGTAGCAGTTTATCAGTGTCTGTGTTCTATTAAAGTGTGCTTGTTTCCTTGATGTCATACTTAACCTTGAGATGAACTTCTGACCCCATATCTGTGCCAACTAAGACTGCCAACTTCCACCTCCATAACATTGCCCAACTCCGCCACTGCCTCAGTTCATCTGCTGCTGAAACCCACATCCATGCCCTTGTTATGTCTACACTTGACTATTCCAAAGCTCTCCTCATTGGTCTTCCATCTTCCACCTGACATACGGTTGACTTCATCCAAAACTCTGCTGCCTGCATCCTAACTCGCATCAAGTCCGATTCACCCAACACCCACTGGATCCCAGGTCGGAAATATGTCAATTGTAAAATTCACATCCTTGTTTTCAAATCTCTCCACTAACCCCACAACCCTCTGAGATCTCTGCATTCATCCAGTTCTGGCCTTTTTGTTTATTTTTATTCTTTCATGGGATGTGAGCGTCACTGGCAAGACCAACATCCCTAATTACTCTTGGGAAGGTGACAGCACATCACCAATTCCATTCATTTGACCTCAGCTCTGGAATTCCCTCCCTAAACCTCGCCGCCTCTCTACCTCTCTCTCCTCTTTTAAGATGCTCCTTTAAACCTACCTCTTTGACAAAGCTTTTGGTCACCTGTCCTAGTTTCTCCTGGCATGACTGTGTTTCAAACTTTGATTGATAATGCTCCTGTGAAGCACCTAGGGATGTTTTATTATTTTTACTACACTAATTAAGCTGTTGTTGTTGTTCCTCTATTCAGGTGCTACACTTTATTAAAAAGTTTGAGCCCCATTTTAATCCCTTGATAATTCCAAAAAATACTACGATCCACTTAACCATATTAAGAATAATACATTAACAGACACTAAAGAAATAGTCTCTATTATTTTGACTACTTATACATTGATATCTTAATTCTGGCTTTCGATTCTGGGAACAGCAGATCTGCGATGCAAGGTTCTGCTGAAGTTGATGCCTAGATTGAGCTTGGTGACAGAGATCATTAGCATTTATTGGTGAATCAATAGGACAGTTGTTGATTCCCTCTATCCCACTTGCTTGTCTGAAAATGATGACAGCTAGGATAATGCATCTTTCTTGATCCTACCTTACTGAAGCCTTTTCCTGCCCCAAGAGCAACTGATGAGGATTATAATTGGCTTAAACTCTAATTGATTTGTGCCTGATGTTCCATCATCTGACTTATGCCTTGATGCATTCATGGGGCAGATGTATGTACTCCAACACGGAACAGTATTACCATGGGGCAGATGTATGTACTCCAACAGGGACCAGTATTACCATGGGGCAGATGTATGTACTCCAATACGGAACAGTATTACCATGGGGCAGATGTATGTACTCCAACACGGAACAGTATTACCATGGGGCAGATGTATGTACTCCAACACGGAACAGTATTACCATGGGGCAGATGTATGTACTCCAACACGGAACAGTATTACCATGGGGCAGATGTATGTACTCCAACAGGGACCAGTATTACCTTGGGGCAGATGTATGTACTCCAACACGGAACAGTATTACCATGGGGCAGATGTATGTACTCCAACAGGGACCAGTATTACCTTGGGGCAGATGTATGTACTCCAACACGGAACAGTATTACCATGGGGCAGATGTATGTACTCCAACACGGAACAGTATTACCATGGGGCAGATGTATGTACTCCAACACGGAACAGTATTACCATGGGGCAGATGTATGTACTCCAACAGGGACCAGTATTACCATGGGGCAGATGTATGTACTCCAACACGGAACAGTATTACCATGGGGCAGATGTATGTACTCCAACAGGGAGCAGTATTACCATGGGGCAGATGTATGTACTCCAACACGGAACAGTATTACCATGGGGCAGATGTATGTACTCCAACACGGAACAGTATTACCTTTTCTGGACACAAGCCTCTCAGAGCAGACAGACCTCCTTAATGAGATTCTGTAAAATGTGTTGACCTGCTCGAGAGACAAAGAGATGGGTGGGATGAAGAAACTGAGTGAATAATATATTACAGAACATCTACCCCAATAAATTGATAGTTCCGAGTTAACAAGATACGGCTATTGCTGAATTATGTTTTATTGACTCTCTATAAATCATTCCTATTTTATGCACTTTCTTGTAAACTGAGCCTTTTGGCAAAATGGGAATAATTTTCCTTCTTTATGTCCAGTAGGGATCCTTTTCTGTCAGCAACTCCTAAAAATTTGCATACACACTAAAATGTGCCAACAATTTGAAATCAGAAAATGATCCTTAATATGTGACCAGGATTACCCACAGTTACTGAGCCAAACTCCACACACAGTTCCTATGCAACACTTACACAGTTAAAAACATGCTTTACTTGGATAAGAACACAACTAAATTCTGTGTCAAGGTAGTGTTAGTTGAACATTATAATGGCAACCCATGATGTGTAATCCTGTATTAATTAACCAGTCCTGCACTTGCTGATGGTTGGTCATGTTCTTTTGCACAAGTGGTTGTTTGGAATGGTCAGGATGAACTACCTGTCTAATGGACTAATGCAGAACAGTGCATGTTAGCTTGATTAAAACATGCACAGGAAATGTGCTTCCAGGCAGATATCAAAAATATCTGCTCACATGCTATCTTCCCCTTAAATATAACTGCAGCACACCAGCTTCACAAAGAAAGCTATTACAGGGTTATGCTATCTCCTGGTGGAAGAACTGCAAATAATTTCTACGACTTGAACAGCTTTTTCGAGTGTGACGGTCGCTCTTGCATTTATTTTGTTTTCCTCCACCGGATCCATCCAAGCCACGACTGAGAAGATTTTACAAAGTAGTCAGCTGGCCACAGAGGCACCAAGCAAGAGACAATAGGTTAAAGGAAGTGTATAAATACAGTAGTTGGACAGGCACAAATCTATTTTTTGATGGCAAGTTTCTCAGGAATATTGAGCATTGCCAGTGGCACCTTTGCTTCATGAGGAAAGCTGATACAAAGACACTATTGCATCACCAGTCACTCCTGTAAATGAACCTCACATCCTCTACAATCTGAATTGCACCTTTTCTGATAATATCAAGGTAAATGAATGATTACAAGATCCAAGAATCGTAACAGAGAACTTCCAATTATTGGAATGCAGCTTTGAAAGCCATGTTACATTGACAATCTTACCAAATCTAGGTACAGTTTTTGAACCAAAAAGTAGTTTTGTTTGTGAAAGAATGATAAACAGGTATAATACAGTGAAATATACTTTACAGTGTTTGAATAAATAACAATGTTACTCGTATTCCCTTTGACCCCAAAACTCCTGAGGATCCAGTCCCTTGGCAACCTGTTGTATCCCTAGCCACCTACTTTCCCAGCTAGGCTGGCATTACATTTAAAACCAAATTGCCTTGCAGATCTTGGCTACAACATTTGCACACTGGCTGCAGATAATTCTGTAGGTGGAGGGCCCCAAGCAGTGAGCCATTACACCAGGGTTTCCAAAAATCTTCCAGCAAAGATACAGCAAAAGATTCCGAGAAGCCCCAAAGAAAGTCTATATCAAGAGCCCCAGCCAACCAATGGCCCTACCCACTCTTCAAAACAGTCAAAACCTCAAAAACATTACCCTGGGCTGGGTTCCATTCATTGATCTGAGATCAAGCGGCTTGCAAATACCCCCAAATATATCCTAAAAGAATTGTAGCCGGTGACTATACCTCTGACAATATCATTAGAAAGAAATGGTCATTCATCAGGAATGAATCGAGGGAATCTCTGGCAATGGTGGGTTGTTTTTTATTAGGCCCCAGGTTTGATTACCCGATTACTACTTTGGATAACCATAGTTCTTTTGGGCCTCCTTATCTCGAGAGACAATGGATACGCGCCTGGAGGTGGTCAGTGGTTTGTGAAGCAGCGCCTGGAGTGGCTATAAAGGCCAATTCTGGAGTGACAGGCTCTTCCACAGGTGCTGCAGAGAAATTTGTTTGTTGGGGCTGTTGCACAGTTGGCTCTCCCCTTGCGCCTCTGTCTTTTTTCCTGCCAACTACTAAGTCTCTTCGACTCGCCACAATTTAGCCCTGTCTTTATGGCTGCCCGCCAGCTCTGGCGAATGCTGGCAACTGACTCCCACGACTTGTGATCAATGTCACACGATTTCATGTCGCGTTTGCAGACGTCTTTATAACGGAGACATGGACGGCCGGTGGGTCTGATACCAGTGGCGAGCTCGCTGTACAATGTGTCTTTGGGGATCCTGCCATCTTCCATGCGGCTCACATGGCCAAGCCATCTCAAGCGCCGCTGACTCAGTAGTATGTATAAGCTGGGGGTGTTGGCCGCTTCAAGGACTTCTGTGTTGGAGATATAGTCCTGCCACCTGATGCCAAGTATTCTCCGAAGGCAGCGAAGATGGAATGAATTGAGACGTCGCTCTTGGCTGGCATACGTTGTCCAGGCCTCGCTGCCGTAGAGCAAGGTACTGAGGACACAGGCCTGATACACTCGGACTTTTGTGTTCCGTGTCAGTGCGCCATTTTCCCACACTCTCTTGGCCAGTCTGGACATAGCAGTGGAAGCCTTACCCATGCGCTTGTTGATTTCTGCATCTAGAGACAGGTTACTGGTGATAGTTGAGCCGAGGTAGGTGAACTCTTGAACCACTTCCAGAGCGTGGTCGCCAATATTGATGGATGGAGCATTTCTGACATCCTGCCCCATGATGTTCGTTTTCTTGAGGCTGATGGTTAGGCCAAATTCATTGCAGGCAGACGCAAACCTGTCGATGAGACTCTGCAGGCATTCTTCAGTGTGAGATGTTAAAGCAGCATCGTCAGCAAAGAGGAGTTCTCTGATGAGGACTTTCCGTACTTTGGACTTCGCTCTTAGACGGGCAAGGTTGAACAACCTGCCCCCTGATCTTGTGTGGAGGAAAATTCCTTCTTCAGAGGATTTGAACGCATGTGAAAGCAGCAGGGAGAAGAAAATCCCAAAAAGTGTGGGTGCGAGAACACAGCCCTGTTTCACACCACTCAGGATAGGAAAGGGCTCTGATGAGGAGCCACCATGTTGAATTGTGCCTTTCATATTGTCATGGAATGAGGTGATGATACTTAGTAGCTTTGGTGGACATCCGATCTTTTCTAGTAGTCTGAAGAGACCACGTCTGCTGACGAGGTCAAAGGCTTTGGTGAGATCAATGAAAGCAATGTAGAGGGGCATCTGTTGTTCACGGCATTTCTCCTGTATCTGACGAAGGGAGAACAGCATGTCAATAGTCGATCTCTCTGCACGAAAGCCACACTGTGCCTCAGGGTAGACGCGCTCGGCCAGCTTCTGGAGCCTGTTCAGAGCGACTCGAGCAAAGACTTTCCCCACTATGCTGAGCAGGGAGATTCCACGGTAGTTGTTGCAGTCACCGCGGTCACCTTTGTTTTTATAGAGGGTGATGATGTTGGCATCGCGCATGTCCTGGGGTACTGCTCCCTCGTCCCAGCACAGGCATAGCAGTTCATGTAGTGCTGAGAGTATAGCAGGCTTGGCACTCTTGATTATTTCAGGGGTAATGCTGTCCTTCCCAGGGGCTTTTCCATTGGCTAGAGAATCAATGGCATCACTGAGTTCCGATTTGGTTGGCTGTATGTCCAGCTCATCCATGACTGGCAGAGACTGGGCTGCATTGAGGGCAGTCTCAGTGACAGCATTCTCCCTGGAGTACAGTTCTAGGTAGTGCTCAACCCAGCGGTCCATCTGTTTGCGTTGGTCAGTGATTATGTCCCCCGATTTAGATTTGAGGGGGGTGATCTTCTTGATGGTTGGCCCAAGAGCTCTCTTCATGCCATCATACATTCCTCTGATGTTTCCGGTGTCTGAGGCCAGCTGAATATGACTGCATAGGTGTTGCCAGTAGTCGTTTGCGCAACGCCTAGCTGTTCTTTGTGCAGTACTTCTGGCTGCTTTAAGTGCTGCGGATGTTAAATCGCTGGGGGCTTTCTTGTAGTTCAAAAGTGCAATGCGCTTAGCGGCTATGACAGGTTCCAGCTCTTCATTATGAGATTGAAACCAGTCTGCATTTCTCTTCGCACTTTTGCCGTAGGTGGTCAAAGCTGACTCATAGATGGCGTCTCTGATGTGGGCCCACTTGGTCTCAGCATCCCCTGTGGGAGTGTTTTGAAGGGCTGTTACAAGTGAATTTAGAAATTTTTGTAACAGCTGTGGGTGAGAAATTCTGCTCGTGTTGATGCGCGGGCGGCCCTTCTGCTTGGAATGATGCAACTTCTTTGGTCTGAGTCTAACCTTGCTGCACACCAGGGAGTGGTCGGTGTCGCAGTCCGCACTGTGGAAGCTGCGTGTGATTTGAACACTGTTTAAGGCGGCTCGCCTTGTGACAATGAGGTCTAGCTGGTGCCAACGACGTGATCTTGGGTGCCTCCATGAAACCTGGTGACAGGGTTTAGTGTGAAAGAACGAGTTGGTGATGCAGAGGTTATGATAGGTACACAACTCAAGCAGTCTCTGCCCGTTCTCATTCATCCTTCCAACGCCATAGCGCCCAAGGCAGGAGGGCCATGAGTCATGGTCGGCCCCAACCCTGGCATTAAAGTCCCCCAGCAGGAATAGGTGTTCGGTGTTGGGGATGCTGCTAATGATGTTATGGAGTTGTTCATAGAACTGGTCTTTAGCTTCAGGTGCGGAACAGAGTGTTGGAGCATAGATGCTGAGTAGGTGTACTGGACCAGAGGTGGTGAGCAGTCGGATGGACTAGTGCAGGCTAGAAAAAACCCAAACCTCATGGAGTCCTTTCCCAGATAAACCTGTTGTTCTGAGCCAACAGCTTTCTGTTGAAAGGTACTTTGTGTGATCTTGTTAATCCTACACTAGTTCCAGCTCCTCATTTACTCATAGCAAACAAAGTGGCCGGAATGGAAATTGGGGTTACCAACTCTCCAGGATTCTGCTGGAATCTCCAGGAGTTAATTATCAATCTCCTGGACATTGCAGTGAGCAACACAGGAGAGAGAAATTATAGGAGCATTAAAAAAGGTGGACTTTTAATTCATTTTCCTTGAACACTTTTTCACATTAATTATAAAAATATTGGAGATGGAGGTAAAAGGCTGTTTGATTGGGTGGGGTGGAAGGAGGTGGCAGATCAGGTGATGAAACTTTCCAGGAAGCATCTGACCAGAGTTGGCAACTCAAATGGAAATTGATTTTGGAATTACAGTGGTTCTCCCAGATTTGCAGGACGAAGAGAAGTTCTGGATGAACTAACAAAGACAAGTGTGACTATATCTCAGCCATCATGTGTGCACTGTTTATAGACCAGTACCCATAATTTACCTGTCACCAGAATGTAGTTCTTTGTCTTGGCTGACTGCTTTAAATTTATAGTATGCACTGCTAGAAATGGTCTTTTTTGTCCATCACCAATATTTTTAGAATTAGTGTGAAAAATTGTTCAAGGAAAATGAATTAAAAGTCCACCTTTTTTAATGCTCCTATTATTTCTCTCTCCTATGTTGCACACAGTGGTGTCCAGGAGATTAATAATTAATTCCTGGAGATTCCAGGAGAATCCTGGAGAGTTGGTAACCCCAATTTCCATTCCGGCCACTTTGTTTGCGATGAGTAAATGAGGAGCTGAAACTCGTAGGCGATAGAGCTGTAAATAAATCTTGCATTACAAAATCAAGGTCTAAAGAGTAAAAAAGCAGTAATGTGCCACTGTAAATGCAAATAAAGCAATATATCTTTGGCCTCCTTAATCTCGAGAGACAATGGGTAAGCACCTGGAGGTGGTCAGTGGTGTGTGGAGCAACGCCTGGAGTGGCTATAAAGGCCAATTCTAGAGTGACAGGCTCTTCCACAGGTGCTGCAGAAAAATTTGTTTGTCGGGGCTGTTACACAGTTGGCTCTCCCCTTGCGCTTTTGTCTTTTTTCCTGCCAACTACTAAGTCTCTTCGACTCGCCACACTTTAGCCCCGCCTTTATGGCTGCCCGCCAGTTCTGGCGAACGCTGGCAACTGACTCCCACGACTTGTGATCAATGTCACAGGACTTCATGTCACGTTTGCAGACGTCTTTAAAGCGGAGACATGGACGGCCGGTGGGTCTGATACCAGTGGCGAGCTCGCTGTACAATGTGTCTTTGGGGATCCTGCCATCTTCCATGCGGCTCACATGGCCAAGCCATCTCAAGCGCCGCTGACTCAGTTGTGTGTATAAGCTGGGGATGTTGGCCGCCTCGAGGACTTCTGTGTTGGAGATGCGGTCCTGCCACCTGATGCCAAGTATTCTCCAGAGGCAGCGAAGATGGAATGAATTGAGATGTCGCTCTTGGCTGACATACGTTGTCCAGGCCTCGCTGCCAAAGAGCAAGGTACTGAGGACACAGGCTTGATACACTCGGACTTTTGTGTTCCGTGTCAGTGCGCCATTTTCCCACACTCTCTTGGCCAGTCTGGACATAGCAGTGGAAGCCTTACCCATGCGCTTGTTGATTTCTGCATCTAGAGACAGGTTACTGGTGATAGTTGAGCCTAGGTAGGTGAACTCTTGAACCACTTCCAGAGCGTGGTCGCCAATATTGATGGATGGAGCATTTCTGACATCCTGCCCCATGATGTTCGTTTTCTTGAGGCTGATGGTTAGGCCAAATTCATTGTAGGCAGCCGCAAACCTGTCGATGAGACTCTGCAGGCACTCTTCAGTATGAGATGTTAAAGCAGCATCGTCAGCAAAGAGGAGTTCCCTGATGAGGACTTTCCGTACTTTGGACTTCGCTCTTAGACGGGCAAGGTTGAACAACCTGCCCCCTGATCTTGTGTGGAGGAAAATTCCTTCTTCAGAAGACTTGAACGCATGTGAAAGCAGCAGGGAGAAGAAAATCCCAAAAAGTGTGGGTGCAAGAACACAGCCCTGTTTCACGCCACTCAGGATAGGAAAGGGGTCTGATAAGGTGCCGCCATGTTGAATTGTGCCTTTCATATTGTCATGGAATGATGTGATGATACTTAGTAGCTTTGGTGGACATCCAATCTTTTCTAGTAGTCTGAAGAGACCACGTCTGCAGACAAGGTCAAAGGCTTTGGTGCGATCAATGAAAGCAATGTAGAGGGGCATCTGTTGTTCGCGGCATTTCTCCTGTATCTGACGAAGGGTGAACAGCATGTCAACGGTCGATCTCTCTGCACGAAAGCCACACTGTGCCTCAGGGTAGACGCGCTGGGCCAGCTTCTGGAGCCTGTTTAGAGCGACTTGAGCAAAGACTTTTTCCACTATGCTGAGCAGGGAGATTCCACGGTAATTGTTGCAGTCACCGCGGTCACCTTTGTAATGTGCCACTGTAAATGCAAATAAAGCAATATAAAAAGCAAAAAACAAACACAAACTTTCAAACCAACATTGAAAAGTGCCTCTATAAACCTAACTCTGAAAGGCAAGACCAACAAGAGGAGCCGCCTCCCAAATATTAGATTCAGCATCTAACCAATGACCATACAATTTGCATTGTATTTGAAGCCATAATGAGGATTGTTTTGGTTGTCCTCAAAACCATGAAGAAACATATTTTGTGACAACTTTCGAATGTTGTAAATCAGACAATTTCTGTGCCTGATTTTGTGACCTGTGCTACAATCCAGCAGAACTGTGCATTGGGGCACAACCTTAAACAATGGTTCTCTATTGTAAAGAATCATTAGCAATTCATAGAAATATTAAATAATTAATTGAACCTTAATGATATTGTGCATATTAATTTTGTTGGGAGATGGGAATAACATAATCACCAGTGTTAATGTTATATCATGTCCATATTTAATTGCTAACAAATGTATTATTAATTGCACTGATGATTGTAATACTTTGGTGCAGATGCAACAAAGTTATTTACTTCTGCTAATCACTAATTGTAATTAAATTTTAATATGATACAATATAATGCAATACAATATTATAAATTTGTGCTCCCTCATGTGAAGATTCACCTGTTCAGAATTTAGGCTTGGCATTCAATGAGTCCACTGGGTTTCCAAACATTTATTTTATTCAACATCAGAAACTTTACCCTATTGCCTTAATGTATTACAGGTGCAGCCCCAGGTATGCCCATCCCAGAAAGCCCTGTAAATCTCAAGGCAGTATCGTAGCGACAGAGATCAGACAGAAGGATTCTGTGCTCCTTTACCTCTTAAACATTTGGGAATTCAAGAGGGGTTAAGATTTGTCTTTGGCAGTAACGCAGAACAGGTGATAACACACCAACAGTCTGTTTAACACTCCTCCTGAACTATCGAAAAGTAATGGTGCAGAGGGTTAAAGGGGCAGCCAATTCCAAGACAAATTTCACCCCAGTATTCCTCAGTTTTTGCAATGAGTAAAATCAACTCCGTAGTTCCTTGAAAGTGAAAACACAGGTAGAGAAAGCTAAAAAAAAATCAATAGGAGTTTCAGCTTTATAAATAGGGGCGCATAGTGGAGAGTAAAGCGGTAATGATAAATTTGTACAGTCAGTGATTACTGTGTGCGATTTTGGGCATTATAAAAATGACATTAAAGAACATGCAGAATAGATTCATCAGCATCATATTAGGGATGAAAAGTAATAATTCTGAGCAAAGACTAAAGATACTAGCAATATTTCCACTGCATCAGAGAAGGCTTAAAAGAGATGTAATCAAGGTTTTTAAAATTCTGAAGGTGACAGGTGAATAAGGAAAAGACTGATTTTCTCTGGGTGGGGATTCAGTGATGAGGAACCATCAACTTCGAACTGTCATCAAGTGTCTGAGGAGAGAGGTTTGGAGAACAGGGAGCTGTTAGAGCATGAAATGTTTTTCCACAGAGAGGAGCCAAGGCAGACACCATCATATCTCTTAAGAGAAGCGTAGATGAACATTCAAAACAGAATAAGACACAGTGCTTTGGGGAGAGAGGAGACAAGTGGATTTAGTTTTGAATTATTCTAGTGAAGACCCAGTACAGGCACAATGGACAAAATACCCTCTTCCTGGGTGTTTTTTTTCGTTCAAGGGATGTGGGCGTCGCTGGCCAGGCCAGCATTTATCTCCCATCCCTAATTGCCCTTGAGAAGGTGGGGGTGAGCTGCCTTCTTGAACCGCTGCAGTCCATGTGAGGTAGGTACACCCACAGTGCTGTTAGGAAGGGAGTTCCAGGATTTTGACCCAGCGACAATGAAGGAACAGCGATATAGTTCCAAGTCAGGATGGTGTGCAGTTTTGAGGGGAACTTGCAGGTGATGATGTTCCCATGCATTTGCCGCCCTTGTCCTTCTAGATGGTAGAGGTCGCGGGTTTTGAAGTTGCTGTTGTAAACATTTATGACTCTCTTTTTATTTAATTACAATGTTAATATCAAATATTAAACATGCTAGTATTAACATGGATAGCATTGTTTCATTACTTACTGTCAGAAATTATTATAGTTTGTTTCTTGTTTTGGTATTTATTTCAATTCTTAGAAACTATTAATTGTTGGTTAAAAAATGCAGACTGAAATTTGGTTGTAATCATTCTACAGACCATAAGACAAAAGAGGTGCTTGAAATTGCACAAGCAAATAGAACTCTAAAAAGTGACATCTAGAAAAAAAGTCAGTATTTCAGCCATTTTATTAGAGCTGAAAATCTACCGAGATTTCTTCCAGAGGGCAAAGCGCAGGGCAACAGGAAGTGGGATCGACCAAGGCATAGTTGGATGACAGATGTCACAGAGCAGTTGCAGACAAGCTACAGTGAATGTGTGAGGATGGCGTGAGATAGAAGAGCAGATCTCCTGGTAGGAGTAGCTGGAAGCAGCATTCTACTCAAACTGAATTTATCTATCCTAGTTATACCTAGTCGCATGTTTCAGTTTAAGGTGCTTGAATTGTGATAGAGTGCTGTGGATTATAGATGTATGCTTCTTCTGTTGACAGTCACACTCCTGAACATCAATGATGCAAACCCTGTAGAAACAACAGCAAGAATTATCCACATACAGCATCACTGCCGCAGGAGCTAAGCTGCAGCATAAACATAGCTGAACACTTGCAGCTCTTGATCAGATAAAATATTCTTTTTGATCCTCCTGAGTTCTGAAAAGTTTGTCCTCCCTTCCTGACGTGATCAAAACCAAAATAACAAATTCAAATAAAGTTACCTTAAAAAGGGATGAATTCACAATCTAGTTTAATATACATTACTAGGATTAGATGAAATAGGGCAGGAGGAGGCTTGTGTGATACACAGACAAATGGCCTGATCCTGAGCTGTAAATTTTATGTATTTTTTTTTACCTCTGCAGTCTCGCAAAATTTAACAACCAGAAAAGGAGCTGCTGTAAAAAAAAGTCAAAATGATACATGTAGTGAATAAAAATTCAATAAGTTACCACAAGTTAATTATGACTATTAAAGATGAAAATATAATTTTATTTCCCTTCTGTGACTGTTTTAAGTTAGTATGATGTTGAAATAACTACCATACGGAGCAGTTGGCATAAGTCCAATAAAAAAAAATTTAATTTCAAAAGAGACTATTTAAATTAAAATGGTTTCTTCCCACCCTTCTCTGTCTCTGACTGGTGCACATATCATACACCATTTTCCAGATGTACAGACTGTCAAACATGGACTGAATTTTCACCCCAATGTGGAGGCGGGTACAGAGACAGGCGGGCATGAAAATCTGGGTCACCAGCCAGTCAGTCGTTTTATTGGCACCATCCCACCCCCAGTGGGCAGCCAACTGAGGCAGGTTAATCGGCCTTAATTGGCCAATTACAGAGCTGACTAGAATTTTCCAATCAGCCTGAGGGCCCCCTAGCTGTTGGGGACTGGGCCATCTGCCTATAGGTAACTGCCCAGCGGCAGAGTAGGGGCCAATGCTCCAAGCAGGCTTTGATATCCTCCCCGCCTGCCGAGTCTCAGCTGCAGTCAAAGGTCACCCTGTGTAGGGGTTCCCAGGGGGTCCAGCTGCTGAGGCCATGTTTTAATTAAAAAGTTTAAAAATGTGCAGACAGTGTGCCCTTAAATAGAGGCAACCTCTCTCTCTCTCTCTCTGACCTGAACAGCAGGCTTCATCTCCTTTCGAACTAGAGGACCTTCTACTGGTTTTCCAACTTCGAGAGCCCACCCACTGTCCTCAATTAGACGGTGAGCCCCCTGGCCACTAATTGTCCAATTTGGGGAAAATCACTGCCAAGTGACTGTTTCCCCCAAAGTGCAGGGTTGTGACCCCCCACCATTTGACCCAGATTTCAGAGTCTTGACCCAAAACCCAAAATCTTGCCCCATATGTTCCTAGTCCTTTACCAATCCTACCTTGCAGCAAGTCACAAAAAGGTATATATGAGAAGCCACAAGTGATTTACATGCTGCCAGTTTTGGGTCATTGGCAACAATCTCATTTCTTAGTCAAAAAGCTCTGGGTACAAGTTCCCACTCCAGAGTCTTGAGCACATAGTCTAGGATGGTGCTTCATTACAGTGCTTAGGGAGTGCTGCATTGTCAGAGGTACAATCTTTCAGATGAATTATTTATCTGCCTTTTTAAGCCAACAGTTAAGATCCCATGGCATTATTTGAAAGTGAGTTCTCCTGGTATCTGGGCCAATGTTTATCCCCTCAACTAAATAGGTTATCTGGTCATTTTCTGATTGCTACGCATGGGACCTTGCTGTGTAAAGATTAGCCCCTACTGCTCCCTGAAGTACAACAGTACTACACATCCTAAGTACTTTATTAACTATAAAGTGTTTTGTGACATTCTGAGGTGTACAAGGCATCCTATTAATGCAAATTATTTTCTTTTATCCTCTGCATTTCCTACCTTTCTGCACTGATGCTGAGCTGTATCATCTTCAGCATGCTGATTTTAACTGGAGGCTGCGATAGTTTTGATATCAGTTCAAAACTGGCCTGATCTCGAGGTTCATGATAAGAGGAAGGCATCAAGGAACTGTACCTATCATCAGCATCAGCTCATATTGGAAAATCATTGGTGTGTTTGGAAATGAAAATCGGGGGAGATATATAACGTGCATTTGAATTTCTCTTTATAACATAGAGCTCCAAGACTCAGAATTATTCTAATTACTTCCAAGACTCACACATGAACACTGGTTGCTGCAAGATAGCTGGGGGACTCTGAAACTGTCTCACCCAATAATATCCTTAGGAAGAGAAAAAAATTTAATATATGTAAATTTAATTCTGCCTGCTGGGAGGATTTTGATGGTGCTGAACTGTTTTAGGCTGCCTTTCAAATAGCTGTGCAGGTCTGGAAGCCTCACATCAGGACATGGATAGCATTGCCTGCTGCTGTCAAGGTCACTGCGACACTTGGCTTTTGTGCCATGGGCTCCTTCCAGACTGCAGCAAGTGACATCAGTGACAGGTCACAGTTTATTGTCCACCGCTGTATCTGAGAGCTCACTGAGGCTCTCAACACCAGGACGAACACTGCACCTCGCTCCCAATTGACAAACTGAGGCACAAGGCTTCGTCCATATTGCAGATCTCCCCAGGATTTCACACTGCCAAACACAGAATCCACATTGTCTTGTGTGCTCCCCATCAAGTGAAAGAATGTGTCAGTCCCACAATGCTGCACTGAAATATCACACTAAATTAGCAGTAAAAACATCCTGGAATTGCTCTTAGGACCCACAGCCTTTTGTCAATTGTGCTAACCCTGAGCCATGGTGACATTATAGGGCAGAAATTGCAAACAGCAGCTCACCACCACCTTCTCCAGGGCAATTAGAGATGGGCAATAAATACTGGCCTGGCCAGCGTTGCCCACATCCCATGAATGAATAAAAAAAACAGCAAGGCCCCATTCTGGCAAAGGAGAATCACAAAATCAGCCTTTAGAAGAAAAGGGCTGAGAACAATGCTCCAGTGCTATTGCCAAGGAACAGGGAGATTCAAAGGGATTTTTAAAAAATAGAGATAATCTGCAATATAATAAATTAACACAGTAATGTATTGTCAATATTGTATTCTGAAGTGGAGAGAGGGAAAAGGGAGATGACAGATCTAACTGGAGTAGCACTGAAGAAAGAAAGCGTGATTTTTCTCTAGATTCTAAACAGAACAATGAGTGAAAAATGTAGAAAGGTTCAGCTCTGACAGCCGATTACCAATGTTCTTTCATGACTATAATAGACTTATTCTTCAAGTGTTGGTGAGTTATTAAAGTTTTCTTTCCTCACAAAATAATTAATATTTGCGACAAGCAAACATGCTAAGACTTGCGATTGATTCTTATTTTCAGCGATTCAAGTGGGACTGGGCATTTGGAAGAATTTGAACTTTCCATCCAGCCACCACAGAAACCACAGAGAAATCAATGGATAAATACCTCCAATAGATGGCAGAGGGCAGAATTTCAATTGAACAAGAAAGGATGTAAGGACAGTCCTAGCAACTATAGGCCAGTCAGTTTAACATCAGGGTGGGTAAGGTTTTAGAAACAATAATGAGGGAAAAAAATCAACAGGCACTTAGAGGGGTTTGAGTTAATTAAGGAGAGCCAGCATAGATTTGTAAAAGGCAGATCATGCTTGACAATCTAAATGAATGTTTTGATGAAGTAACAGAGAAGGTTGATAAAGGGAATGCAGTGGATGTTGTTTATTTGGATTTTAAGAAAGCATTTGATAAAGCACCTGTGAGGCAAACCCCCACCTGCCAAGACTGAGGCACACATTATTTTGCCACATGAACATTAACACTTTAAAAATTGCAATCTCTGACTGGAAAGACATTTCCATGGGAACAGACCATGTTGAAACAATGGAGACTCTGCAGTTGCTCTCCAATACACAGAAGTGGTCAGACTAATTTTAGTCACATGGCTAGCTGGCTGGGGCCGAGAAATTTGAACCCCCAACAAGGGATGTGAAGAGACTGTTCCCTTATAAGGAACTAGTCACATGACTAACCTGCTGAGCGCCTTGGGAGTTTTTTGAATTTGAACTCCCAAACAAAGGAAGTGCAGGCAGAATGCTGTGTGCTCTCCTGGAACTAAGAACATCTCTTCTGCCTGTCTGTCTGCCTGCTCATCTCTCAGGGAACTGAAACCATTGAAGACACATGAAACGCAAAGAGAGAAAGGTTTGACACATGAACAAAGTTTTAAGAAGATTACTGGGTCCCAAGGAAATACAAGAATATAACTTCAGTCAAGGATTACAGCGAGCTCGAGAAACAGTAACAAGATATTGCCTCAAACTGTTCTACTTTTCTCTTTTCTGTCCCCATCTTGCATGTTTATATCGCGTGTGCATGCTAGCATGAGCGCATCATATATCCGCAGGTGTGAACCATATTAGAGTTAAGTTTAAGGTTTAATAAATTTCATCTCTCTGCTTTAAACCAAAGAAAACCTGTTTGTACTCAGTTATTTGCCTGATAATTGGAAACTGTGAACACGGATTCACAAAAAGGGGAGCTCAAAACACTATGTGTTTAAAATTAAACCCTGTTACAATAAGACCAGGTAAAGACAGCAAGAGACCCCGAGACACATTGCTCACCTGGTCGAAACATACCAAAAAAAGGCTGGTTAACAAAACTGAGGCTCATGGAATAGGAGGATCAGGGTCCAATTGGATAAATAATTGGCTTAAGGACAGAAAACAGCGAGTCGTGGTAAATGGTTGTTTTTTCAGACTGGAGGATGGTAGACAGTGATGTTCCTCAAGGGTCAGTGCTAGGACCACTGTTTTTTTTGACACATATAAACGGCAGAGTAAAACTTCAAAATTTGCTGATGATACCAAACTTGGAGGAAAAGCAAACAATGAGGACTTTTTAAAATTTGTTCAGGGGATGTGGGCATCGCTGGCTATGCCAGCATTTATTGCCCATCCCTAATTGCCCATGAGAAGGTGGTGGTGAGCTGCCTTCTTGAACCGCTGCAGTCCATGTGTGGTAGGTACACCCACAGTGCTGTTAGGAAGGGAGTTCCAGGATTTTGACCCTGTGACAGTGAAGGAACGGCGATATAGTTCCAAGTCAGGATGGTGTGTGACTTGGAGGGGAACTTGCAGGTGGTGGTGTTCCCATGCATCTGCTGCCCTTGTCCTTCTAGGTGGTAGAGGTCGTGGGTTTGGAAGGTGCTGTCGAAGGAGCTTTGGTGAGTTGCTGCAGTGCATCTTGTAGATGGTACACACTGCTGCCACTGTATGTCGATTGATATGAACCGCCTGCAACAGGACATAGATAGGTTATCAGAATGGGCAGACAAGTGGCAGATGGAATTTAATACAGAGAGATGTGAGGTGGTGCATTTTGGCAGAAGAAGTAGGGTGAGGCAATATAGACTTAATGGCACAGAGTGTGCAGGAACTTGGGGTGTATGTGTATCGATCTTTGAAGGTGGCAGGACATATTGAGAGAGTGGTTAGTAAAGCATATGGGGTTTTGGGCTTCATAAATAGAGTACAAAAGCAGGGAAGTTATGCTGGACCTTTATAAAGCTCTGGTTAAGCCCCAACTAGAGTATTGCATCCAGTTCTTGTCACTGCACTTTAGAAAAGATGTGACAGCCCTTGAGAGGGTGCAGAGGAGAGTTACCAGAGGAGGTTCCAGGGATGAGGGATTTTAGATACAAGGTTAGGTTGGAGAAGTTGGGGCTGTTTTCCTTGGACCAAAGGAGATTGAGGGGAGATTTGATAGAGGTGTACAAGATTATGACAGGCTTAGATAAGTTAGACAAGGAAAACCTGTTCCCATTAGCTGATGGTACAAGGACTAGGGGGCACAGATTGAAGCTTTTGGGCAAGAGGTGCAGGGGGAATGTGGAGAAGAAGTTTCTTCCCAGCAAGTAGTAATGACCTGGAACTCGCTGCCCAAAAGGGAGGTGAAAGCAGAGACAATCGATGATTTCAGAAGGAAATTGGATGGCCACTGGGAGGAAATAAACTTGCAGGAGTACAGGGATTGAGCGGGGGCATGAGACTGACTGGATTGCTCCGTGGAGAGCAGGCACGGACTCAATGGGCTGAATGGCTTCTTTCTGTCCGTAAGTGGCACTATTGTCGATATTTTATCTGAGTGATGGGGGGTTTTGCATCCAGCAAAAGTGATGCCGAGAACTCTGCGTCGCCTCTTCAGTGGGAGGCCCACCGAATCAAGTGCCAATCCCACCTTAGGGAGAGCATAAAATTCCCCGCCATGACTCTATGAATCTCCCAGGATTGAACCTTTCTAATTACAGACATTTTCTGTCTCCGTGGGATTGCCGTACAAACTCCATGAATCATTTTGTGCAGCTTATGTACTATTCCTGCAAGCAGTCCAGATTTATTAGAAATACATTGGAAAACCAATCAGTGTCATTGAATCTGGATTGGAACCAGGTTTTTCAAAAAGTTTGGATGTTTTACCAGTCCTGTGCATACTGCTCTCTGCACGTGGAATTCCTTATTTTATTGATCTCATGTATCTTGCACAGATCAGATTGAGTATTAAAGATTAATATTTTCATAACCACTTCACTGATTTGAAATAAAACACTCGTGGATTGAATGTACAAAATTAAGGTAGTTCATTCATTTCAATAATCCTGCAAAATATTTCCACACAAGACAAATTAAGGATAATAGACTCTTATTTTATAATTTATCTTCCTGCACAGAAAGAAACAGAAAGTTGTGGTATTGTTACACACAGCTCGAGTAAATGCAAATGAAAGGAATATTACTCTGAGGAAGACAAGACACAGTAAATTTTCCAGCAGAAGCAGTTTCCTGAATTCTCTTCTTGTATGTTAATGATGTGCTTGCAGTGCCCTCTATCGAGTCTTTCTCCAGTATGTTAGTATTTCTGTCAATGAGCTGTCTCTAATCTGCACATTTCAGAGTGATGTTGTTTTGTGCAGACCAGGAGTCAGTGGCAAAAGCAAAACTCTGACATCTCTTCATCTGAACAGTAACTAAAGCAAAATGACACACTGGGAGGTAAGAGATGTGCTGTTTCCTGTCACAGCTTCAGTTTTTCTCTTCTTTCAGTCCAGTTTCAACTGTACCAAGCCCTCGGCATTTGAATCATCCACCTTAATCTTCAAGATGTGAGGCCAATTTTCCAAGAATGTGCTTTCAACTAGGAACATCACTGTCACACATCACAACATCACCAGGGAAATTCTGATATGTGTTTCCAACCAATGCCATCACCATGTCCTCAATGATTACCCATATCGACAATTCTTTAACATTGTAGTGCTCACAATACTGTCACCAACATATAGTCATACAACAAATAGACTTAACAACTGAAAATACATCAAATGATAAAGCTGAGGCAGCAAAGACAATGGGGGTGCAGTGCTGGTTTTCGGGTGCTAGCAGGCTTGCTTAATGTCCCACTATACTAGGCAGTCTATTTCCAGCTGGAGGAATGCCACCCACTTATCAGTTAAGGTGGATATGCTGGAGTCAGGAGAACATGTTCAGATTATTTAAAGGTCCAGTATTTTATTTAAATTATGATCCTGCGCTTCTTTCTCTACCCTTTCAAAATTGTTAATCACTTGAGCGTTTCACTCATCCCTTGCAGAGCTCACACAGCATGACACGAAGGCCCCTCACCAGCACAAGTTAAAGGAACACTGCAATAGTAATAGGTTAGTCGCTGACTTCTCATTTCTGGTCACTGGTTAACCTGTGGGTAGTTTTTGCTGTGTTTTGTTTGCTGAGAGTAAGAGTTTGCTGTTATTGCTGCCTCATGTCTGCATCGGTAAAAGAAATTTCAAATCACATCCCGCCAGTCCTTACTGTCCACCTGACAACTCTGACAAGCCTTATGACACTCCACTCCTCCTCCACACTCTCCCCCCCCCTCGACACTCTCCCCTCACCGACATTCCCCAGACATTCTCCCTCTCGTGACACATTCCCCTTCAGACACTCTTTCCCCCCACTCTCCCTCCTACATACACTTCTCCAGACACACTCCCCGCTCTCCCAGCATTCCCCTGACACACCCCTTCCTGCCACACCCCTTTCACAAACATACTCCCCCCAACACACTCCCCCCTCCCCCAACACTTGTCCCTCCCCCTTGACATTCCCCCCTTCTCCGACCCTCCCCTACACCCCACTGACACTCTACCTCCAAGCCGAGCACCAACCTTTACTGTTACTGGATCAAAACACTGGAACTCCCTTCTTAACAGCATTGTGGGTGTACCCACACACCAAGACTGCAACAGTTTAAGAAGGCAGCTCACCACCACCTTCTCACAGGATGCACAATAAATGCCTCTGACACCCTCATCCCATGAATAAATGTACCAAAAAACTCCTCCTTCGAGTTTTCCATATGAGCAGTTCCACCATTGTGGCTCTGGTTATCAGTTGAGCTGTTGGTCAACATGTGGGATAATACTGTATTGAAGGTAATTGCAATCTCAGGATAGGTGGTGGGTATTAAAAAAGGAAACCCAAACACAACATGTCCACTTCTGGTGTTAACGGAGGCGGGACGGGGTGTGTGACCAATCCGCTCTCAGGAGGCGGGACGGGGTGTGTGACCAATCCGCTCTCAGGAGGCGGGACGGGGTGTGTGACCAATCCGCTCTCAGGAGGCGGGACGGGGTGTGTGACCAATCCGCTCTCAGGAGGCGGGACGGGGTGTGTGACCAATCCGCTCTCAGGAGGCGGGACGGGGTGGGTGACCAATCCGCTCTCAGGAGGCGGGACGGGTGTGTGACCAATCCGCTCACAGGAAGCGGGACGGGGTGTGTGACCAACCCACACTCTGGAGACGGGATGGGGTGGGTGACCAACCCGCACTCTGGAGGCGGGATGGGGTGTGTGACCAATCCGCTCTCAGGAGGCGGGACGGGGTGGGTGACCAATCCGCTCTCAGGAGGCGGGACGGGGTGGGTGACCAATCCGCTCTCAGGAGGCAGGATGGGGTGTGTGACCAATCCACTCTCAGGAAGCGGGACGGGGTGTGTGACCAATCCGCTCTCTGGAGGCGGGACGGGGTGTGTGACCAATCCGCACTCTGGAGGCGGGACGGGGTGTGTGACCAATCCGCTCACAGGAAGCGGGACCGGGTGTGTGACCAATCCGCTCACAGGAAGCGGGACGGGGTGTGTGACCAACCCACACTCTGGAGGCGGGATGGGGTGGGTGACCAACCCGCACTCTGGAGGCGGGATGGGGTGGGTGACCAATCCGCACTCTGGAGGCGGGACGGGGTGTGTGACCAATCCACTCTCAGGAGGCGGGATGGGGTGGGTGACCAATCCACTCTCAGGAGGCGGGATGGTCACTAAATTCTTTTAAGGAGTTTGCTTGCCTCCATTTTAATTCACGTTTTAATTTTAACTTTGGCAAATCAGGACTTGGGAAACCTCACAGGTGAAAGGAGGTGAGAAGAGCTGAATCCATGAGGTAAGGACGGCTCCAACACTGATTGTGGGCCAGGGGGAGCAGGACAGGCCCAACAAACATAGCTTCAGAACACCTGCAATCTCCAACTCTGCCACATGACTTTCTACCCCACCCGCGATCTCCAATTCCCCAGCAATCTCTGACCCACCCCACGATCTGTGACCCTTTCCTGCGATCTTCAACTCTCCCCATAATCTCTGAATAGCAAGAATCACCGATTGCCCCACAATCTCTAACATCCCCCCTCCCCACCACGATCACCAATTCCCCCTCCCAATAACATCAGCTTTACCTGTTATCTGCTCCCCGGCTGCTTCCCCCACCCTGTCAGGCAGCTGATGATCAGGAAATCTAGCTGTCGGGCCAGAAACATGTTGAAAATAGTTAAAACTGGTCCTGCAGATTGTTCAGGAGATCCTTACTCTTGTGCTTCCCGTAAACAATTCTCTCCCTGTTATTATTGGGCCCAACTATGTGTCTGTGTCTGTGCTGAAGCCTAACCTGCAGGAAAAGTACCTCAACATGTTTGATATCTTGCAGTACAGCAGTATAAATTGATGTTTTCTTTGTCACTTTCTTATTTTTTTAATAAAGATTAGATTCAGGTTTTCTGAATTTTGATGATTTAAGTCATAACCTGAGTTCTTGCCACTCAAAGCTTGTTTACAAATACAGCAGAGCTGTGGAGTTCTGTAACAGATGCTCAATGCTTTCCTTATGAATAGTCTCAGTTTTCCTGCTGTGCAACCTTCAACCCAATCCCAACTGACCATTTCATACTGATTGTCAAATTCATTCATCAGTTCTAAGGGCTTCTGTTGTGGCTAATTTAGACTCATGACTGATATTGTTGGATTGTGAATACCAGTGATCGGTGGGATATGTGTAATTCAGCAATTCTTAAAATGCAATTTATTAGCGTTATAAAAGTACTGAGGATCTGGGAATTAAAATTCTGACATTTGAGATATAGTTGTCAACAGAAAAACATGAATTGTTATTGCTTTCGATCAAATACTGAGAGATTGGCAGAGAATAATTACAAAACCTAATCTACACTTAGAGATAATAGCACAACCAAAAAATCCCTTTCCAAAACCACCCAACATCTTTCTTACAAAAACCATTTGTCGCTATTGACACTGCTGTTCCTGCTCCTGTGGAGGTGATAAGGATAAAGCCTGTGTGTTTCTGCCATCAACATAAACAGTGAATTTGCCAAAAGCTGTGACTGAGATATCCCTTCTCCATTCCATTTACTTTGTGAAATGATGCTAGGGTTAATCAGGAATGAAAGAGGAACAAAATTTTGAAGATTAAATTAGAATTCTGCCACTTTCAGAATGAAAAGCAGAATAATCTGCATTTGAAACCATTACCTTAATAGGTGGCTTATTCCTCTCAATGCATTTATCTTAACTATAGTATAAATGGTAGAGGGATGAATGTTATCATTGAGTAACAATATCTGGTGCTTATTTGCTGAATGATTAGTCATTCTCTGTATGACATTTAACTTATTTAACAGAAAAGGTAAAAGTGAGGCACAGTTGTCAGTAATCTTTGTCATTATTAAGAAGCCTGCCAGGGCCTCGAACAGGGTGCAGACGAGATTTAGTAGAATGGCCCCAGGGATGAGGGACTTCAATTATGTGGAGAAACTGGAGAAGCTGGAATTGTTCTCCTTAGAGCAGAAAAGGTTAAGAGAAGATATGTTAGCAGAGTTCAAAATCATGCAGGGTTTAGATAGAGTAAATAAGGAGAAATTGTTTCCAGTGGCAGGAGGGTCGGTAACCAGAGGGCCACAGATTCAAGATAATTAATTGGTGAAAGAACCAGAGGGGGAGATGAGGAGAATTTTTTTTTTACACACTGAATTGTTGTGATCTGGAATGCACTGCCTGAATGGACAGTGGAAGCAGATTCAATAGTAACTTTCAAAAGGAAATTGGATAAATACTGGAAAAGGAAAAAAAAATGCAGGGCTATGGGAAAAGAGCAGGAGCGTGGAATTAATTGGATACATCTTTGAAAGAGCCAGTCCAGACACGATGGGCTGAATGGCCTCTTGTTCTGTAAGTTTCCATGCCTCTATGATTGTTCATTTTAATCTATATAATCTATAGGTTTGTCTAATTCCAACCTTTTCATGTTTGGAGCAAAATTTCCACCTGCCATCCATGTGACCCTGTCGAGTTTTCTGGGCCAGAGGTCAGTGCATCTTCATGACTGGCTTTAGCTGGAATTGCTGCCGGTGAGCAAAGATTGTTTAACAACACCAAAGGAAATCGAGGCTGTACTTCAGCACCTGAACAGCTGGAATGTAATATTAAATGGTAACAGGGCCCCAATGAGTGGAGAAGGATGATCAGTGAGTAGGCCTCAACTTGGCCTTCTGCCTCCATTTTTCGCATGAGGGCCATTCCTGCTACAACCCTGGGTCTACTGCTACATTTCACATGGAGGTCCCAGTAGTAACAGGTATAAGAGTAGACAGGAGGAAATGAGCAGAGAGCTCCACTCCTGACTGCACCCCCAACTCCCCACCTCCTCGCTTCCTGGTTGGCAGCCAGTGGGTGAAGTACAGAGAGAATTGCAGGTGGGAGAGTTCAGGTGGCAATAGGCCCCACGCCTAATTTTGTCCCCTCTTCCACTGCTCTTCCATCCACTTCAGGTACCTTGGCCCAGCTTTTGCTGGTTTGCCTCAAGTTTGCAGCTTTTGTGCGTCTTTGGCATTTGTTTATTCCTATTTTCATTTCAAATAAAATATATTTTGTGGTTAGCATTGCATTTACCGTGGCTGTAGAAGTAATTATTATTTTGTGCCATTAAACTTATCAATAATGTCTTCATTCATCAGTTTCTTTTTGTTATTGATCCTTTTTATTGATTGCATTTGTTTGATTTCCAAAAGGCTTCTAATTTTGTTTGGAAATGTCGATGTAAGACACGTCTTGCTGTTTTAAACGTTGATCGATACTGGAGGAGTTTCCTCTTCCCCAAACCTTTCCATGGCTTTCAGGAAAATTCTGCAAAGAATTGTGTTTAATTTAGCAAATGTTCCTTTGGTAGTCTTGTTTTTTGTATTGTTATTTATTAAACTAAGATTTAATTTTCAAGCTTCTTTTCTTGCAGGAGATTATTTTCAAATTTCTGTTCTGTTATGTATTTTAGGTGTTGCCTCTTGAAGATAAATTGTTACTTGCCTGCAGTTGTCCATAGGAATAATTTCCAGTTAATCCTCACAAAACACTTAAATATGACTTTAGATCATCTGAAATTCAGTTTCACAAAGCTAGGGTATGAATTTTTAATTTACACAGTACAAATCTGGTCAATGACCTGTCCCCATATTCGTTGAAATCTGTTAAATTCTAAAGGACAGAGAGAGTTCCTGCTACTACTTTGACCTCCACAAACCTTTGCTTTCTGATCTAAGATCTGATTTCAGATTTCATGTGGTGATATGTGTTGGTAATTGTCTGTTCCTTATGCATATGGATCATAAATTTACATTACATTGCACATATTTATGACCTTCAAGTCATGTGCGTCATCCGCAGCTGGTGTTGGTGTCTTCAACAATCCTGACATAATAACTATCAGTACAATTCTTAATGGACTGGTAAAGAACAAAGATATTTTGATCCCAGCTGACAATCTCTGTTAACTGGACCGCCTGCACATAAGATGCACCTGGTTTCTTGATAAATAATGTAGCAGAATAACAGGCTAGTGTGCCTCCACTACACTGTATAATTACTAATCACTACACTTAGCTGCAGAAATCTCCAAGTAGAGGTAACACTTATTTTGATTAAACATTGGCCGACTCTCTTCATCACCACTCAACCAGGCACCAGTTGGCACTTCCAACCACCATTTATTCTGCATCCAAATGGCCTTTGCTGGCACCTTGAAAGAATAACAAGCACAAGGTTCGACGGCTTTACATGGCTAATTGGATTGATTTCAAACAGGCAATTATTATCCTGAGCTGACATCTATTCCTGCAGTCAAAATATTCATCTAAGCTAAGATGAAACAGATTGCATCCAGTGCTACTGGCTGTCATATCACTTGTAAGCAGAGAAACTTTGGAAAGGCTCCCAGCATCTACTTTAATGAAAGAGCTGCTTTAGCACTGAACAAATGGTACAAATGCTTTGGGAGCTTGTGATAAAGGGACAGGGAAGCACAACTTCCTGTTAAATATGTAGAACATGTAAAAGGCTCTGGGGTAAATTTTTGGTTTTGTCTCGGACAGAAAGTTACCCCTCTGTCATCACCTCGTCAGAGAAAGAATTCCAGATTCAGCTCCAATCTGCACTATTTTCAGGCTGCTCCTAGGACTAATGGCAGATACAAAAACAAAATACTGCAGATGCTGGAAATCTGAAATAAAAACAGAAAATGCTGGAAAAGCTCAGCAGGTCTGGCAACATCTATGGAGAGGGAGTCAGAATTAAACAAAGGTCATGTCATTGAACTAATAATCCATTGGCTCATGCCCTTGGGACACAGTTTCAAATCCCACCATGACAGTTGATGAAGTTTAAGATTAACAAAATAAAGATCTGGAACTGATAGTATTAGTAAATGGTGCCATGGAGTTATCACTGATGATTATTTTAAAAAAAACATCTGGTTCTCTCATGTCCTTTAGGGAAGGAAATCTGCTGCCCTTACCTGGTCTGGCCTACATGTGACTCCAGACTACAGCAATGTGCTTGACTCTTAACTGCTGTCTGAAACAGCCTAGCAAGCCACTCAGTTGTCAAGGGCAGTTAGGGATGGACAACAAATGCTAGCCTTGCAGTGACACCCACATCTCATGAAATAATAATAATAAAAAAAGAAAGGTCATCAACCTTAAATGCTAACTCTGTTTTCTCTCAACTGAGTCTATCATCTAGACCAGTTAGCCTGACATCTGTGGTGGGCAAGTTGCTGGAGTCTATAATCAAGGATGGGGTGACTGAACACCTAGAAAAAATTCAGTTAATCAGGGATAGCCAGCATGGATTCATGACGGGAAGGTCATGCCTGACAAATCTCATTGAATATTTTGAAGAGGTGACTAAGGTAGTGGACAGGGGAATGTCTATGGATGTTATTTATTTGGACTTCCAGAAGGCATTTGATAAAGTCCCACATAAGAGACTGTTAACTAAGGTAGAAGCCCATGGAGCTGAGGGCAAATTATTGACATGGTTAGAAAGTTGGTTGAGTGGTAGGCAACAGAGAGTGGGGATAATGGGTACGTACTCTGATTGGCAGGATGTAACTAGTGGTGTCCCACAGGGATCTGTGTTGGGGCCTCAATTATTCACATTATTCATTAACGACTTGGATGATGGCATAGTAAGTCATATATCCAAATTTACTGATGATACAAAGTTAGGCGGCATTGTAGACAGTCTAGATGATAGCATAAAATTGCAAAGAGATATTGACAGACTAGGTGAGTGGGCAAAACTGTGGCAGATGGAGTTCAATGCGGGCAAGTGTGAGGTTATCCATTTTGGACCAAAAAAAGGATAGAACAGGGTACTTTCTAAATGGGAAGAGGTTAGGTACAGTGGATGTCCAAAGAGACTTGGGGGTTCAGGTGCATAGATCTTTAAAATACCACGAGCAAGTGCAGAAAATAATCAAAAAGGCTAATGGAATGCTAGCCTTTATATCTAGAGGATTGGAGTATAAAGACACAGAGGTTATGCTGCAGCTGTACAAAACCCTGGTTGGACCCCACTTGGGAGAACTGTGAGCAGTTCTGGGCACCAAACCTTAGGAAGGATATATTAAAAGCAAAATACTGCGGATGCTGGAAATCTGAAATAAAAACAAGAAATGCTGGAAATACTCAGCAGGTCTGGCAGCATCTGTGGAGAGAGAAGCAGAGTTAATGGTTCATGTCAGTGACCCTTCTTCAGAACTCTTAGGAAGGATATATTGGCCTTGGAGGGAGTGCAACATTGGTTTACAAGAATGTTACCTGGACTACAGGGGTTAAGTTACGAGGAGAGATTACACAAATTAGGCCTGTTTTCGCGAGAATTTACAAGGTTAAGGGGTGATCTGATTGAAGTCTTCAAGATATTAACAGGAAAAGACAGGCTAGATAAAGATAAACTATTTCCACTGGTTGGAGATTCTAAACCTAGGGGGCATAGTCTAAAAATTAATACCAGACTGTTCAGGAGAGATGTTAGGAAGCACTTCTTCACGCAAAGGGTGGTAAAGGTTTGGAACTCTCTCCCACAAACAGCAGTTGAAGCTAGAACAGTTATTAATTTTAAATCTGAGATAGACTTCTGTTAAGCAAAGATATTAAGGGATATGGGCCTAAGGCAGGTATATGGAGTTAGACTGCGGATCAGCCATGATCTCATTGAATGGGCGGCACAGGCTCGAGGGGCTGAATGGCCTACTCCTGTTCCTATCTTCCTATGTTCCTATGATGGAAGAAATTTGGGTAGATCAAGACATTGTGAAATGCAGTAAAGAGAATAAGAGTGAGTTGGAAGACAGTTTTACATAACCTGAGGAAAATAGATTTGTTCCACTTTTTCCTCAATGTCACAAAATATCTGATAGATGTCATCAAAACAATGTTTCACACAGAAGAAAATGACCATCTCATCGAAAGAAGGAACTGTTTGTGCAGGTAAATATAGACACAGAGTCATCTCCTATGTTACAAATATTGCCAATATTTCTGACGCAAAAGAATGACTATAATGTTGCTCATTTTTATAAGTGTAGTAATGTTTACGTTTACACAGTCAGCTTGGTTTGGTAAAAACACATGAAATACACTGGGAAAAGTGCTTGAAAATCTGGTAGCTAGCAACAGATATCACCTTTATCAAAGCAGACTATTTCATTCTGTCAATGTTACTGGCATTGGGAATACTGAAAGAGGAAACATTTCTCACTCCTTTCTTGTGAGTGGTCCAATTTGAGTGTCAGCTGTGGCTCAGTGGGTAACACTTGTGCCTCTATGTCAGAGACTTGCGCCCAAAAATCAAGACAGACACTCCCAATGTTGTGCAGAGGGAGTACTGCACTGTCAAAGGTGCTGGCTCTTGGATGAGAGATTACATTTAGACCTCATCTGTTCTCTCAGATGGACATAAAAGACTCCATGGCATCATTTTAAATAAGAACTGGGAAATTCTCCTTGGTCCCCTGGCCAATATTTATACCTCAATCAGCATTACTAAGACAGATTATCTGGTCGTTATCATATTGCTGTTTGTTGGATCTTGCTGTGTGCTAATTGGCTGCCACATTTCCGACATTAGAAAGTGACTACACTTCAAAAGGACTTAATTGGCTGTAAAGCACTTTGGGATGCCCTGAGGTCATGAAAGGTACTATATAAATGCAAGTCTTCATTTTTTAACAACAAACAGACTAAAAAATGAATATCATCCTTTTCCAATTCAATATTATCAGAGATGAAGTGAGGCAATTAGTTATGCAGATGATCCAAGACATCACCACCAAGTAATCACCACAATAGGTTTAATGTTTAGTTCTTCTTGCCCAGTGAAAACAGGGGTAGTAATGTCTGTGAAATGCTGCTCAAGGACTTGCTGCCTCTTGCTGTAGCCATGGCAGTGTGGACAGGTGACTTTCACTGTGTGATTGTAACAGCGTCCAGAGTCAGGCAGGAGTTTCAGATCAAATGAAAATCAGAATCCTGTGGCATCACTAGGCCCCCAATTTCCATTTTGGGTGAAGCTGGACGGAGCAGAACCCATGCACGTTCTGACCAGTACAAGATGGTCATCTGGCTAAAGGGGAATCCCACAGGTAAGTTCTTCTTCATTTCTGTGGGTCAAGATGAGTAGTAGTGCAACTCCAGCCTCTATAAACCCAGCCTGAATGCGTCACTGCCGATCCCACAACTGTACAGATATACACCAGCCACCAGATTCAATGGAACATCCTCCAGCATTTCTGTCATCTGCAGGGTGAAGCTACCACCAAACACATCTTCCCCTCTCCTCACCTTTCAGCATTCTGAAGAGACCATTCCCTCCATGACACCATGGTCCACTCCTCAATCACCACCAAAATACCCTCCCCTTACTACGGCACCTTTCCATGCAAGCACAGGAGGTGCAACACCTGCCATTTTACCTCCTCCTTCCTCACTGTCCAAAAACCTAAACACTCCTTCCAGGTGAAACAGCTAATATGTGTACTTCTTGCAATTTAGTATAGTATTCACTGCTCACAATGCAGTCTACTCTACATTAGGGATACCAAATGCAGACTGGGTGACCGCTTTACAGAACATCTCCGCTTAGTCCACAAGCATGATCCCGAGCTTCCGGTCACCTGTCATTTTAATTTTCCACTTTTCTCTCACCCTGACGTCCCTGTCCTCGGCCTCCTGCAGTGTTCCAATGAAGCTCAATGTAAGCTCGGGGAACAGCACATTATCTTTCGATTAGGCACTTTACAGCCTTCTGGACTCAACACTGAGTTCAACAATTTCAGCCCACAATCTCTACCCCCATATTGTTTCCTTTTTCTTTGCAGATTTTGGTTTTACTCTCTTGTTTTTCTCTTGTTTTTGCTTTCAGATGGCAACTGTTTATTATTCTGCTATTTACATCTCGAGACACATCTTTTGTTTCTTTACTTGTCCCATTACCCCTCCCTTTGGCCTTTGCACCACTAACACTTTTCTCATTTAATCTCTCCTGCCCTCCACCCTATCACAGACTTTCCCTTTTATTCTTCTCCGCCCAGCCCCTTTCACATGTTCAAAACCTATTACATTTCTAACTTCTGTCAGTTCTGATGCAATGTTACTAACCTGAAACATTAAATCTGTTTCCCTCTCCACAGATGCTACCAGACCTGTTGAGTATTTCCAGCATTTTCTGTTTTTATTTCAGATTTCTGACATTCACAGTATTTTGTTTTTGTACAGATTAGAGTCTGACCCTCTCTTCCTCCAGTCGAGGTCGTTGGTTTTCAGCCACATCTGTTGCCCACTGCAAATGAGACACATTCTCAAAGTGGTCCTAAAGGAAGAGTGCTAAATTGGGGGAAGGCCAACTATACCAAAATTCGGCAGGAGCTGGGGAATGTAGATTGGGAGCAGCTGTTTGAAGGTAAATCCACATGTGATATGTGGGAGGCTTTTAAAGAGAGGTTGATTAGCGTGCAGGAGAGACATGTTCCTGTGAAAATGAAGGATAGAAATGGCAAGATTAGGGAACCATGGATGACAGGTGAAATTGTGAGACTAGCTAAGAGGAAAAAGGAAGCATACATAAGGTCTAGGCGGCTGAAGAAAGACGAAGCTTTGAAAGAATATCGGGATTGTAGGCGCAATCTGAAAGGAGGAATTAAGAGGGCTAAAAGGGGTCATGAAATATCTTTAGCAAACAGGGTTAAGGAAAATCCCAAAGCCTTTTATTCATATATAAGGAGCAAGAGGGTAACTAGAGAAAGGATTGGCCCACTGAAGGACAAAGGAGGAAAGTTATGCGTGGAGTCAGAGAAAATGGGTGAGATTCTAAACGAGTACTTTGCATCGGTATTCACCGAGGAGAGGGACATGACGGATGTTGAGGTTAGGGACAGATGTTTGATTACTCTAGGTCAAGTCGGCATAAGGAGGGAGGAAGTGTTGGGTATTCTAAAAGGCATTAAGGTGGACAAGTCCCCAGGTCCGGATGGGATCTATCCCAGGTTATGAGGGAAGCAAGAGAGGAAATAGCTGGGGCCTTAACAGATATCTTTGCAACATCCTTAAACACGGGTGAGGTCCCGGAGGACTGGAGAATTGCTAATGTTTTCCCCTTGTTTAAGAAGGGTAGCAGGGATAATCCAGGTAATTATAGACCGGTGAGCCTGACGTCAGTGGTAGGGAAGCTGCTGGAGAAGATACTGAGGGTTAGGATCTATTCCCATTTGGAAGAAAATGGGCTTATCAGTGATAGGCAATATGTTTTTGTGCAGGGAAGGTCATGTCTTACCAACTTAATAGAATTCTTTGAGGAAGTGACAAAGTTGATTGATGAGGGAAGTGCTGTAGATGTCATATACATGGACTTCAGTAAGGCGTTTGATAAGGTTCCCCATGGTAGGCTGATGGAGAAAGTGAAGGCACATGGGGTCCACGGTGTACTAGCTAGATAGATAAAGAACTGGCTGGGCAACAGGAGACAGAGAGTAGCAGTGGAAGGGAGTTTCTCAAAATGGAGACGTGTGACCAGTGGTGTTCCACAGGGATCCGTGCTGGGACCACTGTTGTTTGTGATATACATAAATGATTTGGAGGAAAGTATAGGTGGTCTGATTAGCAAGTTTGCAGACGACACTAAGATTGGTGGAGTAGCAGATAGTGAAGGGGACTGTCAGAGAATACAGCAGAATATAGATAGATTGGAGAGTTGGGCAGAGAAATGGCAGATGGAGTTCAATCAGGGCAAATGCGAGGTGATGCATTTTGGAAGATCCAATTCAAGAGTGAACTATACAGTAAATGGAAAAGTCCTGGGGAAAATTGATGTCCAGAGAGATTTGGGTGTTCAGGTCCATTGTTCCCTGAAGGTGGCAACGCAGGTCAATAGAGTGGTCAAGAAGGCATACGGCATGCTTTCCTTCATCGGACGGGGTATTGAGTACAAGGGTTGGCAGGTCATGTTACAGTTGTATAGGACTTTGGTTCGGCCACATTTGGAATACTGCGTGCAGTTCTGGTCGCCACATTACCAAAAGGATGTGGATGCTTTAGAGAGGGTGCAGAGGAGGTTCACCAGGATGTTGCCTGGTATGGAGGGCGCTAGCTATGAAGAGAGGTTGAGTAGATTAGGATTATTTTCATTAGAAAGACGGAGGTTGAGGAGGGACCTGATTGAGGTGTACAAAATCATGAGAGGTATAGACAGGTTGGATAGCAAGAAGCTTTTTCCCAGAGTGGGGGATTCAATTACTAGGGGACACGAGTTCAAAGTGAGAGGGGAAAAGTTTAGGGGGGATATGCGTGGAAAGTTCTTTACGCAGAGGGTGGTGGGTGCCTGGAATGCGTTACCAGCGGAGGTGGTAGACGCGGGCATGATAGCGTCTTTTAAGATGTATCTGGACAAATACATGAATGGGCAGGAAGTAAAGAGATACAGACCCTTAGAAAATAGGCGACAGGTTTAGATAGAGGATCTGGATCGGCGTAGGCTTGGAGCGCCGAAGGGCCTGTTCCTGTGCTGTAATTTTCTTTGTTCTTTGTTCTTTGTTTGGACTGAGCCTCCACACCTTCTCAGTCCACTTGTCCAGATTCCGCACTGTGGGAAAACACAACCCAAATATAAAATCCAGGTCACCATGATCGGACCAGGAATACATGACCTGTTGTCACTATGCTGCAACATTGTGTAAATCATGTGGGGAATTTCTGATGATGATGTTTCACATATTTCTTTTAGTATCTGGGACCTCTTTCCCAAACATTTTCTTTTAATCAGAAGCTCAAATGCAGAGTTAGCTTCCAGTTCCTGAATTAGGTTTCTTGGCAGATGTAACAATCTATAGCATCTTGCTTGTTTGCTCTCTGGCACTTCAATTCAATTGGTTAAAGTTCTTTTTTGCCCCCATCAACGATCATAACTAATTTTCTGGGAAATCTGTTATTTGCTACAACCTCCTATTGTCGGTACAAATGGGCAGAAGAAATATCAGTCATGCTGTTTATTGCCTTAACCACATATCGTTTCAGATAACCCAACCCAGAATACCACTCACAATTAGCTGGATAGATACATAGAGTTACACACCTACGTCCAATGTGACAAGGTGCCAAGATAATGAAAAAAAGTAGTAAGAGTGTGTTTAATAGAGGGTGAGGTTGAAAATGACAGTGCTGACATAAAATCAGTATTACCTCCTCTCTCCTCACTATCCCAGGCCCCAAACACTCCTTTCAGGTGAAGCAGCGATTTACTTGTACTTCTTTCAATGTAGTATACTGTATTCGCTGCTCACAGTGTGGTCTCCTCTACACTGGGGAGACCAAACGCAGACTGGGTGACCACTTTGTGGAACACCTCCGCTCAGTCTGCAAGCAGGACCCTGAGCTTTCTGTTGCTTGCCATTTCAACACTCTCCCCTGCTCTCATGCTCACATCTCTGTCCTGGGATTGCTGCAGTGTTCCAGTGAACATCAACGCAAGCTTGAGGAACAGCATCTCATTTATCGATTAGGCACACTACAGCCTGCCGGACTGAACATTGAGTTCAATCATTTCAGAGCATGACGGTCCCCCCATTTTACTTTTATTTTTAGTTATTTTTTTCTTTTTCGTTTTTTTTAATTTTTTTTTGTGTTTATTTTATTTTATTTCATCTTAGTTTGTTCAGTTTGCTTACCCACTGTTTTTGTTTTCATGTTTGTGCTTGTGGCTGTTCAATTTTCAGTCCGTTAACACCCTATCTGTACAAATGCTTTGTCTTTCAACACACCATTAACATATTGTTTGCCTTTGCTCCATGACCTTCTGGTCAGCTATTCTGTGACCTTGTCCTATCTACACCTTCTCCTTTGTTATCTCTTGCCCCACCCCCACTTTACTTGCTTATAACCTTTTACATTTCTAATATTTTGCCAGTTCTAATGAAGGGTCACTGACCTGAAACATTAACTCTGCTTCTCTCTCCACAGATGCTGCCAGACCTGCTGAGTATTTCCAGCATTTCTTGTTTTTAAATCAGTCTTACATACTGACTGACGTCATGATCTGCTGACTTTGTGTACTGCCAGTGCACACTCCTACGAAACAAAATGGCCCTCGAGATAAATACACTATTTTACACCTTTTAAATTTTTTTCTAATCGACCGGTCAGGACAAAACCAAGTCCAAGTTGAAGAATTCTGAAAGTCAACACAAACTGAACTAATTTGGATCAAATTGCCTGAACTGTTGATGGTCCTCAATATCCTTTCCTTAACATGCCTGTGTTCAATCAGTATTGTGTTTGGATGTTGTGGAACATTTTGCTTCAGGTTACACTTTCTATTTCCGGTGTACTGTGCTTCTCCTCCGATGGCTGTGACTTTTGCATGGTTGGTTTCTGAGACTTCTTGGCCATAAAATCCAGCTCCATAGCACCAATAGTTTTAGTGCAACAGGTGCTGTTTCAATACCAAAATGAACAGGTGCTGTTTCAATACCAAAATGGCATCTGCATCGCTCATACTCACTTGCAGCGCAACCCGTGCCGAACGCTATCTTTATGAGGGCATTAGTACGGACGTTAGGAGCGTGCACTGGCAGTATGTAGAGTTGGCTGATCGTGACCTCAGTCAGCGTGTGATGCTGATTTGATGCCAGTGCTGCTGTTTTGCACCTCACCCTCTCAAACACTGACAGCTGAACATGCAGCAACAGCAGAACTCCCACCAGCGCTATTTAAAGGAACCATCATCAACTTGCAGGTTAGTTGCTGATTAATCTCTAGTGGCTCTTTTTGAGTTTGTAGAAGTGCTTGGTGTTTTGAGAAGTTGCTTACAGTTGGTGAAATCTGCAGTGAGTGGTGCTGTATGTGGAGAAGGCATTAATTGTGACTGCAAGGGTACTGGTCAGACCACTTGCTTCCAGGCATGGGTGCTATAGTTGCAGTTCCCTATGGGCTGCAGCATAACAGGGAGATGGAGCAGAGGCAGCACCAGGGACCTGATGGCCTACACCCTAGGGTTCTAAAAGAGATAGCCGCACAGATAGTGGATGTGCTGGCTATGATTTTCCAAAATTCCATAGATTCGGGAACAGTCCCATCAGATTGGAAGTTGGCAAATGTTACACCATTTTTCAAGAAAGGAGGAAAGAGAGAATAGAGAACTACAGGCCAGTTAACCTAACATCAGTCATCGGGAAAATGCTGGAATCTATTATTAAGGAAGCCTTAACAATGCACTTCGCAAAATACAGTATAATTAGAACAAGTCAACACGATTTTACTAAAGGGAAATCCTGTTTGACAAATTTATTAGAGTTTTTTGAGGATGTAACTATTAGGGTAGATAAAGGGGAACCAGTAGATGTAGTATACCTGGATTTCCAAAAGGCATTCGATAAGGTGTCACACAAAAGGTTAATAGGCAAGGTAAGGTCTCATGGATTTGGGAGTAATATATTAGCATGGATAGAGGATTGGTTAATGGACAGGAAGCAGAGAGTGGGCATAAACGGGGCATTTTCAAGTTGGCAGGCAGTGAATAGTGGGGTGCCGCAAGGATCAGTGCTGGGCCTCAGCTATTTACACTCTATATTAATGACTTAGATGAAGATACAGAGAATAATGTATCTAACTTTGCTGATGTTGCAAAGGTAGGTAGAAAGGTAAACTGTGGGGAGGACACAGAGAGGCTGCAAAGAGATATAGACAGGTTAAGCAAATGGGCAACAAGATGGCTGATGGAGTATAATGTGGGGAAGTGTGAAATTGTTCACTTTGGTCGTAAGAATAGAAAAGCAGAATATTTTTTAAAATGTGTGAAACTTGATGTTCAAAGAGACTTGGGTATTATAGAGTCATAGAGTCATAGAGAGATACAGCACTGAAACAGGCCCTTCAGCCCACCAAGTCTGTGCCGACCATCAACCACCCACTTATACTAATCCTACATTAATCCTATATTCCCTACCATTCCCCACCTTCCCTCAATTCTCCTACCACCTACCTGTACCAGGGGCAATTCTTGTACAAGGTAGGCAGAAAGCATGCAGGTACAGCAAGCAATTAGGAAGACAAATGGCATATTGGCCTTTATTGCAAGGGGATTGAAGTACAGAAATAGGGATGTCTTGCTACAATTGTACAGGGTTTTGGTGAGACCACATCTGGAATACTGTGTGCAGTTTTGTTCTCCTCATTTAAGGAAGGATATACTTGCATTGGAGGCGTTACAGCAAGGGTTCATGAAATTGGTCCATGGGATGAGGGGGTTGTCCTATGATGAGAGGCTGAGTAAATTGAATTATATTCTCTGGAGTTTAGAAGAATGAGAGGCGATCTCATTGAAACATGCAAGACTCTGAAGGGGCTGGATAGGATAGACACCTAGAGTTGTTTCCGCTCGTTGGGGAATCTAGAACACGGGGACACAGTCTCAGAAAGTGGTCAATTATTCAGGACTGAGATGAGGAGAAATGTTTTCACTCAAAGGGTTGTGAATCTTTGGAATTCTCTACCCCAGAGGGTTGTGGATGCTCCATCGTTGAATATGTTTAAGGCTGGGATCGACATATTTTTGGTCTCTCAGGGAATGAAGGGATATGGGGAGCAGGAAAGTGGAATTGAAGCCCAAGATCAGCCATGATCGTATTGAATGGTGGAGCAGACTCGATGGGCCGAATGGTCTACTCCTGCTCCTAGAAACATAGAAACATAGAAAATAGGAGCAGGAGTAGGCCATTCAGCCCTTCGAGCCTGCTCTGCCATTCATTATGATCATGGCTGATCATCCAACTCAGTAACCTGTTCCCGCTTTCACCCCATATCCTTTGATCCCTTTAGACCCAAGAGCTATATCGAACTCCTTCTTGAAAACATACAATGTTGTTCTTTCTGTGGTAGCGAATTCCACAGGCTCAACACTCTCTGGGTGAAGAAATTTCTCCTCATCTCAGTCCTGAAAGGTTTACCACGTATCCTTAGACTATGACCCCTGATTCTGGACTCCCCCACCATCGGGAACATCCTTCCTGCATCTACCCTGTCAAGTCCTGTTAGAATTTTATAGGTTTCTATGAGATCCTCCCTCACTCTTCTGAACTCCAGCGAATATAATCCTAACCGACTCAATCTCTCCTCATATGTCAGTCCCGCCATCCCGGGGATCAGTCTGGTAAACCTTCACTGCACTCCCTCTATAGCAAGAACATCCTTCCTGTTCTTGTGTTCAAAGAACAGACTGTTTGCAGAGGGATGAGGAGCAGGGGGAGAAGGGCTGTTAGCAGGAGACCTTATCCACCCACCATCTGCAGCTTTTATATCACAAGTGAGTGTGGGTTCAAGGGGCAATGGGGTGTGAGAAGGTAGAAGTGGATTTTTAGGAACATACTATATTCCTCGATGGTTTCATCCCAGTCTGTGGTCATGGCCTCAGTTGCGGATGCACCGATAATTGTCAGCACTGTCTCCTCCAAGAGTAAGGAGATGCAGATGTGCCTGCTCCCCGCTGTTTTGGTGCTGCTGCCTCCAATTACTGGCCAATTTGCCCTGCAAGAGATAGGGAAGTGTGTCAGTGAGTTTGGTGCAATGTGTTTGGGTGATGTGCCTGCTATAGTTGAATAGCTGGCAGTGTGTGTGCAAGTTGTGAGATGTGGGGATGAGGCTTACAGCAGTGCTGAATGTGTGAGGGTGAGGTGAGGCTATTGATTGTGAGGTATGAGTTGTGGTAGGTGAGTGAAGGGGATGTGGTAAATGGAGCAGAGTGTGAAGCTAGTGGTTCAGTTTTAAGGACACAGTTTGTGAAGATACATTCACTGACCTTGACCACTCGTGTGAGGTCATTGAACTTTTTGAGGCTTTGCATCCATATCCTCGGAGTTAGACTGCTGGGATTGACTGCCACTGCTACCTGCTCCGACTGCCCTCTCAGTGTCTGTTTGGTGGTCTTCCTGACCCCCTGAGGGAAGAGGAGCTCTCACCCTGTCCACCTCCTGTACCAAGGCCTCAAGTATTGCATCAGAGAACCTTGGGGTACGCTCTCAGGCCTGTTGTGCCATTTATCAAGCGTCTTTGTTCTCATTAACTCCAGTTACACCACTTCCGCCACGTGCTTCTGCCAGAATTCACCTTGCCTTTAAGTGGTGCAGGCTAATTTAATTGGTGCAGGTTAGTTTAATTGGTGCAGGCTAGTTTAATTGGTGCAGGCTAATTTAATTGGTGCAGGTTAGTTTAATTGGTGCAGGCTAATTTAATTGGTGCAGGTTAGTTTAATTGGTGCAAGCTAATTTAATTGGTGCAGGTTAGTTTAATTGGTGCAGATTAGTTTTAATTGGTGCAGGCTAGTTTAATTGGTGCAGGTTAGTTTAATTGGTGCAGATTAGTTTTAATTGGTGCAGGCTAGTTTAATTGGTGCAGGTTAGTTTAATTGGTGCAGGTTAGTTTAATTGGTGCAGATTAGTTTAATTGGTGCAGATTAGTTTTAATTGGTGCAGGCTAATTTAATTGGTGCAGGTTAGTTTAATTGGTGCAAGCTAATTTAATTGGTGCAGGTTAGTTTAATTGGTGCAGGCTAATTTAATTGGTGCAGGTTAGTTTAATTGGTGCAGATTAGTTTTAATTGGTGCAGGCTAGTTTAATTGGTGCAGATTAGTTTTAATTGGTGCAGATTAGTTTTAATTGGTGCAGGTTAGTTTAATTGGTGCAGGTTAGTTTAATTGGTGCAGATTAGTTTTAATTGGTGCAGGCTAGTTTAATTGGTGCAGGTTAGTTTAATTGGTGCAGGTTAGTTTAATTGGTGCAGATTAGTTTAATTGGTGCAGATTAGTTTTAATTGGTGCAGGCTAATTTAATTGGTGCAGGTTAGTTTAATTGGTGCAAGCTAATTTAATTGGTGCAGGTTAGTTTAATTGGTGCAGGCTAATTTAATTGGTGCAGGTTAGTTTAATTGGTGCAGATTAGTTTTAATTGGTGCAGGCTAGTTTAATTGGTGCAGATTAGTTTTAATTGGTGCAGATTAGTTTTAATTGGTGCAGGCTAGTTTAATTGGTGCTAGCTAATTTAATTGGTGCAGGTTAGTTTAATTGGTGCAGGCTAATTTAATTGGTGCAGGTTAGTTTAATTGGTGCAGGTTAGTTTAATTGGTGCTAGCTAATTTAATTGGTGCAGGTTAGTTTAATTGGTGCAGGTTAGTTTAATTGGTGCAGGCTAATTTAATTGGTGCTAGCCTTGCATGAAGTTGGGCCCTGCTGAGGTGTGCAGCCACTCCACAACGTGTTTGCTGCTAGGCTGTATGCCATAATCATTTAAATTAGCGGGCAGCACAAAGTTTGCACACTGCCTACTTCACGGTGACCGAGCGTGGGTTAATAATGCATTGCGATCCCTATACCCGATTACCAGCCTTGTCAAATTTTTCTCTTGACGTTTTGTGACACTGTTAAGTTTTTAACAATTGATATGGCATTGCTCAGGTTTTGTTCTTCACGTTGTATGTTGCTGAACATTTAGATAATCTTCCTTTGGGTTTTCTGTTCTTCCTGGAGTATTTCTGTTGGATTTGTTTGTCAAGTTCATTTTACCATTGTAGACAATCTTTTTTTATATATCTTCAGTTAAATTTAACATGGAAAAGTTGCATGTGTGGTTTCTGCCGTGTCAATGTCAGGTCATTATTGCAGTGTGTTATGATGATGCTTGCTGCTCAGGATGAAGGGTCTGTTGAATGATCTTTATTAAGCACCTGGGTGACAAGAATTACAATGAGAGGTAATTCTGCTACACACTGGCTGATTACGTTGCCATTAACACATCATTGGAAAGACGATTATCCATTTTAATGGCACACACCCTATACTCATTAGAAAAATGCAATCCCGTTCTCAGAAATATATCACCAATTAGAGGGCCATATTATTCCCTATTCCAGATTATATCTGGACTAGAATTTCTATTAATCAGCTGATTAAAATCTTTGGCCTAGTCTATTCCTCCAGCAAATCTGAACAAAATAATTCTGGAAATACACATTTTACCTTTGAGTCATAACTTTTCAATATGTTTTGTTGCCTATAAAGCAAATTAACAGTGAATTGACAGAAAGAAAAGTGTAAAGACTAAAATGTAATAATTAGTTAAAAATTATATTTGAATCAGAATTTTGTATGCAGTTATTTATACTTGGGCTTACATACATTAAATGTCAGACATTGCTGTTACATCCGATCTGGAATTCACTGACCAACAAACTTTCAGACTGGCTGCATAGAATTTCTCATCCTCTTAACTAAGTGATTTTTTTTATAGTTTCATTGAAATACTGCACCACAATCAGCTGTCAAACAATGTTTTTAAGGCTTTGGCTTTTTTCTAAAGTTAAATGAACATCAGTGCATGGGAAGACATTTTAAATAATCATCCTGTCACCAGATCACAGCCATAAGTTGTTACAAAGCTCAGATCTTCTTGAGTCCAACATCTCCAACCTGTCACATTAGTGAACCCCACATCCTTTATGACAGGATCTTCCCATTATTACTCACTGTCTAGTTATACAATAATGTGATCCAGAAAACATGGCAATGCAAACCCATCACTGTGTGAACTCAATACTGGAGTTTCACATCTCCCCTCACCTGTGATTCTTTCACCTTCCAGATGGGAGGCTGATGTACAATCCAATGACAAACAAACAAACTGCATTATTCTATATTCAATGTATGAATGAACAGAGTAATCTTTATAGTTCCATTTCATTACACCCACTTAGCATAGAAACTAGCAAAAGCATGTCATCTTATCACTCTTAAGAGATAAATATAGATTTTCTGGCAAGTAATCTTTCTAGAACTGGTCAGCAGTATGATTAAGCAGATAGTTTCAATCTCTGGGGTAGTTTGTGTAAAGCTGGTTATGGACTTTATTGGAAATGAGAATTGGGAGAGGTGTTTAATGGGCGGATGATCTGATATTGCTCAGTTTACACTGTTGCCCAAAGGGAATATTACCCCCTCTGTATGGATTCCTTCCCAGAACTCTGCAGCCTTGCCTAGGACATTCCCCCACACTTCCTGTTCAGAGATTGGTCAGTCAATCTATCATTAAACCCACTGCTACCCTCCTCAGCCTCGTCTCTCAACAGCCAATCCATGCTGAGCTGACATGGGGGAATGTTTTTAATGAAGCTGATGTGGTATCTGCGAAACACTCGCAGGATAGACACGCAGACCGGACCTAATAATCACTTCCTGCCTATAGCTGTTCTCTGCATGTGAGAAAATTTAATTTAATATAAAAATTACTTGAAATTCTTCCACGGTTTAATAGTCACAAATCCTAAAACATACAAGCACGTATTGGAAAAGTGAACCCTGATGAATGAACTTCTTTCTATTAATCAAGTTGAGACAATTCTTGAATCGAATGATGTTGAATTAATTGGTTCGGACTGGTGAGAGCTCTAGTTATTGGATCATTGTGCGAGTGAGCTACAGAAGCAAAGTTACAGCGTTGTGTTAAGAAACAATGCTGTGAGATATTTCTTCAGAAGCAGTCATTCTTCCTTGAAAGAATTAGTAAGAGAAAAGTTCTGTGGAATGTAAAGCAAACATTCTGAATGGTTTAATAAAATAGTTTACGTTTATGAAACAAGAAACAGCATCAAGATTCCTCGGTGGTAAAATGAGTTTGTCCTGAGAAGATCTGAAGCTCACTGAGCAGTAAGTTCCCTGTTCACTCTGTTAACAGTGCTGGTTCAATTGTCAACACCTTTTCTTTAGGACAATTCAGGCAATTAAATGTGGTGAGGGTGGGAACACAATGTGAAGGTGGCACAAACTTCCATGCCATCTTCCCCATGCCCCACAGTTCCTGCCCGCTGTTAGTATCAGCTTCTATTGTGCACAGCCATGATCTCATTGAATGGAAGAACAGGCTCGAGGAGTTCTTCCTCCTGTGTTCCTATGCCCCTAAAGCAGTTGAGGCACAACATCTGCTCAGTATTAGGAATGGGGGGATGTCAGGAAGAGTTCCTGCTCCTGATTATTATTGACTACAGAGTACATACAGAAATTAGGTTGGAATATTTGAGGGTTTTGCCTGTATTGCCCCCAAGTAGCTGCTGAGGCTCATTGTATGAATAAACACAATTTGAATGAGACACCGGAGGATGCTGGCACTCCTGCAGCTGTAACTACACCAAAGCTCAACAGTACCTAAAGGAGCAAGATTAAATGTCATAATTCACTTACATTTTAAATTAGGAAGGCAACAAAGACTGTAACTGCATTTTATTAAGTTAGTAATATAGCTTCTTATTCAGTAGTGACAACAACAATTTTAAACCTTGACATAAAAAGTCCTGAATTTGACCAAAAATTAAAAAAAACACTGAAATGGAAAATTCTAATGAACTACCATTGAGGTAAAGAAAAACTGGTGAGAGATTACCTCCTCAAGGGGAGTTGCATTACTTTTCCAATATATGACAAAATGAGCTGTCACTTTAGCTACTTCACTCCTCAGATAGGTCACAGTCTTTGCATTAATTCATCAGGAAAGCCATATTGTGAGGCCCAATATCTGGAGGACTGCAGGCTTCACCATTCAGGAGCAGAGTATGAGCCTAGAGTCCCCACACCCCCAGCACCAGAATTACTAGGCAGGCCCATAATCTGACTAGTTCTCTGGTATTCCATAGGCCACAAATATAGATTTATCACAGAATTGCAAAATGGCACAGTGCAAGTTGGCCATATAGCCCAATATGTTGTTAATTTGCTTCACTGCTGATAGTGTTGTGATGGTTAATGGGGAGATTTTGATTAGAGGTGGGAAGTGATCCACAATCAATAGACACTTCCTTCTTTTCAGCTCAAATAAATGTTTTAAATTCTGCGATGGAAACTTGGGATCCATCGGAATCATAGATTCAACTAAACCTTTTCTCAACTCTACACATTCCAGAGAGTTGTTGATTATTTGTTAAACTGCTTGCTCGAGTTTGGCTTCCATATAGTTTGCTTTGCATGTTTCAAAACCCTTGGTGTTCTCCATATATTCAGAACAGATTGAAATAGTTGAGTGCAGTTGATAGGGAGTCCATTTGAGCCATTAATTTCCATGGCCAACACTATAATAGAATTGTTATCGCACAGAAGAAGGCCATTCAACCCATTGTGACTGTGCTGGCCCTCCGAAGGAGCAATTCACGTACTGCCACTCCCCCGCATTCTCCGCACATCCCTGCATATTCCTTCTCTTCAGATATTTAGAATATTTAGAAAATGTAGAAAAATGTATAGCACAGAAGGAGGCCATTCTGCCTATCGTGTCTGTGCTGACTGAATAATATCAGTTGCTATCTAAATTTGATTATTTGGCAGCCCTTGTTGGTCTGTTTCCATGATCAGCTTATCTTCATGAAGCATGCTCTTTATTTTCTAGAACCAATTTGTCACAGATGCTTTGTAACATTGCAATTTATTGATCTGTTTCAGTAGCCCCAACTCTGGAGCTCATTTCAGATTTTCCCCTGTACTTCTGAAATCATGGACAGAAATCGTGAAAAGTAACAACAATGCATTACTCTGTGAGGTAAGTTGTCAATATTTTTATGATAATATATCAATAGCTTCTGATCTGTCTCAGCATGGAAATACCTTCCAATAAACGACTGGTGAAATCTCTCATATTCTCAAGTAACAGGAAGAGTTCCTTTACAATTTGAGTACATGTTCCTCCTGTGATACTCCTTGATTGTGAAGCTTACATGACTTAAAGTCTTATTTGGATCTTTGTAGTAGGATGGTCACTAGTCTCTATAAATATAGGAGCATTGGAATATACATGACTGGAAAAGACCATTGTAATATATGAGAACAGAAAGTGTCAGAAATTCCAGCAGGTCTGGCAGCATCTGTGTAGCATCTGCACTGCCAGACCTGCTGAGCATTTCCAGCACCGTCTGTTCTCATTTCAATGTTCCAGCATCTGCAGTATTTTGCTCTGATACAATTGTAATATATCTGGCTGATCTCACTGTCTGGAAGATAAGATGCCACATGATGCTGCTCTTTACCTAAGAATTTATACATCTCTTGGTTGAATTTGCTGAACCAATCAGGGCCACTGCCTGCCTTTGGCAGCGTGTTCCATAAATTCACTCCCCTCTGGATTGTAAGTCAAATATAAACTGCTTTCTTATACTGTCATCAAGCACACACCAGCCTCAGCCCCACCCCCACCCCCACCAGACCCCCACCTCTCAGCCCCACCCCTCAGCCCCACCCCCACCAAACCCCCACCCCTCAGCCCCACCCCTCAGCCCCACCCCCACCAGACCCCCACCCCTCAGCCCCACCCCCACCAGACCCCCACCCCTCAACCCCACCAGACCCCCACCCCTCAGCCCCACCCCCACCAGACCCCCACCAGACCCCCACCCCTCAGCCCTGCCCCCACCACCCCCAGACCCACCCTCAGCCCCACCCCCACCAGACCCCCACCACACCAGCCCCACCCCTCAGCCCCACCCCCACCAGACCCCCACCCCTCAGCCCCACCCCAACACCCTCAGCCCCATCCCCCACCACCCCAACCCCAACCCCATCCCTCAGCCCCACCACCTAGCCCTACCACCCGCAGCCCCACCCTCACCACCCCCAGCCCCACCCCCACCACCACCACCACCACCACCCCCACCCCGAGCCTCAGCCCCAACCCCTCTGCCCAACCCCCACCATCCTAACATCATCCTAACAATCCAATCTGCACAGGAGGCCAGGTCTCAGTGCTGAAAGACCAATGTGATAATTTATTAAACAGCCCAGAACCCCCATCCCATGATGTCAATGAAAATGGGAATCGGGAGAGAGAGATAACGGCTGACAGATCCATTATCACCCAATTTACAACATTGCTCGGAGTCAAAATTGCTCCCAAACTCTCAAAACTGAAAAATCCTCTTTCCAGTTCTGTGCCCAGACAACGAGTAAATTGTTTTGTCACCAGTTTACCCAATTGCCCTTTAAGCAGCAACTAGATAAGTCTTGGAAGCTCTGCAGCTTTATACCTCTGGTGTTTGGGTCCTGTTAATTAAACTCCTCCTAGAAGATTTAACTTTATTTGACTTTGAGGTTAAAGAACGTGTCACTAAACTAGCCCAGTGCCTACCACAATCTTTCTAAACTAAACTAGCCCAGTGCCTACCACAATCTTTCGAAACTAGCCCAGTGCCTACCACAATCTTTCTAAACTAGCCCAGTGCCTACCACAATCTTTCTAAACTAGCCCAGTGCCTACCACAATCTTTCTAAACCAAACTAGCCCAGTGCCTACCACAATCTTTCCAAACTAGCCCAGTGCCTACCACAATCTTTCCAAACTAGCCCAGTGCCTACCACAATCTTTCTAATCCAAACTAGCCCAATGCCTACCACAATCTTTCCAAACTAGCCCAGTGCCTACCACAATCTTTCTAAACTAGCCCAGTGCCTACCACAATCTTTCTAAACTAGCCCAGTGCCTACCACAATCTTTCTAAACTAAACTAGCCCAGTGCCTACCACAATCTTTCGAAACTAGCCCAGTGCCTACCACAATCTTTCGAAACTAGCCCAGTGCCTACCACAATCTTTCGAAACTAGCCCAGTGCCTTCCACAATCTTTCTAAACCAAACTAGCCCAATGCCTACCACAATCTTTCTAAACTAGCCCAGTGCCTACCACAATCTTTCTAATCCAAACTAACCCAGTGCCTACCACAATCTTTCTAAACTAGCCCAGTGCCTACCACAATCTTTCTAAACTAGCCCAGTGCCTACCACAATCTTTCTAAACTAGCCCAGTGCCTACCACAATCTTTCTAATCCAAACTAGCCCAGTGCCTACCACAATCTTTCTAAACTAGCCCAGTGCCTTCCACAATCTTTCTAATCCAAACTAGCCCAGTGCCTACCACAATCTTTCTAAACTAGCCCAGTGCCTTCCACAATCTTTCTAATCCAAACTAGCCCAGTGCCTACCACAATCTTTCTAAACTAGCCCAGTGCCTACCACAATCTTTCTAAACCAAACTAGCCCAGTGCCTACCACAATCTTTCTAAACTAGCCCAGTGCCTACCACAATCTTTCTAATCCAAACTAGCCCAGTGCCTACCACAATCTTTCTAAACTAGCCCAGTGCCTACCACAATCTTTCTAATCCAAACTAGCCCAGTGCCTACCACAATCTTTCTAAACTAGCCCAGTGCCTACCACAATCTTTCTAAACTAGCCCAGTACCTACCACAATCTTTCTAAACTAGCCCAGTGCCTACCACAATCTTTCTAAACTAGCCCAGTGCCTACCACAATCTTTCTAATCCAAACTAGCCCAGTGCCTACCACAATCTTTCTAAACTAGCCCAGTGCCTTCCACAATCTTTCTAAACTAGCCCAGTGCCTACCACAATCTTTCTAAACTAGCCCAGTGCCTGCCACAATCTTTCTAAACTAAACTAGCCCAGTGCCTACCACAATCTTTCTAAACTAGCCCAGTGCCTTCCACAATCTTTCTAAACTAGCCAAGTGCCTACCACAATCTTTCTAAACTAGCCCAGTGCCTACCACAATCTTTCTAAACACTCCTCAAAAGAAAAAGGAATAGACAATTACATCAGCTTAGTAAACAGGACATGTGACCCACTGGAGATCTGCTTGAATCACCTGTCAGCTGGTGAAACATTCCAGCACTTGGAATCTCACACTGTCCTACTTTGTTTGGTCTTTATAATCCTCAGCGAGATTTGCATTTGACAGGTGACACATATTGGTCAATGTATCATTGATGTGAAATATCCTTGTTATATGGGACTGGGTGGCTTTTCACATTCCAACATGATTAAGGAGGCTTGTCTGAACTTGCCTCTTAGTTATTTATTCCACTGTTTCACTGTTAGGTAGTTCTCCCATGTCTACAATTCACACAATAGGCTAACAGAAGGGTTCTTCTACCCAGTTGATCTCATCCTTCTAGAATACCAGCACAACCACTTCCCCATTCTAGCACCTAGATCATTCTCAAATAAGAACAATCCCCTGGCCTCAGGCACCGTAGGGAGCTGATTAGAGCTGTTGATTATACTCTATTTAAAGAAATGCCCGAACTCTGATCAAGATTTGCCCTTCACAAGTGTGAGCCAGTGCCCTCTTCTCCCTACTATTTGAAAGTATTTTGTGAACTTAATTTTTTGTCTCTGTTGAGCATCTTGCATGTCTCTGTAAAGTCTCCTGTGAGATGTTTTTGAAGCTAAAAGCTAATGCACTGATCAAGCTTTCTCCTTGGCCGTCTCTCTGATACTGGCATCAGCCTCATTGTTCTCCCTTCTCTTGCTTTAAAGTGCATTGTTTAAACATTGTGACTGCTGAGCCACCTAATACCCTCCGACCTCTTTCAACCTTCTCGTTAACAAAGACTATCCCACTCACAGGGCTGAATTTTACCAGCGCCTCAACACCGCAGATCGGGGTGCGGGGGGCCGGTAACATGCTGCGGGGAGAGACCCGCCTTAACCCGCAATGTCAAGATGGGCCTGTAACAATTGTACCAGCGGCGGCAGGATCTCGTGCAGCAACCCCCCCCCTCCCCACCGCCGCACAGCGTTGGCACCAAAATCAACATATGGTAATGATTACTTACCTATGCTGATTATGCAGCCGCCGCCTCTCCACCGACAATGCCGGATTTTTCGTTGAACAGGTGGCCGTCACGTGCCGTCCCATTCACAATCTGAAAAGCCGGTGGGTCCTCACTCTGTATTCTGGAAGGGAGGAGGGAGGGGGATACACAGGGGTCTCACTCTGTATTCTGGAAGGGAGGAGGGAGGGGGATACACAGGGGTCGCACTCTGTATTCTGGAAGAGAGGGAGTCTGGGATTACTGGAGGGAAAGCTGTGCTGGCATGAAGGGAGGTACCGTGTACCCTCCCTCCGTTAACAGTGTACGCTCTGTATTTGTGAGGGGGCAATGGCACACTAGGCACTCTGTGTGTGGGGAGAGTGTCAGAAAGGGCTGGAGCATTAAGGTTATATGGATGATGGGGGCAATCGATTCAGCTGGTAGGATCTTGATGTTGTCATGCTGTGCCACTCTGCGTGTTGGCCAAGATGGGCAATGCCATGGCACGGCACTTAGTTGATCCAGGAAAGCAGCTGATGTACCCGTCAACACCAATCCCTGCCCTGTTAGGAACCTGCAAATACATGCAGGGTTCAACTTTATTTATCACATGGTAATAGGTCTGGCTCATCTTACATTGTGTGATCCTCTGCACGTGAGGATCCATATGCACCAGAGGCAAAATCAACAGGCAGGTATGATCCACGTAGATGCCCCCAGTTGTGAGCAGCAGCCCCCAAGGGGAGCCCACGATTACAGGTGCCGTGCATCTACAGACCCCACATGACATGCCATCAGATTTCAGAGCACCAGTGTCAGAGAAGATTGCGCATATAGAGAGGGTGGTGACACGTCTCTGTGCCCTGCTCAAGGATGACCTGCAGCCCATGGGCTCCGGTGGACATCCCATGCCTTTGTTCCTCATAGTGGCAGCGGTTCTCACGCCTGATGCCTCTGCAGCCTTTTAGTGGCCCACCAGAGACCTTTGTGGGGTCACACAGTCAGCAGTGCACCGCTGCATCAGGGGGGTCACCAATGCCCTGCACCGGAGTGCCAGTGAGTATGTCCGGTTCAGGACGGACTCTCACAGCCAGGCCCAGAGGGCCATTGGTTCTGGCACCATTGCCGGAGAACTATAGGTTGTAACATTCATAGACTGCACTCATGTGGCCATCAGGCCTCCCGCCAAGCTACCACCTGCAGACGTCACCATTAAAGGAGCCCTCTCAATCTAGGTGAAGCTGGTCTGTGAACACCGCGGCTGCTTGCAGCGAATATGTGACCACTTCTCAGGCAGTTGCCATGACAACTGGGTCTTGCACTAGTCCCGGCTGCCACCACTGTTCACTGAACTGGCTCAGATGGAGGGATGGCTTCTTGGAGAGAAGGGCTATCCTTTGCAGACATAGCTCCCGATACTGGTGAGCAACTCCACCACTGATGCAGAAGAGAGATACAACACCAGCCACTGAGCTACAAGAGCCACCACTGAGCAGGAGATTGGCAGGCTCAAAGAGCGCCTCCAATGTCTGTATGGATAGGGTGATGCCCTGTACTACGGACCGAAAAGGCCAGCTCCTTTCTTTGCTGCTCTGCACAACGATGCACCCACAATAGTGGCCAGGCCTGGCATGATGAGGAGAGACGTCAACAGGATTCCTCCTCAGACTATGAGGACACTGAGGTACAACATGAAAGACACATGGGAGGACAGATGGCACCCAGGCTCTGCACGCAGGGCTAGCAGTGAGCTAGGGACGTATGGCAGTGGCTTATCAGAAAAAGACTGTCTGCTTCATAGGAACTGACATGATCTCTGCAAGCCACACATCACCCTCGCTCACCTGCTGTACACCAGTCCACATCTGCAGCATCCCTGTGTAAACCATTAGAGGCAGCAGCTGACTGAGTCAATGTCCAGGTCACTGAGTCTGTGGAGACGCTCATGAGTAATGGTGACATGGCAATGATGTTATTGCATACGTTGGCTCTTCTGAAGGGCTAACGGTACAAAGGGATGTGACATTGGCGCTACATGCTGACACACATCATTCACACAGAGAAAAGGACACACATGTTGGTGAGGAACATTTAGTGAAAGACGTATTTACATTGCTGTGACACCCGTGCATTCCCATTTGTGTCAGTGCATTCTCTGTAAACCTCTGTAATACTTTTTATGGTCTATTTAAGTCTCACGTCCTGGAATGTGCAAAATTAAAATTATTCACCCAGGTGCGGCACACCTACAGGTCACCTCTAAGTCTTCACTTTTCTGAAGTAAAAAGCCCCATCTGGTTCATTCTTTCCTGATAGCTGTAATTTCTCAGTTCTGCTACCACCCATGTAAATCCTTTTTTTGCACTTTCTGCAGTGCTTCTATGTCCTTTTTATAGTATAGAGACCAGAACTATGCAGCCTGGCCAGGGACCTAAAGAAGTTTTACATAACTTCACTATTTTTGAATTCTATACCTTAGAAATGGGGCGGCACAGTGGCACAGTGGTTAGCACTGCAGCCTCACAGCTCCAGGGACCCGGGTTCGATTCTGGGTACTGCCTGTGTGGAGTTTGCAAGTTCTCCCTGTGTCTGCGTGGGTTTTCTCCGGGTGCTCCGGTTTCCTCCCACAAGCCAAAAGACTTGCAGGGTGGTAGGTAAATTGGCCATTATAAATTGTCACTAGTATAGGTAGGTGGTAGGGAAATATCGGGACAGGTGGGGATGTTTGGTAGGAATATGGGATTAGTGTAGGATTAGTATAAATGGGTGGTTGATGGTCGGCACAGACTCGGTGGGCCGAAGGGCCTGTTTCAGTGCTGTATCTCTAATCTAATCTAAATAAATAGCAGAGAGGTTTAGGGAGGGAATTCCAGAGTTTAGGGTCCAGGCAGATGAAGACATGGCAGTCAATGGTGGAGTGATTAAAATTGGAGATGAGTGAGAGGCCAGAATTGGAGGAACGCAGAGATCTCAGAGGGTTGTAGGGTTGGTGGAGATTACAGAGATCGGGAGGGAAGAAGCAAAGGAGGGATTTGTAAACTTTAAGTATGAGATGTTGCCAATCCGGGAGACAATGTGGTCAGCAAGCACAGGGATGATGGTTGAATAGATGTTGGTACAAGTTAGGGTACTGTAGGGAAGTTGTACCATTGTAGCGAATAAGGAAATTACTCATATATATTGCTGGGTAATGATGAAATTTAAAGTGACAAAGCACACATGTATTCTTGAACACACTGCAACACAAGCTGCTGCGCTCAGTTCAAAATTAATTTTGATACATCACAAACTGGACCAGTAATCCAGAGGTTTAGGTTGATGCACGGAGATCACAGGTTCAAATCCCACAATAGCATCTGGGTGTAATTTAAATGCAATTCATTTTTTAAAATATATGGAATGGGAAGCTAATTTCTATCAGTGGTTGTCATGAAAAACGCATCTAATTCACTAAAGTTCGTTAGGGAAAGAAATCTGCTGTCCTTACCTGGTCTGGCCTACATGTGACTCCAGACCCACAGCAATGTGGTTGACTCTTAACTCCCTCTGAAATGGCCGAGCAAGCCACACAGTTGGGATGGGATACAAATGCTGGCCTTTCTAGTGACACCCACATTCCTGTTTAAAAAATAAAATTAATTCTCGTTTGAAAATCGTGATTGAATCTGCCTCCACCACACTCTCAAGGCAGTGCATTTCAGATCCTAACCGCTCGCTGTGTAAAAATGTTTTTCCTCATGTCACCTTTGGTTCTTTTGCCAATCACCTTAAATCAATGTCCTCGGGTTCTTGGCCCTTCTGTCAATGCAAACAGTTTCTCCCTATTTAGCCTGTCTCGACCCCTCATAATTTTGTTCACCTCTATCAGGTCTCTTCTCAATCTTCTCTTCTCTAAGAACAGCCCCAACTTCTCCAATTTATCCACGTAACTGAAATCTCTCATCACTGGAACATTCTCGTAAATCGTTTCTACACCCTCTCTAATGCTTTCACATCTTTCCTTAAATGTGGTGCCCAGAATTGGACACAATACTGCAGTTGAGGCCAAACCAGTGTTTTATACAGATTCATCATAACTTCCTTAATCATTCACAATACATGTTTAACAGTTTACAGAACTAGCAGAATTCCTAAGGCATTGGTATTTGTGTGTGGGAGGTTTTGCTGTCAGATGAAGTGTTGCACATCAGAAAAAATTTCAGGATGGAATTTATGGAGACATGAAAATAAGTATTTTTTGATGGGCTCTGGCAACATAAGTAACTGAAGCTGTACTTTTCCAAAATCAGTCCTAAAATAGCAAGGCCATTGTCGTTCAAGATTAGCATTCACTGATATTACACTGGGCCAGTCTTGGAGGACTTTTGAAAATTGGTTTAATGAGCTATTTGTTGTGATGTCTGACTTTGGAATCTGGCTCTTAAGTGTGCTGCTCATAGTTAAAGGCTGTTATCCAATGTTAGTGTGCAGAACATGTCCATTTTCAGAGCTTTAGAGGATCTGATGGAGGGAGAGCAGCAAGGTAGGGATATCCTCTTAGGCTTCCCAGTGCTCAGAACCCCCAGGGTGTAATATTACTTGTCCTTTTGGTCTGTGATCTATTGTAAGATTCATAGGACTCCAAGTAATTGTCAAAGAATACGTGGGTTTTTTATTATAAATTAAATATATTTATACATATGCAGTTACAACAGGAGCCATATCAACACTCAGCTTACTCTGTTGGGCTACACATACAACTCCCTGCTCATATGTGCCATGACATCACTTCCTATGTTCACCTTCATTTACAGCTTCTTAAGGTGGTCCTCTTAAGGCTGTCCCACAACATCCTCCTTTTTACCAAAGATAAAAAACATATGTAGAATATACAATGATGTTGTGGTTCGGACTAATAATACATGATTAAAACAAAATGTTATTTACAAGTAAGCAAGCTTAACATTCTCTAAAACAAAGAGGAGGTTTACTTATTCATCTCAATCTTGTTATTGTAAACCTCTGCCCAGAGTTGAGCTCATCTTGATGACTCCTCTGAGACTCTGGTGACTCAGAATTCTGGTTAATATGTTTCTCCTCTGTGCTCGTAGCTTCTGTATGTTCATCTTCAGATTTAATCTTTGAATGCGTCCAGGAATTCACAATGTTGTCACATGTAGTGTTGTCATACAGTTCTCTGAGTTGACTTTGATTCCGTCCGAGAATCGTACCATTGGATGTCTGGACCTCATATGATCTGGGCTGAACACATATCCTACCAACCTCTGCAGGATACTAAGTTCCCGATGCATGATTGAGGACTCTGACCTTCTGTCCTACTGGCAATTGAGCCAATTCTGGTCCTACTTGCCTGTCATACAATGCCTTCATTTTCCCTTATTTGAAAAGCTCAGAAAAATGGTGACTGATAGCATCACCAATCACTGGCAATCCCTCTAGCCTCTGGGTCATAACTGCAATGAACTGAAGCCCGAGGACAGATTCACGGTCATATTGCCTCTTTATGTCAAGACTCCCAGCCTTTGTGTTGTCCTTTACATGCACCGATCTGATACACTGGACCTGGATTTTTCGACCTTCTTTGGTGCATTACTGAATCCGTGTATTGAGACAATTCGTAAATCTCAGCATACTGGGCACCCTGCAATGGCTGGTCCAATTGTATCTAAAATATCAAACATTTGTGGTAGCCATTCTGAGCTCCAATGGTGGCACTGCAAAGTTATTGTTGCAACACACTTGATTGGAGAACCATTGTAGGCAGTCAGCCTCGCCGTGGTAGATTATACCATAGATTCCTATTTCTTTAGCTACATGTTGTTCAGTATACAGATGGGCAGAATATTTGCACTTGTTCAATTTTCACTCTTACCTTATGCTTGCCACTCTTCTGCAACATATAATCCTGATCATAGTAAATTGCTCAGATTGCATAATAGCATTGACATATTGACCCAAATTAACTATGTGAAATGCTTGATCACTGTTTGCACATGTGCATTCTTCATCCGTGTTCTCCTGACAATCTGTCTCTCTGCTGACCTGATGTACCTGCTTGGGTTTGTGTTGTGTGTCGGTATACCTCTTGTCTTTGTCATCCTGTCTTGCAGACACTCTCTCTCTGTGCAGTATCTGAGCTCGGCCTTCTGCCTTGCCCAATGTCCTTTCATGCCACAAGCTCTGCACTGGTCCTGGTATACCAGAAAGCAGTGAATTGGGTGCGTCAGGCCACATTTGCCACAAGACTTAGCATACTTATGAGCCTTGGTTGACATACCAATGCTTGTAACTATTGGTACCCAGCCATGATGGCTTCAAATGTTCTTCCATTATTGGGTAGTGCATCTATGAATTGCCCTTTCTTCTTTTCTAACAGGTCTTTTTGAAAGGCTTCTATTGGGGTAGATGTGATTACGAGCTCTTTAACCCGTTCTGACAATTTAATATCTGTGAAGTCATATTCTTGAGCTTTGTCTCGGCACCTTTCAACAAAGGACTCACCTTTGCCAGTAGGTCATATGTTCAAGCCTATTGTTACTACTGACCGCTCCAGTCAAAGCCCCCAATCAAAATATACGATTCTGATTGTGGTGGGAGAAACGCACTGTTAATTCAATCCCCTCCCTCCACAGACCGCCTCATATATCATTTTAAACTTTCCAAATTAAAGAAAGACTCAGCCAAATTGTATCATCTATTAACCCCCAAATGAGAGGGTAATGGGGGAGTTCCCTCCGCGACACCCTGGTCCACTCCTCCATTACCCCCACCACCTCGTCCCCTTCCCACAGCACCTTCCCCTGCAATTGCAGGAGGTGTAATACCTGCCCATTTACCTCCTCTCTCCTCACTATCCCAGGCCCCAAACACTCCTTTCAGGTGAAGCAGAAATTTACTTGTACTTCTTTCAATTTAGTATACTGTATTCGCTGCTCACAATGTGGTCTCCTCAACACTGGGGAGACCAAATGCAGACTGGGTGATCACTTTGCGGAACACCTCTGCTCAGTCTGCAAGCATGACCCCAAGCTTCCGGTTGCTTGCCATTTCAACACTCCCCCCTGCTCTCATGCTCACATCTTTGTCCTGGGATTGCTGCAGTGTTCCAGTGAACATCAACGCAAGCTCGAGGAACAGCATCTCATTTACCGATTAGGCACACTACAGCCTGCCGGACTGAACATTGAGTTCAATCATTTCAGAGCATGACGGGCCCCCCATTTTACTTTTATTTTTAGTTATTTTTACTTTTTTCTTTTTTATATTTTTTTTGTATTTGTTTTATTTTATTTCATCTTAGTTTGTTCAGTTTGCTTACCCACTGTTTTTATTCATGTTTGTACTTGCTGCTGTTCAATTTCAGTCCGTTAACACCCTATCTGTACTAATGCTTTGTCTTTCAACACACTATTAACATATTGTTTGCCTTTGCTCCATGACCTTCTGGTCAGCTATTCTGTGAACTTGTCCTATCTACACCTTCTCCTTTGTTATCTCTTGCCCCACCCCCACTTTACTTGCTTATAACCTTTCACATTTCTAATATTTGCCAGTTCTGAAGAAGGATCACTGACCTGAAACATTAACTCTGCTTCTCTCTCCACAGATGCTGCCAGACCTGCTGAGTATTTCCCGCATTTCTTGTTTTTATAGGTATTATTCCTTGTTCCTTTGGTATGTGAACTATTGTAAGATTCCCATTGCCTCAAGTAATATCCAAAGAAGACATTTGTTTTAATATAACTTAAACTAGAACAGTACATATATAATTACATCTACTACAGGAGCCACACCAACACATATCTCACTCTGTTGGGCTACACCACAACTCCCTGGTCATGTGTGATACAACATCACTTGCTCTGGTGACCTTCACTTACAGCTTCTTAAGGTGGTCCTCTTAAGGTCATCCAAAACACAGGGCAGCTTGGCAAGGTTTGGATTTCAGAGTCAGTGCAGTGACAAGCATCAAGAGAACCTGAGAGAAGCTAAGCAGAATGATAAACAGCCTCTTGGAGTCTGGCAACCATCACTGCATAACATCAAGTAGCCTTGCAAAATAATCCTGGGCACGACCTGTTTTCTCTCTCTCACCTTGACTGAGGCCGAATGCAAAGGCCTGAGAACATGGCTCTTTTCAAGCTTCACATTGTCAACGTTGCAGTAACACATACTTAATTCCTGCTGTTTCAGATTGGAATGTGGCAATTAGGAATGATAAGCACCTAAAGCACACAGCTACCTGGATGGTGTGTCTTCATTTACTGGGATGCAGGCTGGTAATATATCTTGTTTCCTTGTGACCCACTGGCACCATGAACGCCACAGCTTGTTTTAGTCTCTCCATTAACCTTTGTGCACAAAAGAAAATCATGGGTATAGCATGACTGAATTCCTGATATTCACTTTCACTGTGGGAACCTGTTAGCCATGCAAACTTTACCCCTCAGAATCAAACCAAATAAAATATCTTTGATCTAATCGCACCTCCATTGGTACTGAGCACATTCTGCTGTTTTAAACTTCAGGTTTAGTTCTGTAACTTATCCATAGATAACAATGAACTTATATTTATGCAAGACAAAATGGCCCAAGCTTCTTCAGAGCCATAATTACCCAGCAAGAGATAGGAAAGCGTTAAAGCAGTTAACTGAAAGCATAATCAAAGCAATAGGTTCTGTGAAGGCCAGATTTGTAAGTTGTGAGTTGTAAGCCAATTGTTTGAGAGAGAGCAGTCTAGGAAGTCACGATGTGGCAGCTGGAGATATCCCAACCAGGTGGAGCAGAAAGTGAGGGAGACATAGATGCCCAGAGTCGGATTAGTGGAGGGTATATGCTGGGATGTCTGCAAGACGGACAACACTAATGCCAGTGTTGGGAGGAAGCCATTGGATTTATTTCCTTTTGTAGTAAAAGCTATTTTCATCACTCATGAAGACTTTGTCAAACTGATGCCATTGCTAAGAGCTGACATCAGTAAATCAGCTTTTCGATGTGTTGTTGGCTGTGATTTTATTTCAATCAATATAAATAGACTGCAATATTCAGCTGTCACTGTGACTCATCCAAGATAGTGTAAAGGATTTTGACAGGTGCACAGCCTCTCTTCAGTAGCTTAGTCTTCAAGCTTCTCACAGTCAAACAAAATAGGAAATAACAGCAATGACCTTTTTTGAATTGTAATCTTGGAGTCGAGCATGTGAATAGGAATGAAGTCACATAAAACAGATCAACTCATGCTCTCACTTCATAATGTCTGCATCAGGTTATCTTATACATGTTGTTTAGTTTAGTTTAGTTTAGAGATACAGCACTGAAACAGGCCCTTCGGCCCACCGAGTCTGTGCCGACCATCAGCCACCCATTTATACTAACCCTACACTAATTCCATATTCCTACCACATCCCCACCTGTCCCTATATTTCCCTACCACCTACCTATACTAGGGGCAATTTATAATGGCCAATTTACCTACCAACCTGCAAGTCTTTGGCATGTGGGAGGAAACCGGAGCACCCGGAGGGAACCCACGCAAACACAGGCAGTACCCAGAATTGAACCCGGGTCGCTGGAGCTATGAGGCTGCGGTGCTAACCACTGCGCCACTGTGCCACCCATGTGTTTGATATGACCCAGATGTTATAGTCATGGCCATACTCCGGTCATTTTAGATAGCTTTAGCTATTGTATTAACAGTCGAGATAGCCAGAATAACAATATCGGTCTGAGATTTTCTGTCGGGATTAGTCTTTGAGTGAATTTAATACCAAAGATAATCCTGTTTGGGCCAATAAAATCACATATGCTACATTTATTGCAAGTTTGGATTACCTTACAGTGATTTATGACTAGCAATAATACATCAGAGCAATACAGTTCACAATTAAGGGAAAAATTAATTAAATTTGATGAATAGGGAATGAATCACATTAAGGAAAACAATCTCCAAATTCTTCTATCTTGGAGAAATGGCTTGTTACTTTTGAATTTTGCTTACCTCCAAAATCCATCTGGTTGAACACACAACAGCAGAGATTTACCAAAACAAACCCTCTATAGTGAATGAGAAACAACTAATATGCTCATATTTTAATTGCAACCTTGTTTGCTTGATTTGTTCTGTGACAGTTTGTTGGGTCTAAAGGGATTTGAACAAGATAACAAATGGATTTTGCTTAGCAGTCATTAAGTCTGTTATGACCCATTTTGTTTAATTACATTGAACTCAAAGCACACAAACAGGCCATTCAGCCCAACCAGTTGATGCTGGTGTTTATGCTTCTGACAAGCCTCCTTCCTCTTTGGGCTGTATTCCGTAGAGCCCCCGACGTCGGGATCCTTGGTGGGAGGGAGGGGTGGCACGAAGATGGCCCCAGATGAGGGCCTGGCCCGATATTACCGGTGGCGGTGAGGCCTCGTGGCAGCCCCCGCAACCGCTGCTCGGCGATGGGTCCGCCATTTAAATATTTAAAGAAATTAAATCACCTGAATTAATGACTCTCCCATCATCTCCTGAAGTCCCACCGTGATCTTCATCCTGGTGGCCGGCACTGCCATGCCTTTGGATCCCAGTCCGGGGAAACGAGGCACAACACTGGTAGGGGAGGGGAAGGAGGTAAGTTTCTTAGTGCGGGGGGGTGGGGGGCTGCGGGGTGGAGGGGGGAAATAAACGTCATGGGTGTAGGGATGGGGGGAAGGGTTATAGTTTAAAGTTTGTGCAGTTTGTGGGGGAAAGGTCAGATTGTGAAGGTAAGTGCTTATGGGGGGGAGGGAAGGGCAAATAATTAATTTAATTGTTATCGCGGGGTGGGAGAGAGGCAAAAGAAATGTATTTATTTATTCTAATTCAATTTCGTGTTAAATATTTATATGTCCCGATAGGGCTGACAGTCCTTTAAAAATGGCATCCGTGCCTGTGCACAGGCAGCTGACACCATTGCCGGGGTCAGACAATCTGCCCCCTCCACATGATTGGCAGGGGGGGGAGGCCTGCCCCGGCTACTTAAATGAGCCACTGTGCTCGGAATCGCGGCAGCTCTTTGGCATGTGGCCCGCACGGATGGGCCGCCATTTTTTTCGCCTGCCGCCGATTTCGGCGGTGGGATTATTGAATTCAGCCCTTTATTTACTTCATCTCACCCCATCAGCATATCCTTCTACTCCCTTCTCCCTTGTGTGTTTATCCAGCTTCCCCAGAAATGCATCTATAACATTCACCTCAACTACTTCCTGTGGTAGCGAGTTCCACATTCTTACCAGTATCTGGGAATTCTCTTGAATTCCCTATTGGATTTATTAATGACCAACTTATATTCATGATTCCTAGTTTTGGACTCCTCCACAACTGCAAACATCTTCTCTGCATCTACTCCGTTAAACCCCTTCATGCAATGAACTCTGATTCACGATATAATGTTACTGAGAGAATTAGAAAAGGCAGTGTCATTTTGGGTTTCTTTGCACCAAGAAATCATAGACTTCTTGCATCTCCTGTATTGACAATTGTTACTGCTTTTTATTAATGAACCTATTTTAAAATTTATATCCCTTGCTTATTCTAAGTGTTCGTTCAACCACTTTTTGAAGTGTACAAGGTCATATCCAGTAAGATAAATTGCATACTTATGCTTTCATCTGAAATCTCTTTCAATGTTAATTTAATGGAGGCTTTAATTCATTTATTTGAAATTAGTTATACCTCTGCTAAGATTGTAGAGATTGGAAATTCAAGTGAGCACAGCGTTTACATGCAATTTTCCTACGGATATAATTTCATGATGATGGTAAACGCAGCAGGAAGATGTATTGTTACAAGCTCCATCATTATTTGTGTCTTATTTGAAGACAACGTCTGAGGTGTTTATGATCAATCCCATGAGCATTGCATAAGGCAGGATTTTGCGCTACCTCCAAAACAGCAGTGGCCTGATTTACCCGACCCTCCTCAGAACTGTCAAGATACACTCCTCGTTTCTTTCTCGTTCTTTTCAAACGAAAACAATTAGTCTCAATTTGGAACTACTAGGGAGGACAGTCACTCTCTTATGGCTGTTGCTTTTTGCTGACAATGCAATGGTGATCATTCCAACACATCAAAATCCCACCATAAAGCTCCTCCTCCACCAATCTCTTTTTCACCTGTGCCTCCCACCTGCCGTGAACTTACATCAGAGAAGTTGAAAGTAGAAGCTTCGCCTGGAACCAGCAACCAGGGTGGTGAGGAGATGTCATCGACTGATGACTTTCTAAGCTCTCACCCGTACCAACTCCTGTGTGTGTGATTGCTTCCACTTAGAAATTCGACATGAAGTGTATTAGCAGCCTTGCACCTCAACACCCTGTGCCACACGTTGTGGCATTTTTGTGTTTCTAGGGAGGAGAAGCTTTAGTAGCAAGGGGATGCATATAATATTAAAAATCCTTGATAAACTTCCTGGAATCATTGGCATTCTCGTCATGCAACCATAACCTCCAGAGACACTCAGTGTGACAGTCCAGTGCTGGCTGTGTAGGGGGAAAGGGTAGACCAAGTTACAATACTTGCTGCAGAGAAGAAAAATATTGCAACAGTGACTCAGAAGAATAATTTGATTGGAGACGTCCCTGACCGCTTTCGGGCTACAGCAGCAGGCTCTTCATTAATTTGCAATGGGTAAATTCAAAATGAAGTGAGACAGAAAGGCAAAGAATCTCTGTATTGGGATCTTTCTAATAGCTATTAATAAATACAATATAACTCTATCAGCTCAAATGTGACAAACGTTTACATAATTTATTTTACATCACAGTGTAGACTGCAAGAGAAGACATTCGGACCATGGAAAATACAAGGAGGAATAAACCAATAATGAGACTGGCAGGACTCTCCCTGCTATCTGGTGGTAAAGAGTTTGATGCTGGTATAAAACCTCTTGTGTGATCGCCTTTAAGAGTGATACCCCTTTAAGATCTTAGTATGCTAATGAGCCAAGTACCAGGATGCAGTCAGGTGACTGCTCGCCAGAGTCACTCTGTAACTGGAACATGAAGAGGCAAGTCCTGTAAACAATTAGCTCTCTATTATATATACTTGTTACTTGTTAATAAACCTGTTTGAGATCTTCAATCATGCATCTCATTTATGTTGCATCAGACAACATAAAAAGCTTCTCGTTACAAAACTCTGCTGCTGCCTTCATTTTCTCATGTTGAGACAAAGTTATTTTAAACATTTAAATATATACCCAGCAGGGTTTCCATGTAATGGCAGTCAATTGCTGATCTCTCCAATATCAACAACAACTGCATTTATGTAGCACCTTTAACATAGTGACACATCCCAATGTACTTCACAGGAGATGACAAGCCACACAGGGAGGTGGTAGTACAGGTGACTTGATCAAAGAGGTATATTTTGAGAAGTGGCTTAAAGAAGAGCGAGGTAGGGAGAGAGTGAGGCAGAGAGGTTTAGGGAGAGAATTCCAGAGTGTAGAGCCCAGGCAGCTGAAGACACGGCTGTCAATGATGGAGTGAAGAAAACTGAGGATGTGCAACAGGCCAAAATTGGAAGATTGCAGAGATCTTGTAGGATTATATGGCAGGAGGGTGTTACATAGACAAAGGAAAGATCATGAAGGGGATTTGAATACAAGGATGAGAATTTTAAAATCAAGGCATTGTCGGACCAGGAGCCGATAACAGCTAAGTATCTGTTTTTTTTTAGGGAATACTGAAGTCTCTTTCTTCACTACACATACAGGATGCTTTCAATTCACCTGAATGTCTACCTTCGCCAGAAATCTAGACTTCCACTGGCTTCTAGGATGTTATGTATAATTAACTCTGAGGTATAGTTGCTGCTTTTAGCAAATACTTGGGCTTGTTTTTCTAAATTATTTCCTTTTTTTTCTATATTTCATACTGTATGTGAATAAGCAATGTAAAGAATTGAAATCAAGTGGGCACCGTAAAGAATGCTGAATCGAATTGAAATAAAAGTTTGATGAATGACAAAATGCCACAAATATTGTCCAATATTAAAGACTGCAATCATTCTTGCTCTTGCAAAGATAGTGAAAACCACAGTTTGACTGGATGTAACATCCAGAGATATTTATCTTAAGTGCTTTGTTTATTTTATTACTTGCTCATATAGAATGGTGTGTCTGTATTTCGTAATTGGTTGTGATTTTCCTCCTTCTTTGATATTATAATGTATTGGTTTTCCTCAGCAGTCCAGTAGAAAGTTGTGTTCATCTGATCCTGAGTGAGTAGAAAGGGGATGTGACTGATCTTTGGAAGAATGGCTGCACAATGTCAAAGCCTCTTGCACCTTAGTGTAAGTTATCTCCTTGTTATCAGTCAACTAAAATACTCAAGTTTCAGACTGGGAGAACTTAACCCTTTAACTTTAAACCCAAAATTCTGATTTTCTACTACAGTTAGAACTGAGTGCATTATTGCGAGCAGTGCCAGTTCTCACTGTACTTGGTAATGTACTGAAAATATGAGTAGAATGTTGCATGTGTAAGTTTAGTTTTTGATGGAACTCTTGTTGGTGTAAAAATGTGCAACTCCTTCTCCATATTGATGAATTCAGATGTAGCTGCTGACTTATGGAGCCGTAAGTGGTATATGGCCAGCATTTAATTGGGGTTTTCTTGGTTTGCAAGACCACATTTTATATTCAGAGTTCTTATTTAGTCATAAATATTCATTGTGCTCTTTGTAGAAACATTTTAGTTGGCACTTCAGCCCTGGCACTGTTTCAAAAATGTTTTAGGTGCTTTTATTTGTAAATAATGTAACGTTTCTTTTCTTGGTATTGTTAGTTATGTCAAAAGCAGCAAGTAATTTTGCAAATTGTAAGTCTACTTTTACAAGGACCAACTGAGATTGGGTTTAATTATTGAATTAATGGACTGAGGAGATCACTTCAGTATTTTTCCTTACAGTTGCTATGTGCTCAGAGTGTAATTCTCATTACAAATGTGGTGAATAAAGATTGTGGCCACATGAAACCTCACAAGTGTTTAAGGGATAAAATTTATGAATTAGCAATGACCTTTGCACCTGAATTCTGAACATGTGCTTCTGTTATATGAAATTCAGTGGTAAGAGTGCTAAGTTGCAACATCTGATTGAGAGTACTGTCTGAAACCCTAACTTTCAGCCTCGTGTCTACTAACTAGCTTCTTCCTTCTGTTACAAATCTGACCTTTGATCCTTTACTTATATAAACACATTCCCTTTCTCATTGTCACTGGGAACATAAGAATGTAAGTATCTTACTTACAGTAGACTCAGTCTAACTCACCACTCTGCAAAACAAATCCCTCTCAATCGCCCACTGCCTTAAATAACCATCTCATTCTCTTTTATATTTTTATATTTTTTCACACTCTCTGGCTCTCTGAGTAATTTTTCTACATTTTCACCATAAACTAAGATATCTAAATCTAAACTCTCTGTGCACCTTCTCTCTTCTAACCTTTATCTAATGTTTCAAGAGTTTGTGGTAATCTTAAACATATTCTATGCATCCATTATGTTCTGCCCCAGAGCAGCCCCTAACTCAAGTCTCACATGTTGCATTCTTGAGCTACTTCCTAGAGAAGATTAGCTGAGGTGTTGTCCCATTGCCTTTTTCACAATTTTTATCTTTAGAGTACCTTCTCCTAGGGGGAATTGCGACCAATGCTAAAATCCCCATCTACACTTTACAATGGAGCAGGCAGGAAATCATCCACACCCATTATACACAAATACCCTCACTGGACATCTGTCTAATCATTTTTGAAAAATTATTTGTTTGTGGAAATTAAACTACTTGGTCGATCGCAAGCTAAAGTCAAGCAAATTAATCCATTAATAACTGCAAAGTAGCATTGTGACAGTTTAAGGTGAGTCATTCAACTGTTTACTGACAGCAAGATGGTGTTGTCACTGTCACAGGGGAGCAAAGTTTTCAAGAGACAGACGCAGGCTCTGCAAGGTGTAAAAATAATTAGTACTGGTTAGAAAGTGAATGTTGTGGAGGGGAATATTGATGCTCAGAGTCTCTGAACTGGAATCATTATGCTTCCAGTTTATAGAAATTGTATGTGTCACTGAGGGGGAGTTTGGATGCCTGGCACATGCTGCTTCCCTGAGAAATGGCAGTGTCTTCTTCAGTTTCCCTCCAGATGTCTTCATGGCCAGTGATTGGTCTAACGACTGATAATGTTCAGACACTGAAAACCCTGAGAAACTGCAACTTTCATTCTGGCCCCCTGGGGTTATAGCCAGGGCGGAGAATACTGTCTAATCTCTCCCCTGCTTCCATGGCGAAGGAGGCATTGAGTGGCCCTTGCTATTTGAGGTGGAAAGCCGATCGTAATCCTCAGGAGGCTGAAATGCACTCTCTTGATGCTTACGATCAAGAAAAGGATTATGCGATTTTGCTCCGACTCAGAACTGTAAACTCGAGACGCATAGCCTTGGCAAATGACTTCAGAGCCTGCACGTTGGCTTTCCAGAAACTCAACTGGAGCAAGCACATAAATTATTGTGGCTACAAGAGCAGCTCAAAGGCTGGGAATTCTGTGGTAACTCACCACCTGATTCCCCCGAAGCCTGGCCACCATCTACAAGGCACAAGTCAGGAGTATGATGGAATACTCTCCACTTGCCTGGATGAGTGCAGCTCAATAAAACTCAAGCTTGACACTATCCTGGACAAAGCAACCCACTTGATTGGCACTCCACCCGTTAGCTTCATTATCCACTCCCTCCACCACTGTGGCAGCAATGTGTACCATCTGCAGCATGCCCTGCAGCAATTTGCCAAGGCTGCTTTGGCAGCACACCCCAAACCCATGTCCTATACCAATTAGAAGATCAAGGGCTGCAAGTGCATGGGAACATTATCCAAGTTTCCTCCAAGTCATGCGCTTTCCTGACTTGAAAACGTCTCAGGCATTTGTTCATCACCTGAGATAAAATCCTGATCTAACATTGTGGTCGTACCTGCATCACACGACTGCTGTTAAAGAGGAATGATCAATAGCTTTAGATGGGAAATTAGGACTGGGCAATAAAAGCTGGCCTTGCCAGTGATGCCCACAGCCCGGGAATGAATATATATTTTTTTTAAATCACCCATGTTCTGCTCCTCTGTCTATTTTATGCTGTGTTAATCACCAGTTGGATGTAAAGGATTCCATGGTACTATTCACAGAAGAGTAACAGAGTTCTCCCAATATCCTGGCCAACAATTATCCCCAACCAACACTTCAAACAGGTTATCTGGTTATTTGTTTCACTCCTGTTTTTGGGATCTTGCTGTGTGCAATTTTGGTTGCTGTTTCCTACATTATAACAGTGACTACACTTCAAAAGTACTTTCTCTTTCCACAGATGCTGCCAGACCTGCTGAGTGGTTCCAGCATTTCTTGTTTTTATTTCAGATTTCCAGCATCCGCAGTATTTTGCTTTTATTTACTTCAAAAGTACTTCATTGGCTGTAAAGTGTTTTGTGATATCCTGAGGTTGTAAAAGACGCTATATAAATTCTTTCTCTTTTTATTATGACCACTAGACATGTTTCGTGTAAGATACACTCTCTACCCAATGCTCGTGTTCTCATTATTCCGCACAAGTTAATCTTGTGTGTTCATTTTAGACACAGCCTTCAGTTCAGCCCATTATCCTTAATGTTCATGTAAAAAGACTAGTTTATTATATTGAACCCTGTTACAGTTACTTGCTAATTGATTTTACTTTGTAATTTCTCAGTGGTCCAAAATTGCTCCACATTTAGATTTATATCCAGCCAATACGTTTCTCTCCATATCTAGTTTAAAAATTTCCTGACTGTATTACATAAATACTGCAGATATAATTCTATTCTGCCCAATCCTTCAAACATAAAAAGCAGCTTGTGGCACATTGTTAGACAGAACTTGTTTTCTGTCAAATGCTGCACACATTTTAGGTCTTTGATTATAAATGCCCTTTAAATGTAATAGCTTTCCCTCTGAATGTCAGCTACAATTAAATTCTCCTCAGTTAAATTATAGCTTATCAGCATAGTCCAGCATGAAAATTATTAAAATTAACTAATACACACTTCTGAGTTTCAGCAACTAATTGCTGATTTTTGGTCATTTCTTGTCTCGGATGCCAATTTGCAGAACAAAATGTTATCAAGTAGTTCTTGTATTTTTTTTATGACCTTTATTCTGCATTGATTTTTTTCAATCAACCAAAAGACAGAAAGATCCATGTACGGGTCATGGACCACTTCTGATTAAAATGAGTTTTCAGGCATGTTCCTTTCTTCTATGAAACAAAGAATAAAAGATCCATTGAGCTTGTTAACTCGGTTTTTCTCTTTATCTCACTTCAGTAGATTATTCTTTGTTGCATTCTGCTCATTTGTTGGCATGTGTTGCAGGGAGAAGTGAAGTCCCTTTATTTACTATGATTCTTTGTCTCACAGCAAACATCTGTTCCAACACACTCCATTTTTCCACAAAAGCACGACAATTTAATTATTAACAGATGGGAAATACAAACTGGACGTAAATTAACTCAAAGGCAAAAAAAAAGCTGCTGAGCGAGCCAAAATCTAAAGCAGTTAGTTGACTTTGTTCTGGTTTATTTACATTCAAAATTTAGCTCTCAGAATATTCACCACCAAATTACTGGTGACAGTTTGTGGGACAATCTTAACGTCTTTGCAGCAGTATTCTGTGATATCAGGTGGCGAGGTTTCTCTTGTAGCTACTCAGCATTACTCCTAGTTCTTAATTCCTGTTCTGCGATCTGAATTTAATGCAGCTCATGATAAATGACCAAGGCAAACAAACTGAGGACTGGGTCAGAAATTGTGATTAAACCTTTTTAGAGCCTCACTTTGATTCTTCACCTTGAGTGAAGTTGGTTTCATTTTACGATTCACCATCTTCTATAGAATTCACTCTAAGATGAGCTGATTTTAAATTTTTAGATGTCAGTCTGAAGTACTTTTAAAGACAGAAGAATTTCTGTCTACCAATGGACTCATGTTGAATAATTTTCTAAATGGCAGTTCAACTCAACTAATAAATCTTTCTTTTACATCCGAGTCAGTAAGTTGCAGGTTCATCGTTATTCCATTGACTGTTCTTTTCCATCAACTCTTCCACTGAGATTATGGGGATGAGTGAGGGAACCCACATGGAAATTTCCCCCCTCCCCAATAATTTGGCCTGTCATTCCAGCACTGTACTGAGTGTTTGAATTGTCAGATAGATGCTGTTTTGACTAAGAAATTAAATTGACATTTCATCTTCTGGTGAGTGTTAAGGATGCTATGATCTCTAGTATTCAGGTCAACATTCTTTCCTCATGCATCATTAGACTGATTGTCTTGTCATTCCTTTCACTGCTGTTTCTGGGAATGTGCTATGCCCAAACAGTGAGCACAAGAGATACAATGCTACAAAAAGTAATGCATTAATGTGACATACCTAAAGGAATATAAATACAATGACAGTGATGACCAGAGCACCATGGGTGGCTCAGCTGTGCAGGGAAGGAGGAGAAAAGACAGGAGAGCAATAGTGGTAGGGGATTGTATAGTTAGGGAACATTATACTGCACTAAAATTAAAGTATACTATAGACCCCCAAATAGTGGGACAGATATAGTAGAACAAATATGTAGGTAAATGTTTGAGTGCAAAAACAATTGGGCAATAATAGTTGGGGATTTCAATTAAATTCTTGAACTGCATTCAAGAGAACTTTTTTAACCAGTAATTAACAAGCCCAATGAGAGGGGATGCAATTCCAGATTTAGTTTTAGGAAATGAAGCTGAGCAAGTGGATAAAGTAGCAGTGGGTGACCATAATACAGTTGGATTTAGCATTATTATGGAAAAGGACAAAGAAGAGTAGTAAAAGTTTTAAACTGGGGGAAGGCAAATTTTACAAAGCTGAGAGGTGACCTGGTGAAAGTGAACAGCTACTTGAAGGAAAATCAGTGACAAACCAATGGGAGGCATTCAAAAACGAGATTCAACAGGCTCAGCATAGACATGTCACCATAAAGAAAAAGGGTGGTACTGCCAAATCTAGAGCCCCCTAGTTATCTAGCAGCATACAGTGTAAGATAAAGCAGAAAAAGAAAGCTTGTATAAAATAAAAGCAAAGTGCTGGAATTACTCAGCAGGTCAGGCAGCATTTGTAGAGCGAAAAACAGAGTTAAAGTTTCAGGTCTGTGACATTTCGTCACAACGGTGAGTGATTAAAGGCCACAGACCTGGAACTTTAACTCTTTTTCTCTCTACAGATGCTGCCTGACCTGCTGAGTAATCCCAGTACTTTCTGTTTTTATTTCACATTTCCAGCATCTGCAGTATTTTGCTTTTATAAAATAAAACTTATTACAGTCACAAAAAAAGTAATACTTTAGAAAGCCTAGAGGAGTTTAGAAAGTGCAGGGGTGAAGTCAAAAAGGAAATTGGAAAAGCACAGAACATGAAAAAATATTGGCAGGTAAAATCAAGGAAAACCCAACAATGTTTTATCGTACATTAAGAGCAAGGATAACTAAGGAAAGGGTAGGGTCTATCAGATGTACAAGAGAACTTGTACGTGAATGCAGATGATGTGGGCAGAGTTCTTCATGCGTACTTTGTCTCTATTTTCACAAAGGACAGGGATGATGCAGACTTTGTAGTTAAAGAAGAGGAGTACGAAATATTAGCTATGACTGGCGTAATGAGAGAGGAAGTACTAGAGGGTCTGACATCCTTGAAAGTGGATAAATCTCCAGGGTCGGATGAATTGTATCCCAGGTTGTTAAAGGAAGTCAGGGAGGAAATAGCGGATGTGCTGAAGATCATCTTCAAATCCTCACTAGATACAGGCGAGGTACCAGAGGATTGGAGGTCTGTGAACGTTGTACCATTCTTTAAAAAGGGTGCGACGGATAGACCAAATAATTATAGGCTGGTCAGTCTGACCTCTGGTAATTTGTTAGAATCTATTCTGAGGGACAGGACAAACTGCCACTTAGAACGGCACGGATTAATCAGGCATAGTTAGCATGGATTTGTTAAGGGACCATCATGTCTCACTTCTGCAAAAAACTCTAAGTAAGTAACAAGGAGGATTGATGAGGGTAGTGCAGTGGATGTGAACTACATGGATTTTAGTAAGGCATTTGACAAGGTCCCACATGGCAGACTGGTCAGTAAAATGAAAGCCCATGGGATACAGGGGAATGTGATAGGATGGATCCAGAATTGGCTCAGGGACAGGAAACAAAGGGTAGTAGTCGATGGATGTTTTTGTGAATGGAAAGCTGTTTCCAGTGGTGTTCCACAGGGCTCAGTGTTGGATCCTTTGCTGTTTGTGGTATATATTAATGACTTGGACTTAAATTTGGGAGGCATGATTGGGAAATTTTGCTGATGACACAAAAATTGGCTGTGTAGTTGATAGTGAAGAGGATAGCTGCAGACTCCAGAATGATATCAATGGTTTGGTTGAGTGGGCAGAAAAGTGGCAAATGGAATTCAATTCAGATAAGTGTGAGCTAATGCATTTGGGGAGGACAAACAAAGTGGGGAAATATACAATAAATAGGAGGATATTAAGAGGTACAGAAAAAGTGAGAGACCATGTCCACAGGTCCCTGAAGGTGGCAGGACTGGTAGATAAAGTGGTGAAGAAGGCATATGGAATGCTTTCCTTTATTGGCTGAGGTATAGAATTCAAAAGCTGGGATTTACTGCTGGAGTTGGTGTATTGTGTACAGTTCTGGTCACCATATTAATGAAGGGACATAATTGGTCTGGAGAGAGTCCAGAGGAGATTTACAAGAATGTTGCCAGGGCTCAAAAGTTGCAGCAATGAGGAAAGATTGGATAGGCTAGGGTTGTTTTCCTTAGAACAGAGGAGGCTGACGGGTAGCTTACTTGAGGTGTACAAAATTATGAGGGGCCTAGATAGAGTAGACAGGAAGGACCTGTTTCCCCTTGCAGAGAGGTCAATTACCAGGGGGCACAGATTTAAGGTGATTGGTAGAAGGATTAGAGGGGACATGAGGAAAAGCTTTTTCACCCAGAGGGTGGTGGGTGTCTGGAATTCACTGCCAGGAATGGTGGTGGAGGCAGAAACCCTTAATTCTTTTAAGAGGTACCTGGACATGCACCTGAGGTGCTGTAACCTGCAAGGCTACGTATTGGGTGCACGAAGGTGGGATTAGATTGGGCAGCTAGTTTTTTCCGGCCAGCACGGACACGACGGGCTGAATGGCCTCCTTCTGTGCCTTAATTTTTCTATGTTTCTATGGTTCTAAATAAAACATACAAATGCTCTTTTAAACCCCTTTTCAAAGCCTCTTTCGATTAACAAAATTCAACCTAAAGTGAATAGGAGCAGCTGTAAAATGTCACCTGATTGGAACGAACCTGAAATGTGTTGGTGAGAAAGGTTTGAAACATCGCACATAAACCCAAGCAATTAAATATTTGTGGGAGAAAATTTTTCTTATTTATTTATTTATTTAGAGATACAGCACTGAAACAGGCCCTTCGGCCCACCGAGTCTGTGCCGACCATCAACCACCCATTTATACTAATCCAACACTAATCCCATATTCCTACCACATCCCCACCTTTCCTCAATTCCCCTACCACCTACCTATACTAGGGGCAATTTATAATGGCCAATTTGCCTGTTTCTAGTTTGAAACAGTGGGTTTTGAGGCTGTGTCTGTGCTGTACTGTGGGGAGGTAACGCTTTTATCAATAACCATTAAAGAGGATTAAATACTAGTAAGAGGAAACTAAAGAAAAAGTAGGGCCTATTAGGGACCATTAGGGTAACCTATGTGGAGGTGGAGGACTTGGGTATGGTTCTTAATGAATAGTTTTCAATGTCTTTATAATCCCCCTTTTTTTTGTAAAAACAGATGCAATCAGGGAGGAGTGTGAAATATTAGATGAAATTAATGTAGTAAGAGAGGAACCGTTAAGGGGTTTAACATCTTTGAAAGTGGATAAATGCCCAGGCATGGATGAACTGCATCCTAGCCTGTTGAGGGAAGCAAGAGATGAAAAAGCAGAGGCTCTGACCATAATTTTCCAATCCTCTCTGGCTGCAGGTGTGGTGCTGGAGGACAGCTAAGGGTTGTACCATTATTTAAGAAGGGAGAAGGGGATAGACTGAGTAATTACAGACCAGTCAGCCGAACCTTGGTAATGGAAAAAGTTCAGAGGGACAAGATAAATCTTCATTTAGAAAGACATGGATTAATCAAAGACAGCACAGATTTGTTGAGGGGGATAACATGGTTGAATTCTTTTGAGAAGGTAAAGAGGGTCAATGAGGGTAGTGCATTTGATGTAGTCTATGTGGATTTTAGCAAGGCTTTTGATAAGGTCCCACATGGCAGACTGGTTACAAAAGTAAAAGCCCATGGGATCCAAGGCAAAGTGACAAGTTGCATCCAAAATTGGCTCAGAAGCAGGAAGTAAAGGGTAATGGAAGGCTGTTTCCAGTGGGGTTCTGCAGGGTTTAGTACTAGGTCCCTTGCTTTTTGTTGTATATATCAATGATTTGGACTCGAATGTAGAGGGTACAATGACGTTTGTAGATGATACAAAAATTGACCATGTAGTTTGATAATGGAGAAGAAATCTGTAGACTGCAGGAAGATATCAATGGACCAGTCAGGTGGGCAGTACAGTGGCCAATGGAGTTCAATTCAGAGAGGTTATAGAGAGATACAGCACTGAAACAGGCCCTTCAGCCCACCAAGTCTGTGCTGACCATCAGCCACCCATTTTTATACACATCCTACATTAATCCCAGATTCCCTACCACATCCCCGTAATTCTCCTACCTACATGAGGGTCAATTTACAATGGCCAATTCACCTACCAACCTGCAAGTCTTTGGCTGTGGGAGGAAACCAGAGCACCCGGCGGAAACCCACACGGTCACAGGGAGAACTTGCAAACTCTGCACAGGCAGTACCCAGAATCGAACCCAGGTCGCTGGAGCTGTGGTGCTAGCCACTGCGCCACTGTGAGGATGGCTAACAAGGCAAAGGAATACACAATGAGTGGGAGGATACTGATCTCACGAATAGATGAGAAACCCCTGTAAATTGTGTTTTGTGCACTTGAATATTAATGTCAACTGCCATTTTTGTACATGTTTACGTTTTTGCTTCTATGTTCCGATTGTCAATGGAGGAGAGAGTTCAGGTGGGACAGCAACTTGAAAAGGGTCTAGTTTGGACCCAAGAAATCCCTATACAACCTTCCTGGGCTTGAAACTGGAACAGTTTGAGGGTACAGCCTGTCTTCATTCCACAGCTGCCTTTGTGTCAGATCAGCCCAGCTGCCTAACACTGCACACCTCTCTAAAACACAGTCCGCAAAAAACAGAAAATCAAAGTTAGAGACTGCAAACAACAAAGAAAATTAAAACCGTCTGCAAAAATAGAAAGAAAACCTGCCTTCTAGTTTCCAAACATAGAAACAGAGAAACAAGCCATTCGGCCCTTCGAGCCTGCTCCGCCATCATTATGATCATGTCTGATCATCCAACTCAGTAACCTGTTCCCGCTTTCCCCCCATACCCTTTGATCCCTTTTGCCCCAAGAGCTATATCTAACTCCTTCTTGAAAACATACAATATTTTGGCCTCAACTGCTTTCTGTGGTAGCGAATTCCACAGGTTCACCACTCTCTGGCTGAAGTAATTTCTCCTCATCTCAGTCCTGAAAGGTTTACCCCGTATCCTTAGACTATGACCCCTGGTTCTGGACTCCCCCACCATTGGGAACATCCTTCCTGCAAAATTCCTGAATTTTATAGGTTTCTATGAGATCCCCCCTCACTCTTCTGAACTCCAGCGAATATATTCCTAACCGACTCAATCTCTCCTCATACGTCAGTCCCGCCATCCCAGGAATCAGTCTGGTAAACCTTCGCTGCACTCCCTCTATAGCAAAAACATCCTTCCTCAGATAAGGAGACCAAAACTGCACACAATATTCCAGGTGTGGCCTCACCAAGGCCCTGTATAATTGCAGCAAGACATCCCTGCTCCTGTATTCGAATCCTTTCGCTACAAAGGCCAACATACCATTTGCCCTTTTTACCGCCTGTTGCACCTGCATGCTTACCTTTAGCGACTGGTGTACGAGAACACCCAGGTCTCGCTGCATATTCCCCTCTCTCAGTTTATAGCTGTTCAGATAATCTGCCTTCCTGTTTTTGCTACCAAAGTGGATAACCTCACATTTATCCACATTATATTGCATCTGCCATGCATTAGCCCACTCACTCAACTTGTCCAAATCACCCTGAAGCCTCTCTGCATCCTCCTCACAACTCACCCTCCTACCCAGTTTTGTGTCATCTGCAAATTTGGAGATATTACATTTAGTTCCCTCATCCAAATCCTTAATATATATTGTGAATAGCTGGGGTCCTAGCACCGATCCCTGCGGCACCCCACTAGTCACTGCCTGCCATTTGGAAAAAGACCTGTTTATTCCTACTCTTTCTTTCCTGTCTGCCAACCAATGTTCTATCCATCGCAATACATTACCCCCAATCCCATGTGCTTTAATTTTACATTCTAACCTCTTATGTGGGACTTTGTCGAAAGCCTTCTGAAAGTCCAAATAAACCACATCCACTGGCTCCCCCTCATCAACTCTACTAGTTACATCCTCGAAGAATTCTAGTAGATTTGCCAAGCATGATTTCCCTTTTGTAAATCCATGCTGACTCTGCCCAATTCTACCACTGTTCTCCAAGTGTTCTGTTATAAAATCTTTCATAGTGGACTCAAGAATTTTCCCCACTATCGACGTCAGGATGACTGGTCTATAATTCCCTGTTTTCTCTCTACCTCCCTTTTTAACTAGTGGGGTTACATTAGCTACCCTCCAATCTGTAGGAACTGTTCCAGAGTCCATAGAATTTTGGAAGATGACCACCAATGCATCCACTATTTCTAGGGCCACTTCCTTAAGTACTCTGGGATGTAGACCATCAGGCCCTGGGGATTTATCGGCCTTCAATCCTATCAATTTCCCTAGCACCATTTCTCTACTAATACTGACTTCCTTCAGTTCCTCTCTCTCACTAAGCTCTGTGTTCCCTAATATTTCTGGTATGATATTTGTGTCCTCCTTTGTGAAGACAGAACCAAAGTATGCATTTAGTTGGTCAGCCATTTTTTTTTTCCCCATAATAAATTCCCCAGTTTCTGAATGTAAGGGACCTACATCTGTCTTCACCAATCTTTTTCTCTTCACATACCTATAGAAACTTTTACAGTCAGTTTTTATGTTCCCCGCAAACCTACTCTTGTACTTTATTTTCCCCTTCTTAATCAATCCCTTGGTCCTCTGTTGCTGAAATCTAAACAGCTCCCAATCCTCAGGTCTGTTTCTTCTGGTGAATTTGTATACCTCTTCCTTGGATCTAATGTTATCTCTAATTTCCCTTCTACCTTCCCCGTTTTACTTTTGTGACTGATGGGAATAAACAATTGTTGCATTTGATTCATGCGCTCTTTTTTAATGTTTGCCATTGCCTATCCACTGTCATCCCTTTAAATAACTTTTCCCAATCCGTCATAGCCAACCCGTGCCTCATACCTTCGTAGTTTTCTTTTCTAAGATTCAGGACCCTTGTCTCAGAATCAACTACGTCACTCTCCATCTTGATGAAGAATTCTATCATATGGTCGCTCATCTCCATCTAAGAAAAAGGTGACTTCATCCAAATTAAGCTGCTCCATTTACTTCTGAGTGTGCAAAGAAGAAATTTGTAAGAGAAGAGATTTCCCACAGCTCCTCCCCTATTTGGCATTTCTAATCGGTGATCTCCAATTTTGGGACTCTTTTTTCTTGATAAATTAAATGGATGCTAATTTTAACTGACATTCATGTTAGTTTATATCCAACTTAGTAAATGTCCTTGCCTTTTCATATCATTAACCTTTCCCTGAATGTTTATTAGTGTGCATGGCGAAGTTAAACCCCTTCCTGAGTTTGAGTGTAACTAAATGGGCGGCACAGTGGCGCAGTGGTTAGCACCGCAGCCTCACAGCTCCAGCGACCCGGGTTCAATTCTGGGTACTGCCTATGTGGAGTTTGCAAGTTCTCCCTGTGCCTGCGTGGGTTTCCTCTGGGTGCTCCGGTTTCCTCCCACATGCTAAAGACTTGCAGGTTGATAGGTTAATTGACCATTATAAATTGCCCCTAGTATAGGTAGGTGGTAGGGGAATATAGGGACAGATGAGGATGTGGTAGGAATATGGGATTAGTGTAGGATTAGTATAAATGGGTGGTTGATGGTCGGCACAGACTCGGTGGGCCGAAGGGCCTGTCTCAGTGCTGTATCTCTAAACTAAACTCTTATTCTTTGATCTAACTCTAACAACTGTGTTGCGATCATTTATTATCAGGGTTTAAGGGAGGAAAAGAAATTCAATTACAAATCTATTTACAGACAGGTGATTCAGAAAACAGGGAAATTTGTTCAGAGAGAAAAGATTGACTACCTGTTTGGAACACAGAAATTGGGAGTTCAAGTCTGTGGTAAACCCATGAAAGACCAATTGTAAGAAAGATCTACAGAGCTGAATCAGAAAATAAAATTAACTGTACACCAAAAGGGGAAAATCTGGTAGCGGAAAAGATTAAGACAAATAAACGACCACAGCAAAACCTTCTTATTCTAACATTAGAAAATGGCATATTTTGATTTCAAAGATTTTTTTTGGAGCAAGGTGATGTAACTGCTGAAACGCTGGCAGCCCTGAGTTCAGAATAGTTAAAAGCTGCAGCTCGGCAGATACAAGTGAATCTGCCCAGCAAGGTGAAACAAACTGAGTTCCGTAAAGTGCTGGCTGAGCATGTGGGACAGAGTCCCATTCCAGAACAAATAGATGAGGAATTAACTCCTGAAACTGTCCTGTCTCCCATGGCCAGAATGGAACTGAAGTTTCAGGAAAGAGGAGAGAGAAAAGTAGAGAGAAAGGGGTTTCCAGCTACAAAAATTGGAAATGGAGCTGGAGGCTCCAGCAGAGCGAGAGGCGAGACAGCAGGAGGCTGCTAGGGAAAATCTCACTTCACCCAGTAACCGCCCAAATCTCCCTAAACCAGAATCAGGCTTTGAGGCTCTTAAGTATGCTAAGTTCATACCAAAATTTGAAGAGAGAGGTGGAATCCTTTTTTGTCACTTTTGAGAAGGTATGATGACCACAGGAAATATGGGCCCTCATCATTCAGGGTCAGTTAACAGGGAAGGCTCAAGAAGACTATTCTATTCTGATGCCTGAAATGTCTGCTAATTATGAGCAGATCAAAGCTGCCGTCTTTAGTGCTTATGAGTTGGTCCCTGAGGAATATCACCAGCAACTCAGGAATGCTCGAAAAAAACCCAAGCAAACTTATTTGTAATTCGAAAGCAATTTGCTTTTGCCTTTCGACTGGTGGGTCCAATCTGTAAAGATACTGCACACCTATGAGGAATAACGCAAGCCAATATTGCTGGAGGAGATTAAAAATAGCCTACCCCAACCCCCCAATCTAAGAGGGTATTTAAAGGAGCATAGAGTCCACACAGATAGAGAGGCTGCCGTTAGCTATGACCTCACACGGGCCTGGAAACTCAGGCAGACCCTGACAAAGCCACCCCCAAAAACAGTGGGATGATGAGAAGGGAGAGTGGGATAGAATGGGAGCCACACCTGGAAAGGGGAGTACAAATGAGGGTGCCAAGAGTCCACGCCAAGCCCACAAAGAAAAACCCCAAAGACCGGTGAGCTCTCACTGTAACAAAGTGGGTCACTCCTGGCCAGAATGCTGGAGGTTAAACGGAAAGCCAGTGGGTCTAATAGGTCTCCACAAGGGCAGTCACAAGGATGATACCCCATTAAAGTGCAGAGGCCCTCATGGTAGAGCCGAGACCCTCTGAGGGTATTACCCTATGCGTTGCTGTCTCAGACAAATCCAGAGTTTTATCCTAGAAGGAACTGTGTCCCCCTAACCTTCCCCGGAGATGAGCAAGTCCATTGTACTGCTCAGGGATACAGGGGTGACTGCATCCTTAATGTTAGAACAGCCTAGGCCTTCCCTCGAAACCTCTGATAGCCAAGGCCCTGATCGGTGGAGTGGGAGGAAGTTACCTGTCTGTTCCCCTCCATTGAGTCCACCTACAGTGCGATCTAGACTCAGGCCCTGTCACCGTAGGAATTATCCCAGAATTACTGGTAGCAGGGATAGACTTCCTACTGGGAAATGACTTGGCTGGCAGCAAGATAATAGTAACGCCTATAATCTCAGATCAGCTCAGCGAAACCAGGAAAATCGATCAACTACAGGAGGAAGTACCAGGGATCTTTCCCAATTGTGTAGTGACTCGGTCCCAAGCCAGACAGGCCAGATGAATTGAAAGGGAACCAGTGCACCAGCTGGATGAGCCGGAGGTCTGGTTAGCTGAAACTTTCGTTAAGGACCTATCGGAAGGGAAGGAGATGCTCAGCTGAACCTCCCTAATTAACGCCCAGCAGATAGATCCTGAAATCACATAGCACAGACTGTGTGTTTTGAGGCAGGGCCACCCTGATCTCTGAGTGCTGCTATGTACGAGATGGGGTGGAAATGTGAAAGTGGGGACCTGCGATGGAGTGGACAGTGCCTCCAAAATACTGGGAAGAGATTTTGAGGATCGCTCATGCTATCCTGATGGCTGAACATGTGGATATTTGGAAAACTTTAGCCCAAGTAAGTAAACACTTTTTTTCTGGCCTCGTCTCTGGTCCGATATGGTCAAATATTGAAAACCCTGCCATGCTGGCAGATTGCAGGCAAACCCCAGGCCACAATTAAACCAGCCCCCCCCCCCCTGAAACCCATTCCAGCATTTGGCGAACACTTTGACCAAATGTTGATATTGTGCGGGACCATTACCCCAAGCTAAGCCAGAAGGTGGAAATCTCTGAGGAAAGACAGGAGGAGTCAGTTGAGGAGGAGGAGACCTCGGTTGAACCCCTGACTACCAAACTGGCAAACATGGAAGTCTGAAAAGACTTGACCACCCAGCTGACGCACCTACAACGAAAGTAGCGGAAGGAAGTGTCCACCCTGCTTAAAAAAAATTCAGAGATCTGTAAAGAGCAGCCATGGCATGGATGTGGGAGACACACCACCAATCAAACAAAACCCCTACCAGCTGATCCCTGACAATCTAGATCCGGTTAGACAGGAAGTCCAGTACATGCTGGATGGTGATGTGGTTGAGCCTACCCAGGAGGTTTGGAAATCCCCAATTTACTGGTCCCACGGTCTACAGTCCAAGGTACACTTCTGACCAGTTATCAGACCAGCGCAAGTACAACACAGAATCATAGAATTGTTAATGTAGAAGGAGGCCATTCAGCCCATCCTGTCCACACTGGCTCTCTGAAAGAGCAATTCCCTCAGTTCCATTCCCCTGCCTTCTCCCAGTAACCCTGCACATTCTTCTTTTTCATATAAGTGTCTAATTCCCTTTGAATGCTTCAATTGAACCTGCCTCCACCACGTTTTCAGGCAGTGCATTCCAGACCTTAACCACCCTCTGCATCAAAACATTTTTCCTCATGTCACTTTTGCTTCTCTTACCAAATACTTTAAATCTGTGTTCTCTCATTCTAGATCCTTTCACAAGTGGGAACAGTTTCTCTCTATCTACTCTGTTCAGACCCCTCATGATTTTGAACACCTCTATCAAATCACCTCTCAGCCTTCTCTTCTCCAAGGAAAACAGTCCTAACTTCTCCAATCTATCTTCATAACTAAAATTCCTCATCCCTGGAACAATTCTCGTTAATCTTTTCTGTACTGTGTCCAATGCTCTCCCTTCTTTCCTAAAGTGCAGCGCCCCAGAACTGGACGCAATACTCCAGCTGAGGTTGAACTAGTATCTTATACAAGTTCAACATAACTTCCTTGCTCTTGTACTCTATGCCCCTGTTAATAAAGCTCAGGATACTGTATGCTTTATCAACTGCTCCCTCAACCTGTCCTGCCACCTTCAATGACTAATGCACATATACACCTAGTTCACTCTGCTCCTGCACCCACTTTAGAATTGTACCCTTTATTCTAAATTGTTTCTCCATGTTCTTGCCACCAAAATGAATCACCTCACATTTCTCTGCATTGAACTTCATCTGCCACCTGTCTGCCCATTCCACCAACTTGTCTATGTCCTTTTGAAGTTCTACATTTTCCTCCTCACAGTTCACAATGCTTCCAAGTTTTGTATCATCTGCAAACTTTGAAATTAGGCCCTGTCCACCAAGGTCTAGGTCATTCATATATATTAGGAAAAGCAAGGGTACCAATACTGATCCCTGGGGAACTCCACTACAAATCTTTCTCCAGCCCGAGAAACATCCATTAACCACTACTCTTTGTTTCCTGTCACTCAGCCAATTCTGTATCTATGTTGTTACCGTCCCTTTTATTCCATGAGCTATAAGTTTGCTCACAAGTCTGTTGTGTGGCATTGTATCAAATGCCTTTTGAAAGTCCACGTACACCACATCAACAGCATTGCCCTCATAAACTCTCTCTGTTACCTCAACAAAAAACTCCAGCAAGTTAAATAAATAAACATGATTTTCCCTTAAGAAATCCATGCTAGTTTTCCTTAATTAACTCGCATTTGTCCATGTGACTATTGATTTTTGTCCCGAATTATTCTTTCTAGATGTTTTCCCACCATTAAAGTTAAACGGACTGGCCTGCAGTTGATGGACTTATCTTTACACCCTTTTTTTGAACAAGGGTGTAATATTTGCACTTCTCCAGTCCTCTGACACCACCCCCAAGTCGAAGGAAGACTGAAAAATTATAGTCAGTGCCTCTGCGATTTCCACCCTCACTTCCCTCAGTATCCTTAGATACATGTCATCCGACCCTGGTACTTTATCCACTTTAAGTACAGACAGCCTATCTAATACTTCCTCTTTATCAATTTTAAAACCCTCTAGTGTCTGAATTACCTCCTCTTTCAACATTGCCTGGGTTGCATCTTCTTCCTTGGTAAAGATAGATGCAAAGTATTCATTTAATACCTCAGCTATGCCCTCTGCCTCCGTGTGTAAATCCCCTTTCTGGTCCCTAATCGGCCCCACTCCTCCTTTTACCGCCCTTTTACTATTTATATATCTACAGAAAACTTTGGGATTTCCTTTAATGCTAGCTGCCAGTCTCCTTTCATGCTCTCTCTCTGCTTCTCTTATTTGATTTTTCACTTCCCCTCTGGACCTTCTATATTCAGCCTGGTTCTCAATAATATTTTCTACCTGGCATCTGTCACAAGCACATTTTTTTTCTTTTATTTTAATCTCTACCTCTTTTGTCATCCAGGGAGTTTTGGATTTGTATCCCTACTTTTTCCCTTCCGAACTATCTCCTCTTTGAAAGTGGCCTATTGTTCTTCTACCATTTTTCCTGCCTGCTTTTGACTCCAATTTATTCATCCCAGTTCCATTCTTACCCCATTAAAGTTGGCTTTCCCCAGTTAATTATTCTTACCCTGGATTGCTCTTTGTCCTTTTCCATAGTCAGCCTAAACCTTATGATACAATGATCACTGTCCCCTAAATGCTGTCCTACTGATACTTGATCCACTTGGCCCACCTCTTTCCCAAGAACCAGGTCTAGCAGTGCCTCCTTTCTCATTGGACGAGCAACATACTGTTGTAGAAAATTTTCCTGAATACACTCTAGGAACTCTTGCCCTTCACTGCCCTTTACACTACTATTATCCCAGTCTATGTTTGGATAATTAAAGTCCCCCATTATAACTGAGTTCTGATTTTGATCGGAACTCAGTGATGCCATTGATTCTCTAGCCAGCGGAAAAGCCCCTGGGAAGGACGGCATTACCCCTGAAATCATCAAGAGTGCCAAGCCTGCTATACTTTAAACCCTGTACGAACTGCTTTGCCTGTGCTGGGACGAGGGAGCAGTACCACAGGACATGCGCGATGCCAATATCATCACCCTCTATAAGAACAAGGGTGACCGCGGTGACTGCAACAACTACCGTGGAATCTCCCTGCTCAGCATAGTGGGGAAAGTCTTTGCTCGAGTCGCTTTAAACAGGATCCAGAAGCTGGCTGAGCATGTCTACCCTGAGACACAGTGCGGCCTTTGAGCAGAGAGATCCACCATTGACATGCTGTTCTCCCTTCGCCAGCTACAGGAGAAATGCCGTGAACAACAGATGCCCCTCTACGTTGCTTTCATTGATCTCACCAAAGCCTTTGACCTCGTCAGCAGACGTGGTCTCTTTAGACGACTAGAAAAGATTGGATGCCCACCAAAGCTACTGAGTATCATCACCTCATTCCATGACAATATGAAAGGCACAATTCAGCATAGCGGCGCCTCATCAGACCCCTTTCCCATCCTGAGTGGCGTGAAACAGGGCTGTGTTCTCGTATCTACACTGTTTGGGATCTTCTTCTCCTTGCTGCTTCTCACATGCATTCAAGTCTTCAGAAGAAGGAATTTTCCTCCACACAAGATCAGGTGGCAGGTTGTTCAACCTTGCCCGTCTAAGAGCGAAGGCCAAAGTACGGAAAGTCCTCATCAGGAAACTCCTCTTTGCTGACGATGCTGCATTAACATCTCACACAGAAGAGTGTCTGCAGAGACTCATCGACAGGATTGTGGCTGCCTGCACCGAATTTGGCCTAACCATCAGCCTCAAGAAAAAGAACATAATGGGACAGGATGTCAGAAATGCACCATCCATAAATATTGGCGACCGCAATCTGGAAGTGGTTCAAGAGTTCACCTACCGAGGCTCAACTATCACCAGTAACCTGTCTCTTGATGCAGAATTCAACAAGCGCACGGAGAAGGCTTCCTCTGCTATGTCCAGACTGGCCAAGAGAGTGTGGGAAAATGGCGCACTGACACAGAACACAAATGTCCAAGTGTATCAAGACTGTGTGCTCAGTACCTTGCTCTACGGCAGCGAGGCCTGGACAACGTACGTCAGCCAAGATCGACGTCTCAGTTCATTCCATCTTCGCTGCCTCCGGAGTATCCCAGGCATCAGGTGGCAGGACCGTATCTCCAACACAGAAGTCCTCAAGGCAGCCAACATCCCCAGCTTGTAGACCCTACTGAGTCAGCGGCGCTTGAGATGGCTTGGCTGTGTGAGCTGCATGGAAGATGGCAGGATCCCCAAGGACACATTGTACAGCGAGCTCGTCACTGGTATCAGACCCACTGGCCGTCCTTGTCTCCGCCTTAAAGATGTCTGCAAACGCGACATGAAGTCCTGTGACATTGATCACAAGTCATGGGAGTCAGTTGCCAGCGATCGTCAGAGCTGGCGGGCAACCATAAAGGCGGGGCTAAAGTGTGGCGAGTCGAAGAGACTCAGCAGTTGGCAGGAAAAAAGACAGAAGCGCAAGGAGAGAGCCAACTGTGTAACAGCCCCAACAACCAATTTTATCTGCAGCACCTGTGGAAGAGTCTGTCACTCTAGAATTGGCCTTTATAGCCACTCCAGGCGCTGCTCCACAAACCACTGACCACCTCCAGGCGCTTACGCATTGTCTCTCGAGACAAAGAGGCCAAAGAAGAAGAAGAATTATAACTACCCTATAATTTTTGCACCTCTCTGTAATTTCCTTGCAAATTTGTCCTCCACATCCTTCCCACTAGATGGTGGCCTATAGACAACACCGAGCAATGTAACTGCACCTTTCTTGTTCCTTAGCTCAATCTAAATTGATTCTGTCCTCGACCCCTCTGGGACATCCTTTTTCTCCAGCACTGCAATGCTCTCCTTAATCAATGTTGCCACCCCTACCTTTTTTTTCCCTTTTCCTATCTTTCCTGAACCACATGTATCCAGGAATATTTAACACCCAGTCCTGCCCTTCTTTGAGCCAGGTCTTTGTTATAGCCACATCATCATATTTCCACATGGCAATCTGCGCCTGTACCTCACTTGTCTTATTAACCACACTCTGTGCATTCACACACATGCACATTAACCCTGATTCAAACTTTATTAATTTGTCCCTTACTCTGACCCCACCTAATAACTTACTATTCTCTAATCTCATGCTATCTATCTCCCCCAGTATTCTGTGCACTTTGATATTCCTCTCTGATACCTGCTCCTGGTTCTCACACCCTGACAAGTTACCAGTTTTGCTTCCCTCCAATCTGAGCTCCCTCTCAGGTTCCCACCCCCCTGACAATTTAGTTTAAACCCTCCACAACAGCACTAGCAAATCTCTGAGAGGATATTCATCCCAGTCCTGCTAAGATGCAACCTGTCCATCTTGTACAGGTCCCACCTGCCCCAGAACTGGTCCCAATGCCTCAGAAATCTGATGCCCTCCCTCCTACACCAATTCTCTAGTATGTGTTCAGTTGCTCAATTCTCCTATTCTTATGCTCACTTGCAACACATAATGGTCAGTCAGAGTGGAACCAGCATCCATTATCCATAATTTTCCAGAGACTTGTGAAAACACTCAAACAACAGTGACACTATTGAGATTTCTCCCAGGTGATCATGACTTATGGTCCAGTGAAGCAATTTCTGTAATTAGAGATCTGTTTCAAGAGGAATTAGAGGTCTTGTACAAAGAGAAAGTTCCTGGAGCAGGAGCCCATTTACCAAAAGCCTGTTCATCTTCTGACTCTATCCGGGATGGAGGTTGATCTGAATCCACCCATGAGCTCACGCGGCTTGGTGAATCTATACATACAGCCACACAGAGCACAGACCTACCTGAATTTTATCAGAATAGTGTCAAGCAATGGGAACAAAAATTGAAGACATTGAACCAAGGGAGAAATGGGATTTGCTCTTTCCCGTCCAAGTCACACACCATCCTGTCTGGGAACTATATCGCCGTTCCTTCACTGTCGATAGGTCAAAATCCTGGAACTCCCTTCCTAACAGCACTGTGGGTGTACCTACCCCTCATGGACTGCAGCGGTTTAAGAAGGCAGCTCACCACCACCTTCTCAAGAGCAATTAGGGATGGGCAATAAATGCTGGCATAGCCAATGACGCCCACATCCCATGAATGAATAAAAAAAAAGTTCTCTCACTGTACCTGTACCTGACATTAATCGGGAAGAAATGCTGAAACCAGGAAGGCCTGCTGAGAACTTGCCTTCTAGAAATCATTCCCCTGTATTAGACACTAATGTTCTGCAACTTGGGGAATCCGGATGGTGCTGTGTTGATTACCGAACGTTTGCCCCACACTTTAGCCAACCTTTAATTGTGAATGTGAGAATGAATGAAAACCTCTACTTTATTTCTTTTCAATGAAAAACATTTTTTAAAAAATGAAATAGAATTCATTTTTTTTCCCTCAGGGGTAAAGGTGTCACGAATAGATGAGAACCCGCCCCCTGTAAATTGTGTTTTGTGCTTTTGATGACAACTACCATTTTTGTACATCATGTTTGTTTTTACTTCTATGTTCCGATTGTCAATGGAGGAGAGAGTTCAGGTGGGACAGCAACTTGAAAAGGGTCTAGTTTGGACCCAGGAAATCCCTATACAACCTTCCTGGGCTTGAAACTGGAACAGTTTGAGGGTACAGCCTGTTTTCATTCCACAGCTGCCTTTGGGTCAGATCAGCCCAGCTGCCTGACACTGCACACCTCTCTAAGACACAGCCTGCAAGAAGCCAGCATATTAGACACAGACTGCAAACAGTGAAGAAAATTAAGAAACAGTCTGCAAATATTTGGCGATTGTGAGTGTGAGCAGTCTGATGACCCTGATATCCTTTCTTTGCTCTTCTTCAACCAAATCCAGCAAGAGGGAAGACAGAATACAATTGCCATGTGTTCATTGCAGCAAAGCATTGAGTACTCCAGCTTTGAAATCCTTTCATCATGGATAGAATATAACTGACTTTTAATGTCCTGAATCAATGGGAAGGCCGAGCACATAACAAGCATGCATTGTGAGCCCTGTGATGTTCACATTGATCAATTAGTCATCATTTGCCTATGTTTCAGTGCTTTAATAGTCAGAGAGATACAGCACTGAAACAGGCTCTTCGAGTCTGTGCTGACCAACAACCACCCATTTATACTAATCCTACATTAATCCCATATTCCCAACCACATCCCCACCATTCTCCTACCACCTACCTGCACTGGGGGCAATTTACAATGGGCAATTTACCTATCAACCTGAAAGTCTTTGGCTGTGGGAGGAAACCAGAGCACCCGGCGGAAACCTACGCAGTCACAGGGAGAACTTGCAAACTCTGCACAGGCAGTACCCAGAATTGAACTGGGATCGCTGGTGCCGTGAGGCTGCAGAGCTAACCACTGTGCTACCCTAAACTGTTGCATGCTTTGCAGGGGAGCACAGAATGTTGATGGACCCTCAGGGCTGTGATTTTACATGAGGCATTCTGCAAAGAGGAAGTCAGCAATTTCAAAAATGTCCCAATGTCAAACCATTTGGTCATTTCTGTAGTTTTCTAATCTTCACATTTCATTAATGTACATACAAGGCTACATGAAATTTAAGTAAAAGATTCTGTCTCCTTAATATAAGTGAGTAACTAATACTGGCAGTATCTTTGTAACCTCCTAAATATTTTCCGAATAAAATTTTGTTGGAGATATCATGAGAAGATACAAAGAGTGAAAGAGAAAATGGACTAAACTATTTCAAAAACTCAGCAGTCTTATTACTTTCATCTGCTGTGTCAATAAAAAGAAGTGATTCAAGGCCAAGGGAAAAAGCAGCTAATTATATATCAAAAACAGGGCAGAATGCTTTACTGGAAAAATCACAAGAGGTATAGCAGTAATTAAGGAGAGCACCTCCAACTTGGACAGTCTAGTTAATGATCCCACTTAAGCATTTGTCAGCTGAAGCTGATTCTGCAAGACTTGCTTATGGTGCACAGTTTGTTCAATCAAGATGTCATGAGGCAAGTATTTTTCATTTTCACTGCTGAGGTCTTTCACAAGGGAAAATTGGAAAATCAGTCTGTTTTTCCCTCAGGGTGTTGTCACCACTATCTGATCTTTGTGCTCAGCAAAATGTAATAGAAGGAAATTTGGAAGTATAATATCTCATCTTGACTGAAAAATGTTAATTATGAAAATTGTGATGGATAAGAGAGAGAAGTAAAAGAAAACATTTGGAAGATTGTTTTTTAAAATTTGTTTCATGGGATGTGGGCATTGCTGGCTAAGCCAGCATTTGTTACCTCTCCCTAATTGCTCTTGAGAAGGTGGTGGTGAGCTGCCTTCTTGAACTGCTGCAGTTCTTGGGGGGGGGGGGAGGGGGGGTAGGTACACCCACAGTGCTGTTGGGAAGGATGTTCTGGGATTTTGATCCAGCAACAGTTATGTTTTGCAATTTGTTGCCAAGAGGCTAGTAATTAATTAAGAAGTACAGATGGCACCATAAATTGCAACAGGGTGGTAGTGACAGTGCTGCAACAGTTCCCAGTATCTCAGTCTATCAGAGGGAAGGAGGAAAGGAAATGTCAGGCTTACCACCACTGATTACTATTACTTCTTGCTGGAAACAGCTGTGAGTTGAAGACAGGATTGACCTCAATTGTGATATTGTCCTTGGCCCTCCCCACCAAAGTCAAAATAGAGGCACTCACCATTGCGACCTATACGTGAAGATGGCTCATAGAGAGTGAAAGAGGCCTGCAGCTCAGGACGGAAACACAAGCGACTTTCTTCAAGAGAAATGAGTCTTAGTTGGAAAATTGGGGTAAATAAAAATATCAGGCTAATCCTAACAAAACAATGATAAATGTGCGCAGAACAATTCTGGTAAGGGCAAGAACAAATGAAGTCTTAGGAAAAATAACAATGATAATTGTATCATCAAAAAAAAGCTTCAGCTCTATTTTGTGCGTTATGTGGGACATTCACAGGATAATGAACACTGTACTCTCATTGACAACTTATGTTGCCTTATCAGTGAAGCTATTGATCATTCCTGACAGTCTATTATGGATAAAAAGGCTTCAAAGAAGAGAAAGCAAAAGTCCTCCAGATTTATAAGTTTTTTTTCTCTTGCAAGAAATTGGAACAAAACATTATTCCAAACATCCCAAATATTACAGTTTTTTTTATTTCAAATGTTTGTATCCTATGTAAGTGTAACCAGAATTACATATATTCAATGATTTCTGGGATTTCAAAACCACTTTGTTTTTAATTTGTTATTTACAGAATTTGGGTGTCACTGGCTAGGCCAGCATTTGTTACCCATCCCTAATTGCTCTTGAGAAAGTGATGGTGAGCCACTGCAGTCCTTGTGGTGTAGGAACACCCACAGTGCTGTTAGGAAGAGAGTTCCAGGATTTTGACCCAGCGACAGTGAAGGAACGGCGATATAGTTCCAAGTCAGGATGGTGTGTGGCTTGGAGGGGAACTTGCAGGTGGTGGTGTTCCCATGCGTCTGCTGCCCTTGTCCTTCTAGGTGATAGAGGTCATGTGTTTGGAAGGTGCTGTCGAAGGAACCTTGGCGAGTTGCTGCAGTGCATCTTGTAGATGGTACACACTGCTTCCACTGTGTGTCGGTGGTTGATGGAATGAATGTTTAAGGTCATGGATGGGGTACCAATCAAGTGGGCTGCTTCGTGCTCAGTGGTGTCTAGCTTCTTGAGTGTTGTTGAAGCTGCACTCATCCAGGCAAGTGGAGAGTATTCCATCACAATCCTGACTTGTGCCTTGTAGATGGTGGACAGGCTTTGGGGAGACAGGAGGTGAGTTACTCAGTGCAGAATTCCCAGCATCTGACCTAATTTTGCAGCCACAGTATTTAGATGGTTGATCCAGTTGCGTTTCTGGTCAATGATAACCCTGAGATGTTGATGGTGAGAGATTTAGCAATCGTAATGCCGTTGAATATCAATGGGAGATGGCTATTTCTGTCCTGTTGGAGATCATCATTGCCTGGTGCTTTTATGGCATGAATGCCTTTTGCTACTTTTCAGCCCAAGCCTGGATATCTAAGGAATTACAAATGGAAATAAACCCTGTGGAACCATCCACAAACACTTGATTTGACAATCAAAATTCATAGTCCAGAATTACTTGTTTTAAATTTTTATATTAAATTGCAATGCTACAGCTGCTGTGTTTGGAGGTTCAATGTATCTCTTTAAGATCAGTCATTGTGAGCTTTTAGAATTGTGGTTTGAACAAAGATCCTCGTTCCTGTGGCAAAAGCTAATAAAATAAAAGACAATGGGACAAGAATTGCTTTTTGGTTCCTTTTTGGGGAGCATGTATGTTTTTTTATTAACTTGAAACGCATACACATTCATCATTATTTAAAAATGGGATTGTGAAAACATTTCCCGAATGGATACTGACAGCTGCCTATCTCAGCCTGGCACGAAGGCAGATCTGAAAATTGAGAGCCATAAGTCCATGATTTTTCAATCTTTGACTGATTAGTAAAATACTTTACTACCAACATGGTCTGAGGAAACTGTGACTCAGTAGATAAATATATTATCCACTTGGAATACCCCAGTCCGAGCTGAGATCCCTGATCAGTTTACCTCGGCTGGAAACCAAACAAATCAGTCCAACTTCATTAATGCTATGTAGTGATGGACACAGCATTCTGCTGGAATTCAAATATTTGTGAATGTCAAGTGAAGACAGAATCGAGCTTGTCTGTCACACCTTCCATGATCAAACTCTAACAATGGAATTTGTCTGAACACTGACAGTGATATACCTCTGCATGAATAGTCAGTTGTGTGAGAGCAAGGTTGCAAATTTGGGGCAAAGTGTATTGTTTTGTTTCTCTACATCTTAATTAAGTTCATGGAATAATTTTTTTATGCATTGATAATTCATACTTCTGAAACCACAAAAGTGCTTCTGCTGAGATTATTGATTGCATGTCTCTTTGCAAAGAATGCAGAGAGGCAAATATGGTCTTTTGTGCCCATTGCAGAAGAATGCTGAACCTCAGCTCAGATTTAAGCCTTGCTAATTTGCAATCCTGCAGAAATGGTTGAGTTTGGGAACTCAGTAATAGATTGAAACCTGTGGTATCACATGTTGGTGCCGATGATTTGTAATTTATCAGATACATCAGCCGCCATAAAAAAACTGCAAGAAACACTTGTACATTAAAAAAATTCTGCAGGACAGTGCGGGGACTGTGACAGTTTTATAAATGATCTTCCATCTAGTTTTACTGCTGCAACTTCAAATGGGCTTTTTTGGTTTACAAGTATCAGTGAAAATAGTTTGAAACTAGTTATCTGATTAAGTTGATTAATGTATTTGTTACCAGTGCATCAGGAACAGGATGAATGAATGGGAACGATTGGAGTGGAGTGCTACACTCATTTATTGGGCCTTCTAGCAATTACTTTGCCACTACCAGATAACCCAGGGCTGTTGCTGTTACAATGAACCTCTTTCACAAGATACTCCATGTATGAGTTTCTGTTACTGCATTTTTAATGGATCCATATGAATTAAAGAAACCATATAAAAATATTTTCGTGAAACAAATTACAATATAGGAATAAAAGGGAATCCCAGGTGTATTTGACCAATCAATGTGAAAAAAGGTGGACATAAATTTCAACTGAGAGAGTTTACAAACAGATGTTGAAAGAAATGTTTTTTGTTTCAAGAAACAAATCTATTAGTCTATAGAAAGGTAAAAGTAACTGTATGTTATGAGAGATTCTATTTCTAAACATTTCCCTTCATACAATTAAATGTGTTAAATGAATGTGTTTGATTTTGTGAATTCTTGGTGAATAGAAAATAAAAAGAGGAGAATTAGCAAGGAACAATATAAATCATGATTCTGATTATCATCGAGATTTCCAGTCTGGCTGCATTGTCCAAGGGCAGTTTGTAGGATTCCCAAATACTTGAGATGGACTATTTTTAAGTAGCTAAATCTGTGTCTACACATTATTGATTGCAATTGTCCCACTGCTTGCAAAGCCAAGTTTAATTTCATTTTAGTTGAATTGATTTTTTTAGAACTGATATGCAGTGTAGGAAGTCAATCTGTAGCAGTAAGTGAGCCTATAGACTCACTTCATCCACCAACACATGAGAACTTCAGCCTTTCTACCTAGGAACACAATTGAACGAAGAGTTTTATTAACTTTCCTCATGCTTATTCATTCAGAGATACAGCACTGAAACAGGCCCTTTGGCCCACCAAGTCTGTGCCGACCATCAACCACCCATTTATACTAATCCTACACTAATTCCATATTCCTACCACATCCCCACCTGTCCCTATATTTCCCTACCACCTACCTATACTAGGGGCAATTTATAATGGCCAATTAACCTATCAACCTGCAAGTCTTTGGCATGTGGGAGGAAACCGGAGCCACTGGAGAAAACCCACGCAGACACAGGGAGAACTTGCAAACTCCACACAGGCAGTACCCAGAATTGAACCCGGGTCACTGGAGCTGTGAGGCTGCGGTGCTAACCACTGCGCCACTGTGCCGCCCTACTTATTGCCTTTTACCTTGACCCCCCCACCCCCATCTTGTTCATCCCTCCAGCCTGGGACACATTGTAGCTTTGATCTCTCTAGTACATTTCATGTTTCTTAGCCAGTGTGTTCCTCTCCTGGCTTCAGTTGCAGCGTGAAGTTTGTCGCCTGTTTCTGGCCTTGGATCCAACTGTACTATTAATTCTATTGACAGCCCAATGCTTTCTGACCGCTTGTTGCCCTGCGCAATTCTTGGGCCCAGCTCCTGATCTTCTCTGACCTTGCAGGTTATCACTCCTGATATTATGTAGGTGGGGCTATGCAGTGTAAAGAGCAAAACCACTGATCCAGTTCTAAGGTTTAGGGTACAATGTGTATAACGGGAATGAGGAACAAAGAAAGTTATAGCATTCGATCATCTTACTTTCTGCTTCAGTCATGCATTATTTTGCAGTTGACATCACATGGACAGTCATTGTAGTTCCACATAAGAAGGTTTCATTTGGCCATCGCTCTCTGGATGTGACTCTAGGAATTTGATTAGAAAAATTAAAGTGTGATTAGTAATGCTGGGAATCTGAGAGAAATGAAACAACTTAAACAATAACTGCAGCATCCATATGCCATTGTGAGTAAAGTTATTTCTATTGTCTCCACAAATATAGTTTGAATAAATATATCTGTTCAGAAAATTTGATGTTATGGCAAATTAATTTTTAAATTTTATACTTTATTTTCATTTTTTTTTACATTCTTGGAACAAGCAGCATAGTTTGTGGTCACTGGTTTGAGTTTTTGCTTTGAAAATGCATTGCCATACTATTTTTTTTTTAAAATTAAGCCTCAAGTACACTGTTGAAGCTAACTTTTCTTGCCAATTTTCTTTCCTATCCAGTTTGTTGAAAGCATTAGCTACTTACCTGGGTACAGTTACTTTGTACTTTGCTTCAGTTGCACTTATTCATGTCTGGCAATGAATCATGGGACTGTAAGGGCCATAACAGCAGTGCCCAAATGTAACTCTCAAACAATCCACCCACACACTTGGAGCAAGGGTCATTGAATCCTCGAGCAGAAGCAGGAAGTCCAGCTGCTATTCCCTCCTGAGTCAAACTGTAGCCTCTCTACCTGCCCTGGCTGAGATCAGTGAGCTCATCACAGACCAGGAAATCGATGTAGAACCTTCCTCTTCTATGCAGCTTGAGCTATCACATCAATCCTCGAGCATTCAAGGGCACCCTGCAACTTGCTTTCAACTTCTTTTTCTAGATTCAGATCACTTATTTTGCAACAATAGATGGTGTTCTCATAAGCTGCCTCGTACATATTTCCCATGGTGCAGTTTGGGCAATTCAGCAATCAAATTGATACAGTTTGTTCTGTGATCTCTAATTTTGTTCTGTTCTTATGTTGGGTTTCTTTGGCTTTCCATGTGTTAGACAACTTTAATTGTCTGTACTCTGACTTGTTTAGTATTAGCTAAAATGAACAAACAAATCACAAAGTCAACTAATCATGGGATACTAGTTATATCTCACTACTCTTTATGATGTAACAAATATCCTCTGTTTTCACTGTGGAAATTGAGTGCCTTTTGGGTTTTGCAGATATTACTCAAGCCGACCATTTGGAGATCAATTTAAAATTATTATATATCACATGAATGCATTGTTGCCATTGTATATAAACCAAACCCAATCCTCCGGAATGGCAGTCCTGATACAAAAATGCCCAGAAATAATTTGCCGATTGACCCATTACTTCCACTGCTAACTATCTGCGAACATAATTTGCCTTATTCTGCACAATTTCTAGTTGCTTGACAGCTATGGGATTTCACTAATGCCATCAGCATATTGATCCTTTTGCAGTCATTTTCAGAATTATTTCCCACACTGCAAGCAGTCATCAGCTCTAAGGCAATATCCAAAGCTAAAGATTATCTACAGTAATCTGGTTAATCAACTCCAAACAAAATTGAGACAACCTTCTAAAAAGTGATCTAGTTTAGACTTGCCTTTAGAAAAGAAACCATTTATTTTCCAGTTTTAAAAGCAAGTCTAAAATGCAATCAGAGCACATTTCATCCTAAAAGCAAGGTATAACAATCACTGCAATGAATTCCAAATATAATTTTTATTGATCAGTGAAGCATGAATTCAGCCCTGCATTTCACCTGGTGACAACAGCCGTGCTTCAATGTTACTAGAAAGAAGTAAAGAAACAGAATATTTTCTCCATCTACTGTACTGCTTATGTTTTGCACCCAGACCAAGGATCAGCAAAGAATAAATCCAAATGCCAGCTATAAAACATCCTCAAAGCTGATAACTGGCCCATTGTAATTGTTCAAGCCTTCCACAGAAATAACAGTTGTTGTCCATCAGAATTTTTTAGAATTCTCTGATATAAAGGTAAACACGAATAGCAGAGGATGAAGGATAAGATATTAATTGTTATGCTAGCAACAAGTTATAGCCTTGATGGGACTGAGGCCTAAAATCACTTTGTGTCAAGGGCTCCAATTGCAATTGAGTTTCAAAGAGGAAATGTAATCATTTTATTTTTCAACTAGATAGCATTCACACTGAATACAAACTGCTTCCAGAGCATTTATAAGAAGATTCTGTCCATTTTCCTGAAAAAATAATTTCCAGAGGGGTTCTGCTGTAACTTTAGCTGAACATCATTGGAAACCATAGAGAAAAAATTATATGTAGTCCTTTATATTGTTGCTCCAGAAGTGATAGGACAGATCTCCTGGTCTGTGAAAGGAAATGATTGATTATTGTGTCTAATGGTCGTTCATGAAGACATGCTTTGATATGTTTTCACTCTGCTTTAGTAGCTCAGATATTATAAATATTAGAACTTGACCGACCTCCATCCGCAACATAGAACTTGAAATTCAGGTTTGCTGCTCATGTTTATCTCAAGACAATAGCTCAAAGATTTACCTCAGCTGATCATAGTAACAGTTCTCTCTGATTATATCACAGTTCCCATTATCCATTCAGATAAAATGTTTGGATTCACTCAGCCCCTCAGTTGTATAAAACTGCTAAAAGGTCAATAAGGAATGAAACCGGATGGACTAAAGTGATTTATGACTTTAATCCCTTATAGGGACGAAACCAAATCAGGCGTACATCCCTATAAACCTCCTTTAATCAAGTTCAAACCACACAAATTCTCAGACACTTATTTGGGTCCAAAGAATTGAACTAGCTTTCCCTCAAAGAAAGAAAACTAACAGAGAATATTACCATCTTTCGGATAACCTATTTTTAATATTTATGGCTAAGTCATAAATATCCCAGATATTATTAGGGTCTGGGAAACTCTCTTCAATACCTATTTCTCCACTTAAAGAGACACAGAGTGGGGTTCTTGTAGATGTATACAGAATACTGCATCAGACGATTTATTAACTTTTATATCTTTATTAAAGAATTTAACAGGCAATAAACTTCTTAAGTGGATATGTATATCACAACATCAAATATTACTCAGATGTAACACATATTCTTATTTCTAACATAGAATCCAAAAGTTTAACCTTGCCAATGTTACAGCAACATGATCCTAGAATATCCAGAATATCCATCAAAATTTAAAGTAAACGTTTACCTTAAATCCACTGAGTAAGGCATGGGATGACAAGTATTGTTTGAGGATCCAACACCCCGAACTTTGCTTTTAAAACCTCTCATTTTTATACTATTTCTAAGGTGTTATCTGACTTCCAGCATTTATGTGACCTGCCTGTGTTCCATTTAAAATCCATATTTGATAGTATCATGAACTAACTCTCCACTTAATGTTTTCTGAAGTTGGAAGCCTTAATCTGGTCAAAATGTTTATAATTGTGTTTACTTGACTTCTTAGTCCTGTAAGTCCATTTTCTATAATTGCCTTTTTTTATGGTACCTTAAAGCAACCTCTGGAGCCAATTTGGCTGCATCAACAACTCCATCAACATATTAAGTTTATTGCTACCTCTTACTGAGGTCGCACAGGATACTTCACTGTGGATGTTTATCTTCCAATTCCCTGGCAACAGAAATTCTATTCTAACAGGGACCTTGAAATATTTAACTCTGCCTTCTTAAAGGGGAATTTCAGTGTGGTCTGAAAACTGACCAATTATTCACTTTTTACTTCCAAAAGACATAATACACTAATGATTTCCAAATTCTACTTAATTAAGCCTTTATACCTATATTCCATCACAGGACGACCCGGCATCGACCTAGGCAACGGAAACGACAATGGCAAACCCAGCCCTGTCGACCCTGCAAAGTCGTCCTTACTAACATCTGGGGGCTTGTGCCAAAATTGGGAGAGCTGTCCCACAAATGAGTAAAGCAACAGCCTGACATAGTCATACTCACGGAATCATACCTTACAGACAATGTTCCAGATACGACCATCACCATCCCTGGGTATGTCCTGTCCCACCGGCAAGACAGACCCACCAGGGGTGGCGGCACATTGGTGTACAGTCGGGAGGGAGTTGCCCTGAGAGTCCTCAACATCGACTCCAAACCCCATGGAGTCTCATGGCGTCAGGTCAAACATGGGCAAGGTGATTACCACCTGCAGGTAATCCTGCTGATTACCACCTACTGCCCCCTTCAGTGGATGAGTCAGTACTCCTCCATGTTGTACACTGCTTGGAGGAAGCACTGAGGGTGGCAAGGAGGCAGAATGTACGCTGGGTGGGAAACTTCAATGTCCATCACCAAGAGTGGCTCGGTAGCACCACTACTGACCGAGCTGGCTGAGTCCTAAAGGACATAGCTGCTCGACTGGGTCTGCAGCAGGTGGTGAGGGAACCAAGAAGAGGGAAAAACATACTTGACCTCATCCTCACCAACCTGCCTGTCGCAGATGCATCTGTCCATGACAGTATTGGCAGGAGTAACCACCGCACAGTCCTTGTGGAAACAAAGTCCCGCCTTCACATTGAGGACACCGTCCATCGTGTTGTGTGGCACTCTCTTTGGCCTCCTTATCTCGAGAGACAATGGGTAAGCGCCTGGAGGTGGTCAGTGGTTTGTGAAGCAGCGCCTCGAGTGGCTATAAAGGCCAATTCTAGAGTGACAGGCTCTTCCACAGGTGCTGCAGAAAAATTTGTTTGTCGGGGCTGTTACACAGTTGGCTCTCCCCTTGCGCTTTTGTCTTTTTTCTTGCCAACTACTAAGTCTCTTCGACTCGCCACACTTTAGCCCCGCCTTTATGGCTGCCCGCCAGCTCTGGCGAATGCTGGCAACTGACTCCCATGACTTGTGATCAATGTCACAGAATTTCATGTCGCGTTTGCAGACGTCTTTAAAGCGGAGACATGGACGGCCGGTGGGTCTGATACCAGTGGCGAGCTCGCTGTACAATGTGTCTTTGGGGATCCTGCCATCTTTCATGCGGCTCACATGGCCAAGCCATCTCAAGTGCCGCTGACTCAGTAGTGTGTATAAGCTGGGGATGTTGGCCGCCTCGAGGACTTCTGTGTTGGAGATACGGTCCTGCCACCTGATACCAAGTATTCTCCGGAGGCAGCGAAGATGGAATGAATTGAGACGTCGCTCTTGGCTGACATACGTTGTCCAGGCCTCGCTGCCATAGTGCAAGGTACTGAGGACACAGGCTTGATACACTCGGACTTATCGTGCTAAATGGGATAGATTTTGAACAGATCTAGCAATGCAAAACTGGGCATCCATGAGGTGCTGTGGGCCATTAGCAGCAGCAGAATTGTACTCAACTACAATCTGTATTTATTTATTTATTTTATTTTTATTTATTTAGAGATACAGCACTGAAACAGGCCCTTCGGCCCACCGAGTCTGTGCCGACCATCAACCACCCATTTATACTAATCCTACGTTAACCCCATATTCTCTAGCACATCCCCACCATTCTCCTACCACCTACCTACACTAGGGGCAATTTACAATGGCCAATTTACCTATCAACCTGCAAGTCTTTGGCTGTGGGAGGAAACCAGAGCACCCGGCGGAAACCTACGCAGACACAGGGAGAACTTGCAAACTCCACACAGGCAGTACCCAGAATTGAACCCGGGTCGCTGGAGCTGTGAGGCTGCGGTGCTAACCACTGCGCCGCCATGTAACCTCATGGGCTGGCATATTCCCCACCTTACCATAACCATCAAGCCAGGGGATCAACCCTGGTTCAATGAAGAGTGCAGGAGGGCATGCCAGGATTCGCACCAGGCATACCTAAAATTGAGGTGTCAACCTGGTGAAGCTACAACACAGGACTACTTGCGTGCCAAACTGCGTAAGCAGTATGCGATAGAGCTAAGCGATCCCATAACCAATGGATCAGATTTAAGCTCTGCAGTCCTGCCACATCCAGTCGTGAATGGTGGCAGACAATTAAACAACTAACAGGAGGAGTTGGCTCCACAATATCACCATCCTCAATGATGGGGGAGCCCAGCACATCATTGCAGATTATAAGGCTGAAGCATTTGCAACAATCTTCAGCCAGAGGTGCTGAATGGATGATCCACCTCGGCCTCCTCCTGAAGTCCCCAGCATCACAGCCAATTCGATTCACTCTGCATGATATCAAGAAACGACTGAAGGCACTGGATACTGCAAAGGCTATGGGCCCTGACAACATTCCGGCAATCATACTGAAGACCTGTGCTCCAGAACTTGCCGCACCCCTAGCCAAGCTGTTCCAGTACAGCTACAACACTGGTATTTACCCTGCAATGTGGAAAATTGCCCAGGTATGTCATGTACACAAAAGGCAGGACAAATCCAACCCAGCCAATTACCGCCCCATCAGTCTACTCTAGGTCATCAGTTAAGTGATGGAATGTGTCATTGACAGTGCTATCAAGTGGCATTTGCTTAGCAATAGCCCGCTCAGTGACGCTCAGTTTGGGTTCCGCCAGGGCCACTCAGCTCCTTATTACAGCCTTGGTTCAAACATGGACTAAAGAGCTGAACTCAAGAGGTGAGGTGAGAGTGACTCCCTTGACATCAAGGCAGCATTTGTCTGAGTATGGCATCAAGGAGCCCTAGCAAAACTGGAGTCAATGGAAATCAGGGGGAAAACAACTCTCCGCTGGCTGGAGTCATACCTAGCGTAAAGGAAGATGGTTGTAGTTGTTGGACGCCAATCATCTGAGCTCCAGGACATCACTGCAGGAGTTCCTCAGGGTAGTGTCCTCGGCCCAACCATCTTCAGCTGCTTCATCAATGACCTTCTTTCAGTCATAAGGTCAGAAGTGGGGATGTGCAATCATCGGCGAAGAATGTTCAGTACCATTCGCGACTCCTCAGATACAGAAGCAGTCCGTGTAGAAATGCAGCAAGACCTGGACAATATCCAGGCTTGGGCTGATAAGTGGCAAGTAACATTTGCACCACACAAGTGCCAGACAATGACCATCTCCAACAAGAGAGAATCTAACCATCTCCCCTTGACTTTCAACAGCATTATCATTGCTGAATCCCCCACTATCGACATGCTGGGGGTTACCATTGACCAGAATCTGAATTGGAGTAGCCATATAAATACTGTAGTTACAAGAGCAGGTCAGAGGCTAGGAATCCTGTGGCAAAGAACTCACCTCCTGACTCCCCAAAGCCAGTCCACCATCTACAAGACACAAGTCAGGAGTGTGATGGAATACTCTCCATTTGCCTGGATGGGTGCAGCTCCAATAACACTCAAGAAGCTCAACACCATCCAGGACAAAGCAGCCCACTTGATTGGTACCCTGTCTACAAACATTCACTCCCTCCACCACCACACAGTGGCAGCAGTGAGGACCCATCTACAAGATGCACTGCAGCAATGCACCAAGGATACTCAGGCAGCATCTTCCAAACCCGCGACCTCTACCACCTAGAAGGACAATGGCAGCAGATGCATGGGAACACCACCACCTGCAAGTTCCCCAACAAACCACACACCATCCTGACTTGGAACTATATCCTCGTTCCTTCACTATCACTGGGTCAAAATCCTGGAACTCCCTTCCTAACAGCACTGTGGGTGTACTATTGACTATTGCAGTGAAGCAAGATAATGCTGGCAATAGCACTGAGATAATCCTCCAGTGAATGCTGATACAAACAGCTTGTAAAGGTTCCAATTACCTTTTTGACCCTGAAATGTCACAGGGTTCTCCTGGTGTCCACAGTAATGGCAGAATCCCAGTGAAATAGTTCATGCCAGTTTCATCATTTCTCTAAGGGGTTTTACTGTGGAAAAACCTGGCAGATTTCCGTACCTCTCTCAATCTGCCACGAGGAGATGCTGGCTGGTCCAGAAAGGCTCCCTTTTTGTATAGATTTGTTTTTAAGTAAAGTTGGAATTCAGGTTCAGTAGAAGTGTGATTAGATGCAAATATCACTGATACCATCATCAATAAATAGGTTAAAGCCTCAAACCTATTGGAAACGCATTAAATAGTGTTGCGCTAATACTTCACCAGACTCTCTCGACCTTTTCCTCTGTACTTTTCTAATCTTTTGGAAAATCACCCAAAACATCATGAACCCTGTAATATCTCGGCTTTGATTTTTGTCATTCCTGGTCAGTTCGATTATCTACTTTGAAATCCTATCTCTTTAGCTCTTAGTTCCATTGTAAGGCCTGCTCTTTCTCTTTCATGGCTGCAGGTTATGATTGTGAAGCAGTGAGAACAATTCTGGTAGTTCATTTTTGATCTTTAGAAAACAAGGAACATTTTAAATTGGACACGTTGATCCGCATCCGTGCCTCCCATCAAGCGAGGCTTTACACTAGTAATGGAGTCTTGCAAAATTGCCCTTTATTTGCAATCTAGACTCCAACCCTATTCTTAGGAGATTATAAGGATTGTCCCAGTGATTAACTGATGGAAAAATATCTCAGACCGATTTCTCGATGTGTTTCCTACAAGATCTGCTCCCTGCTGGAATTGCTGAAGCAGCCCCATTATCGACTTACCTCTTTCTGTAACAGTGCCTTAATGTATGTGTGTCTTTATCCTTGTCAGAATAATAATAATATAAATTCATTACTGTCTTAAAATCAGAATATTTTACTGTAAGAGCTTTGTGTGCACATTTTCAGAATTGCTCAATACTTCTGCGTTGGGTAATGACAGATTACTGACTGTCACTGCTGGGCTTGTACCTAGGGCTAGTTTTTATACTTTCTAGATTGTTAGAGAATGAGTCCAGATTGATAGAAAGTGTTCTTTTTTCACAGATAGTCTTCCATTTCACTCACTTCAGCTGACTAGACTGAGCCTATTCAACTCACGTTCCGCACTCAGCCACTTAACCTAAGCAAGCACCCTTTTTGCAGTCAATTAATCATTGTTTTCAAATTCTTGCCAAGACACCCAATCAATAATATCCATGGATTTCAAGGAAAATATCACCTTTGCCAATTTTGATTTTTCATTTGAATTTTTCCCTCCAGCACAATCCAAACATGGGCCCCAAAATTCTAATCACTGTAATCAGCCAGCAGACATGTGGTAGTGCAGGACTTCTGCCCATCTAACCTTCCTGATACTGATCCAGCCAGAAATCATGGGGGTCAGCCTCATGTGAGAGGGACTAACCCCCAGGGGAACACCACTGTATACCATCTGAAAAACAACTATTCACAATTACTCTGTTTCCCGTCACTCAGCCAATTTTGCATCCATATTATAAAAGCAAAATACTGCAGATGCTGGTAATCTCAAATAAAAACAGAAAGTACGGGAAATACTCAGCAGGTCAGGCAGCATCTGTGGGGAGAGAAGCAGAGTTAATAAAAACAGAAAGTACGGGAAATACTCAGCAGGTCAGGCAGTATCTGTGGGGAGAGGAGCAGAGTTAACGTTTCAGGTCAGTGACCTTTGTATCCATGTTGTAATGTTTCTTTTATTCCATGAGCTTCAACTTTGCTGACAGGCCTATTATGTGGAACTTCATCAAACATCTTTTGGGAGTCCATGTATACGGTATCAACCTCATTATCTTGTGTGAAGGAATACAGGCAATAGTATCTATACTTACTCTGGCACTTTGTTTTATAACTTTGAACTTCATTCTCATTCTAAATCTAGCTGACAGGTAGGCTACGTTGTCTGAAGTGTATCACTGTAGCATCAGCACCTCTGACCCATTTTTGAAGATTAACTGGAATCTTGTAAGATCAGCTGGTTGGTCAAATTTTATGAGTTGCATCCAAGCAGCCTCCAGTGCTAACCCAATGTGTATGTTTTCCATAGCCACTGTAAACTGTAATCTGTAAACTGTAAGGAGTTAGTCACTTACTCACGAAAGATTAGGATATGATAAAAGTTCAATGGTGAACCTATTTTATTGAGACAAAGTCAGAACAAGTTTAAGAAGTTTTACTCAAACTAAAGCAAAAAACTTGGACAGCAATTTACAGTCTAACACGGGCTATGTACTTCCTGTATTCGCTCTGGATGGGGAGCACACATCTTCTCTTGTAGCTTTTGGTCTTCGGTCTTCTCTTCTTTCCTTTTTGTCTTCTTGTTTCTGGTTCTCTACTATACAGACTCGATCGGGAGGGTCTCTTTTATCCTGGTTCTTTTCCAATTAGCCCCTCCCAGTGTCCAATCATACTCATTCCTATGATGATTCACCAGAGCAGAAGGATACTTACCCTATCATCATTCATCATCTCCATATCAGTCCATTCCTTCTGTTGCTTTTCTCCAGCAGCCCCAAACATTCTATGTTTTCAGCCGACACACGCAGGTATCGTCTGCAAAATTGTTTGTCTGATACACATGGTTTGAAGCTTGGCATAACTTCTGGTAATTCCTCTGCCTTGACATTAGTTTATAGTATGTCCTACTTATGCCTTTTATTCTAATAAACTAAGACATTTTATAAGGCATCATTATTTCCTACATCACGGACCTCATTCCAATTAAGTGAAAAAGCAAAATTGGAAAATTGGGCCAGGTCAGTACACAAACACTCCTACTGCAGGGAGATAAACTGTGGATTAATGCAACTCCTTACCTGCAAAGGATTTTATTTTTCCTGTTTGCATTTCCATCAGTAATAATATTGCTACAATGTGCAATGTGATGTTTGTCTTCTTGTATTCAACACTAGAATGGGGAGCTTCATCTCACTGTATGTTCTCAGTTCTCCTCGATCCTTGAGTTCTTTCCAGATTCCACAGCCTGGAATGGGAACAGAAATGAGAGAACTAATATCAAATGTGTGACTTTACACCATGGTGATGGTACACAGCAGAATTTATATTTACATGATAATTGATTATGTGCAGTCTGCAGATAAAAACACTTTTAAAGGATCTTGATGCATTGTATTAATTTAAATGCAAATCTTTAGGTACAAATTGTAGTTACATTCCAAGTGAAACAATGATGAGAATCCATTCTTATGCTACTTTGTCAAAACACAATGCTGTTTCTCTTTAGTAGTTTTGAAAACAACAGGAAGAATTCAGCTTTAAATATGATCCATAAGTTGCAGTGCTTCTGACCTGCAGTTGCTGAAGGTAAGCATGCAGGTCCAACAGGCGGTAAAAAAAGCAAATAGTATGTTGGCCTTCATAGCGAGAGGATTCGAGTACAGGAGCAGGGATGTCCTGCTGCAATTATACAAGGCCTGGGTGAGGCCACACCTGGAATATTGTGTGCAGTTTTGGTCTCCTTATCTGAGGAAGGATGTTCTTGCTATAGAGGGAGTGCAGTGAAGGTTTACCAGACTGATTCCTGGGATGGCGGGACTGACGTATGAGGAGAGATTGAGTCGGTTAGGATTATATTCACTGGATTTCAGAAGAATGAGGTGGGATCTCATAGAAATCTATAAAATTCTAACAGGACTTGACAGGGTAGATGCAGGAAGGATGTTCCCGATGGTGGGGGAGTCCAGAACCAGGGGTCATAGTCTATGGATACGGGGTAAACCTTTCAGGACTGAAATGAGGCGAAATTTCTTCACCCAGAGAGTGGTGAGCCTGTGGAATTCACTACCACAGAAAGCAATTGAAGCCAAAACATTGTATGTTTTTAAGAAGGAGTTAGATATAGCTCTTGGGTCTAAAGGGATCAAAGGATATGGGGTGAAAGCAGGAGCAGGTTACTGAGTTGGATGATCAGCCATGATTATAATGAATGGCGGAGCAGGAACGAAGGGCCGAATGGCCTACTCCTGCTTCTATTTTCTATGTTTCTATGTTTCTATGTGACCTGTCTTTCAATATTCTCTTCTCTTAGGCAGTCCCTGGGAATCGAGGATGAACTGCTTCCATTCCAGTTTGATGGGTTCTGAGATGGCTGATAAGTGCAATGCGTGATCTGCAGACTCTGCCACATGAGGGCAGGTGGTGTTGGAAGGTTCAAGTAGACGAGTGCGCTCCCTCTGATGCCTCAACTTTGCCTCCACATGTTCTCGGCAGAGTCCATCGAGGTATACGATGCCTTCCCGATTAAGCTTTCTCTATCTAGGCTGGTCACGAGCCAGGGACTCCCACAAGTCGACAGAGATGCTTGATCTCTTCAGGGATGCTTTGAGGACATCTCAAAAGCTTTCTCGCTGTCCACCTGGGAGTCTCCTGCCGCGACCAAGTTCTGAGTAGAGCAGCTGCTTTGGGAGTCTGGTGTGAGTCATGTGGATGACATGTCCTGCCCAGCGGAGCTGGTTTTGGGTGATTAGCGCACCGATGCTGGACAGGTTGGCGTGGGAGAGTACGCTGCTGTTGAACTGCCTTTCTTGCTACCGGATTTGGTGGATTTTTTATATTATTCGTTCCTGGGGTGTGAGCATTGTTGGCTAGGCGAGCATTTATTGCCCATCCCTAATTGCCCTTGAGAGGGTGCTGGTGAGGCGCCTTCTTGTGGTGCATTTTGCAGAGATATCTCTTGTGGTCCTTCTCTAGTGCTTTGAGGTGCCTGCTCTAGGTTGTCCAAGTCTCCGAAGCTCATAGGATTGCAGGGATAACTGCTTCCCCCTACATACCAGAAAGACAGGATCCCCAAAAATGGCAGCCATTTAATATATCTTAATTCCCTTGAGCCAGGAAAAGTAGCCTTTCACCATTTTCGTGTGATTCCACCAAAATGGAAATTTCTGGCTCTGTCATTTGCACATGGCTTGAAAAAAGAAAATGTGGCAGGCTACAAGAGAAATTTTCTCCCTCACCATTTTAGTCTATACAATGTTTAACCTGTGATTGTTGTATAGGTTGCCCTTAAAGAATTTAAAGGCATCTTGATCCCAGCATTCCAGAAGGCCTGAGATACTGCAGGTACAGACTGACGATACACAGTGCAGCCACAGTGTATCCCCGAAGAACTCTCACTGCCAAGGTAGTGGTGGAGGGGCTAACCCAATTCTTCACCCAATATGGGCTGCCTGCTGAGATCCAGTCAGATCAGGGCACAAATTTTATGTCCAATATTTCTCAAACGGTCATGGGTAATCTGGGCATAACCCAGCTAACGTCCTCAGCCTAACACCCACTGTCATAAGGAGCTTTGGAACGGTACCACCAGACCCTAAAGCCAATGATCAGGACATTCTGCTATGAGCACCCCCATGATTGAGACAAAGGGCTGGGATTTCTTTTGTTTGCTACCAGAGATTCACCTAATGAGTTCACTGGCATTAGTCCCTTATGGACACAAGGTGAGAGATCCTCTAAAACTCTAAAAGAGGGTTCTGGGACCCAGGGATGAATCTTCCCGGTTAGATGACATCGCCATGTTCCGGGAATGGTACACGAGAGCCTATGTGGTGACTCAGGAACACTTAAAAACCTCCCAGACAATTATGAAAAGGCAGGCTGATAAACATGCCAAGGCCAGAACATTGCAGCCCAGCTAGTTCTACTACCAATACAGGGAGAACCATTGAAAGCCAGTTCAATGACCCATACAGAGTATTAAAGAGGATTAGCAAGGTGAATTATTTAATTGACACCCCAGGCCTTAGGAAAAAGCAAAGGCTGTGCCACATCAATGTAGTTGGGCTGGATTTTACTAATCCCCCGACATCAGGGTCATAGTGGGAGGGGGGGTGGGGCCTGGAAAATGCCAGTGGGAGAGGTCCACCATGGGCCTCAATGCTGGGAAGGCCCAACCCCATACTGCCGGCGGCAGCAAGGCCGCATGGTGGCCCCCCTGCCACTCGGCATCGGCAACATCAAAATTTAAATATGTAAATGTTTTTAAAGTAATGAATTAAATACTTACCCGCTCCCACCATCGGTCCAGGTTCCATATTGGTAGCTGCTCCCGTGCCTTCAGATCTATGTTCGGAGATCCAAGGTGGAACACTGGTGGGGATGGGGCAGCTGGTAAGTTTTCAGGGTGGGGGCAGAATGGGGTCAAATGTTTTTGATTGGTCGGTGGGTGGTAGGAAGGGGTACAGTTCATAGTTGATGAAATTTGGTGGGGGGGAGGTCGGGAGCACAAGTTAAGTTTTTTTTCTGGGGGAGAGGGCAAGTAATAAATTCGATGGTGATGGGGGGATGGGAGAGTGTCGGGTGGTCATGGGGGGATGGGAGAGGGTCGGGTGGTCACGGGGGGCTGGGAGAGGGTCGGGTGCTCACAGGGGGCCGGGAGAGGGTCGGGTGGTCACGGGGGGATGGGTGAGGGTCGGGTGGTCACGGGGGGCTGGGAGAGGGTCGGGTGGTCACGGGGGGACTGGGAGAGGGTCGGGTGGCCACGGGGGGACTGGGAGAGGGTCGGGTGGTCACGGGGGGCTGGGAGAGGGTCAGTAGGTCACGGGGGGGCGGGAGAGGGTCGGGTGGTCACGGGGGGGCGGGAGAGGGTCGGGTGGTCACGGGGGGCCGGGAGAGGGTCGGGTGGTCACGGGGGACCGGGAGTGGGTCGGGTGGTCACGGGGGGCCGGGAGAGGGTCGGGTGGTCACGGGGGGCCGGAGAGGGTCGGGTGGTCACGGGGGGACTGGGAGAGGGTCAGTTGGTCACGGGGGGCCGGAGAGGGTCGGGTGGTCACAGGGGGACTGGGAGAGGGTCGGGTGGTCGCGTGGGGATGGGAGAGGGTCGGGTGGTCACGGGGGGCTGGGAGAGGGTCGGGTGGTCACGGGGGGCCGGAGAGGGTCGGGTGTTCACGGGGGGACTGGGAGAGGGTCAGTTGGTCACGGGGGGCCGGAGAGGGTCGGGTGGTCACAGGGGGACTGGGAGAGGGTCGGGTGGTTGCATGGGGATGGGAGAGGGTCGGGTGGTCACGGGGGGCTGGGAGAGGGTCAGTTGGTCACGGGGGGCCGGAGAGGGGCGGGTGGTCACGGGGGGACTGGGAGAGGGTCGGGTGGTCACGGGGGGCTGGTAGAGGGTCAGTTGGTCACGGGGGGCCAGAGAGGGTTGGGTGGTCACGGGGGGGCCGGAGAGGGTCGGGTGGTCGCGTGGGGCCGGGAGAGGGTCGGGTGGTCACGGGGGGACTGGGAGAGGGTCGGGTGGTCACGGGGGGCCGGAGAGGGTCGGGTGATCACGGGGGGCCGGAGAGGGTCGGGTGGTCACGGGGGGACTGGGAGAGGGTCGGGTGGTCACGGGGGGATGGGAGAGGGTCAGTTGGTCACGAGGGGCCGGGAGAGGGTCGGGTGGTCATGGGGGATGGGGAGAGGGTCAGTTGGTCACGAGGGGCCGGGAGAGGGTCGGGTGGTCACGAGGGGACCGGGAGAGGGTCAGGTGGTCACGGGGGACGGGGAGAGGGTCGGGTGGTCATGGGGGACGGGGAGAGGGTTAGTTGGTCACGAGGGGCCGGGAGAGGGTCGGTTGGTCACGAGGGGCCGGGAGAGGGTCGGGTGGTCGCGTGGGGCTGGGAATGGATCGGGTGGTCACGAGGGGCTGGGGGAGGGTCAGTTGGTCACGAGGGGCTGGGAGTGGGTCGGGTGGTCTCGTGGGGATGGGAGTGGGTCGGGATAACTTTATTTAATTTTTTACACTCATGTTTCTTTAACAATTTAAATTAAATGAAGGGTTGGATGTCTTTTAAAAATGGCATCGGCGCCTGCGCAATGGTGCCTGGTGCCGTTGCCGTGGACGGATTGCCCGCCTCCTCCATGTCACGGTGGGGGGGTGGCGGTCCATCCTGGCCATACAAATGAGCCGCTGCGTTTAATATTGCAGCGGCTCCACGGAGTAAAACCCATGCAGCGAGCTTGTAAAATGCAGCCGGTTAAAGCAGTATCACAGCCGGGAAGAGGACAAACAAGCACAGGTCTGTCAGGAAAGAGAAAGGGCGAAAGGGACAGTGAGGACGAGTTAGAGGGAGGTCTGAAGGATTCCCAAATCAAACCCCCTCCTGTCCGGTTAGCTAACATCAAAATGTTGGGAAACTCAGACACCGTACTCTCCTATTTAAATGCATAACAGAGAGGAGACCTAACAAGGTTGCTCGTAGCATTTAAAGGGAACTGCAGGGACAAACCAGGGTGCACAACCCTAGCCCTACACAATGTGGATGGATATTTCTCCAAAAAAGTAAACAGATGTCAAAAGAGATTTGTGCAGAGAAGGAACCTCTGGGACTGTTGCTGGCTCTTTCAGGTATACATCCGAAATGAATATAGAGAGACAGTAGCTTATACCGACCACAATCCTTTGACATTTGTGTAGAAATTCAAAAACACAGAATGCAAGGCTATTCCTATGGAGCCTGCTTTTGCAGCCGTACCACCTAAAGATTCCTCCCATTGCAGGGAAAAATAATGAGTTAGCTGATGCTTTATCCTGAGTCTAACTCAGCTCCTGTTGTCACATTTCATTTTGTGTGGTATGGATGTGTCGATATGCATGTATAAATGTATTATGTCGAGTAATAATTTTTTTTAATCCACCGACTAGAAACCTGAATATTAAACTGGTGGAGATGAACAACTCAAATCTTGCAAGCTTCAAACTCTGCCTGCTGGATGTGAGCACTGAGGCATATTCCCTGCTGCAAACTGTCATGTTCAGTGGTTTAATTGATCTGTATTTGGTTGTGTTAGTCTGTTCACTGATAGATGTTCACTGTGCTTAATGACTTAAGCCTGAGTGTGGAGCAACAGAGTTGTTTTGAGAAAGTTCCGGAAAGAATGGACAGAGACTCCCTTGAAGGAAATCAGCTGCATTGCTGCCTTCTGAAAGCCAAAGAACCACTGAATCTGCTGTCCACATCTTCAAACTGGAAGCCTCTTGACCACCAAAGGAAAGTCTCGCGACTGCCAAATTCAACCTGAAGCCAGCTGAATCACCAACCTCTACACACTCAATGCCCTTTTTATTTCTCTCGACTCTAATTTGACCAATCTATCCTTCCCCACTGTGTCGCCTATTTGTGCGTGTGTGTGAAAGTTGGAGCGTATTTTATTATTTTTACTTGGATCGGTTTAAGTACAATAAAGTTAACCTCTTTCTTTGATAATCTCGAGAAAAGTTATCCAATTGGCTCCTTTTATGATCACAGTGTGTAAACAGTTAAACACTCAATGAATTGGAAAGTATATCCACTTCAAAAATAAGAAGGGTCACTGACCCGAAACGTTAACTCTGCTTCTTTTTCCACAGATGCTGCCAGACCTGCTGAGTGAATCCAGCATTTCTTGTTGTTGTTTCAGATTTCCAGCATCCGCAGTATTTTGCTTTTATCAAAAATAAATAAACCTGGTGTGGTCAAAAAGGAGAGGGAAACGAGGAGCGCCTCCGAGCCCTCCTTGTCTGATCGCAACAGTGTAATGATACAAAGTTAAGAACAGAGCACACTTCTCCACATCAGTGGATATTCTTACTTGACTTAAGCAAAATGATTTCAAATTATCCTCTGGCATTTTTCACTTCTTTGCCTCAATAAAGTTCCTCCAAGCATTCCCTTTAATAAAACTGGATTATCCTTCAAACTCTGACTTTTCAAAACACTGACCAGCTTTTACTGAAACTAACTATTAATTTCTCAAAAAAATCATTGAATTTGGCAAGGAGCTATGGTGTGGGAGCTCTTTAAGAGGCTGTAAGTGGAAGGTTACCAGAGAAAATGATATCGTGTCACACAAGACCAGGGAGTTGTGGAGGTAGCCCAACAGAGTAAGATACATGTCTATGTGATCACGCAGTAGCAGAAATATGTTCCTGTTAACTTATAATAACCCATGGATTCTTTGGATATTACTTGTAGTCCTGTGAATCATACAATAGGTTATATACCAAAGGAATGAACAATATTATATGGTGGTAACAGTGGGATATATTTTTCTGAAGACCACCAAATATTACATCCCGGCAACACTTGATCTTTTCTGAAGAACACGTCAAGAGAGAACAAGCAGCAGCCAATTGCCTACCTGGAGTGGCTGAAGTGCCTGCAGTAGAGCAGCTGGCAGGAGCTCCACAACAGTGCAGCAATCTAGGACCACAGACAAGACCCTGGGCGGTGTTGAAACTCTGTGAGTACAGTAGGTAATTTGCCAGGACATCACAGCTTTCAATTAGTCTGGCAGTGGGTCGAAATATTTGAAAACAAGTAGCTGCAGCCATTACTGCTTTAGTTTTCCTGGGTTTTGGATTCGTGGGCAGATCCTTAGCTGAAAAGAGTGGGAAGAGCTCAACAATGCCACTGGAGGTCCAGAACGAAGTAAAAGGCTGGTTGTGGCAGCTTTTATTTTTATTCGTTCATGGGATATGGACGTCACTGGCCAGGCCAGCATTTATTGCCGATCTCTAATTTCCCTTGAGAAGGTGGTGGTGAGCTGCCTTCTTGAACCTCTGCATTCCATGTGCGGTCAGCACACTGACAGTACTGTTAGGAAGGGAGTTCCAGGATTTTGACCCAGTGACAGTGAAGGAACGACGATATAGTTCCAAGTCAGGATGGTGTGTGACTTGGAGGGGAACTTGCAGGTGGTGATGTTCCCATGCACCTGCTGCTCTTGTCCTTCTAGTTGGTAGAGGTCACGGGTTTGGAAGGTGTTGTCTAAGGAGCCCTGGTGCCTTGCTGCAGTGCATCTTGTAGATGGTACACACTGCTGCCACTGTGCATCAGTGGTGGAGGGAGTGAATTTTGAAGGTGGTGAATGGGATGACAATCAAGTGGGCTGCTTTGTCGAGCTTCTTGAGTGTTGTTGGAGCTGCAAACATCCAGGCAAGTGGAGAGTATTCCATCACACTCAGGACCTGTGCCTTGTTGATGGTGGACAGGCTTTGAGGAGTCAAGAGGTGAGTTAATTGCCACAGAATTCCCAACGTCTGACCTGCTCTTGTAGCCACAGCATTTATGTGGCTGGTCCAGTTCAGTTCCTGGTTAATGGTAGCCCCTAGGATGTTGATAGTACGGGATTCAGTGCTGGTGCTGCTATTGAACGTCAAGGGGAGTTGGTCATTGCCTGACACTTGTGTGGTGCCAATGTTACTTGCTACTTATCATCCCAAGCCTGGATATTGTCCAGGTCTTGCTGCATTGCTACACGGACTGCTTCAGTATCTGAGGAGTTGCGAATGGTGCTGGACATTGTGCAATTATCAGCGAACATCCTCACTTCTGACCTTATGATTGAATAAAGGTCATTAATGAAGCAGCTGAAGATGGTTGGGCCTTAGGACACTAGGTGGTACTGCAAAATGCAGCTCTCTGCAATGAGAAAAAAAACTGCTAATTTTTTTAAAAGTCTGTGTAAACAAAGAAAGCCTGTGTCTCAGTTAAAAAGGATGAGCTGTGTCAACAAAAAGCAGCTGTCATCTCTCTTTCTTAAAGAGGCAGGCCTGTAGAAAACAAATCTGTCTAAACAAGAGAAATAGCTGTGCCTGTAAAACAGAAAACCTGTAAAGCAGAAAGCTGTGGGGAAAAAAAAGTGTGTCTGGTAAAAGAAAACCTGTGAAAAGTTCTATATTTATAGAGAAGTAGGAGCATTAAGAAAATGGCTTTCAGGTATCCAGTTATGGATTGGAAGGTGACAGGCATAATGTCTGAGTTTAAATTGTTTTGACAACAGATGGAACTGTGTTTCCTGGATCAAGAAGTGAGTGAACCAGAGAAACAAGCTGTGAAAATTAAGATCCCACTGGGCAATGAGGGTCTGCAACAGATCAACAGCAGCAGAACAGCCTAGCCATGGTGGATTATACCCTGGATTCCCATTTCTTTAAGTACATGTCCTTCAGTACACGGATTGGCCAGTTTGACTAGTTTGTTACAAGATGCCAAGACAAAGCTCAGGAATGTGGCTTCACAGATATCAAACTGTCAGAACGGGTTATAGAACTAGTCATCATGTCTACCCCAATAGAGGCCTTTCAAAAAGACCTGTTAGAAAAGAAAAAAGGGCAATTCACAGACGCCCCACTCAATAATGGAAGAAAATTTGAATCCATTGTGGCTGGGTGTCAGTTACATGCGTTGGGGGCGCCTACGACAAGTGGTTTGGTAACCAAGACTCAGAAGTCTGTGAAGCCTTGTGGCAAATGTGGCCTGACTCACCCAATTCACAGTTGTTTGTCGTACCAGGACCAGTGCAAAGCTTCTGGCATGTGAGGACATTGGGCAAGGCAGTGCAGAAGGCCGAGCTCAGGTACTGCACACAGGAATGGTGGCAGATCGCAGGCAGAGAGAGTATCTGCAAGACAGGATGGTAAATACAACAAGAGGTATACCGACACAACAAAAACCCAAGCAGGTACATCAGGTCAGCAGAGAGACAGATTGTCAGGAGGACACGGATGAAGAAGGTACTCGTGCGAACAGTGAGTAAGCATTTCACATAGTTAATTTGGATCAATATGTCAATGCTATTATGCAATCAGAGACATTTGCCACGATCAGGATTATATGTCCACAGAAGAGTGGCAAGCATAAGCTCAGAGTAAAAATCGACACCAGATCAAGTGCAAATATTCTGCCCTTCCATTTATTGAAGGACATGTACTTAAAGAAATGGGAATCTATGGTGTAATCCACCGCGGCTCGGCTGACTGCCTACAATGGTTCTCCAATCAAGTGCATTGGAATGATAACCTTGCAGTTCAGCTATGGGAGCTCCAAATGGCTACCACAAATGTTTTATACTGTAGACACAAGTGGACCAGCTGTTGCAGGGTGTCCATTATGTCATGATTTATGAATCATGAGGTCAGCACTGCACCGAAAATCATGGAAGGTTGCAACACGGAGTGCGTTGAGTCACTTAAAGTCCTGAAACTACTTTACCCAGATATGTTTGATGCAATTGGTGATTTCAAGGGTGATGCTGTATTGCACGTGAGGGGGGAGGCAGTTCCTACTATCGACGCTTCAAGCAAGTGCAGTGGCACATTCAAGAGAAGATTAAAATAGATCTGGTTGAGATGGAGTGCAATGGAGTCATTCACCAAGTGCACCAGCATTCTGATTGGTGCAGCTCCATTACCTATGTACTGAAGAAAGATGGCAATCTCAGGATTTGCTTAGACCCACGGCGACTGAATTTAGCCCTCAAGAGTTTCCCGCATAAAATCCCAACCCCTGAGGAGCTGAATCCTAAGTTTACTGGTCCTATGTACTTTTCAAAGCTTGACATGAAACATAGCTACTGGTCTATGCACTTAGCCAAGAAGTCCCAGCTACTCACAGCTTTTAGAATGACATTTGGGAGATACTGTTTTAGACAGTTACCGTTTGGTCTGTGCATCAGCCAGGGTATTTTCCAACAATACCTGGACAGGATAATAGAAAATGTCCCGGGCTGTATCTGTATAGCTGATGATATTGCGGTGATGGGGAAGACCAAGGCAGTGAATGAGTGAAACTTGCATTTGCTAATGCTGGCTGCTCATTGTGAGGGTCTTGTGTTTAATAGCAAGACGTGCCAGGTCAATGTTCGGCACATCAACTTCTTTGGGTCGATATATTCCACCACAGGACCCAGATAAGATCGAAGAGGTCAGAAGCATGTTAACTCCTCAGGACCAGGAAGACCTACAACAGTGTCTAAGGCTATTCAATATTTTGGCCCAGTACATCCTCAATTTCACTGAGCGAGCAGCAGCACTGAGGGAACTTCTGTGTAAAGATACCCATTACTTGTAGCATGAAGACCACCAGCAGGTTTTTGAGTCCTTAAAGTTATCTCTGTCAAGTCAAGACTGCATGCTACAGTATTACGACCCAACCAAAGAGACCACACTCGAGGTCGATACATCCCAGAAGGGATTAGGCATCTGCATCATGCAGGAAGGGAAGACAATAGCCTTCATGTCAAAGAGTTTGTCACAAATCCAATCCAATTACTCCAACATCGAACGTGAAACTTTTGCTCTGGTTTTTGGTATCGTTAGTTTAGTTTAGTTTAGAGATACAGCACTGAAACAGGCCCTTCGGCCCACCTAGTCTGTGCCGACCATCAACCACCCATTTATACTAATCCTACACTAATCCCATATTCCTACCAAACATCCCCACCTGTCCCTATATTTCCCTACCACCTACCTATACTAGTGGCAATTTAGAATGGCCAATTTACCTATCAACCTGCAAGTCTTTTGGCTTGTGGGAGGAAACCGGAGCACCCGGAGAAAACCCACGCAGACACAGGGAGAACTTGCAAACTCCACACAGGCAGTACCCGGAATCGAACCCGGGTCCCTGCAGCTGTGAGGCTGCAGTGCTAACCACTGCGCCACTGTGCCGCCCTGTGTTAGGTTTCACACTTACTTGTTCCTTGTTTGGAAATCATTTTACCGTGTAGACTGACCACAAGCCACTTGAAACCATATGGTGCAAACCACTTACGAGTGCTCCTCCACGGTTGCAGAGACTTTTGATGAAGGTCCAAGGCTACGATTGTGATGGGCAGCAAATTGGTCACATCGGACACCCTGAGCAGGTTGCCTCACCCACATAAAGATGCAGATGTCTCGCTAGATTTCTATGTCCGCTGTGTGGATACTGAGATTAAAGATGTCCTGACGATCAACCTCATGAGTTTTGGACCCCACAAATGTGAGCAACTAAGAGATGAGACGGCACATGATCCTATTGTTGTTGTGGAAGGTGATTGTGGAAGAATGAACATTTATGCTGTTTCTGGCCGTATTGAGACGAGCTCGGTATATCACAAGGGGTGATTTCCAAAGGGAAACTAGTCAAAGCTCTGCATTCTGATCTTTTAACCCAACTGCATCAAGGGCACTTAGGAATAGCAAGTACCAGACACCTTTCCAGAGAGACAGTCTACTGATTCAATGGGCAGAATTTAATGTGCCCCATGGAAGTGAGTTGTGAGGTCGGGGGAGGGAATGCGTAAAATCAGGAGAGAAGGTAGGGCATGGAGTGCCCATTGCCGTCCTGATGCCTTGCAATTTTATCAGTGGCGAGGAAGGTTGAGGACAGCCTTCCAGTCCAGAAGCCAATTGAGGCCCTTAAGGGCCTCTTCCACCACTCCCCTATGGCGCATGGAGGAACCGCCCAGTAAAAGCTGGCGGCCTCCTTGCAGGTTTGGGATGGAGGGGATGGTGGCGCTCCTGTTGGGGAAATCTGTGGCCCACGGTGGGCACGCAGCGGCAAGAGCCGTCCCCGCTGAAATGGTCCCTCCACCCTCAGCAACAAACTATCCCCTTCCCCTTGCTGGGGCCTGCCTGACTGGCCCCGGCAACTCGAGCTCACTCACTTGGGATTCAGAGCAGTGTCCATGATGCTACTCTGGACCGAGTGCACTCCCAGCAATGACCACAGCTCCCAGTGGCACTGCTGGGACAGTTCTGATTGGCCAGCAATTCTGGGAGATCTCCACCCTTAAAGGGATTGGAGTCCTGACGCCAGGCTTGATGGGCATTGAATGGGGTCGGGGCTTCTGGAAACGGCCGAGATGGGTGCGCCGCTGTTATATATTGTTATACTATCTGTAAGGTGCTAGGAACAAATTAGCTAGGAACTAGTTGTTATGTGTAAGTGTTCCAGTGGGGCCACATTCACGGCTGCACTGGAGAGTCATGTGGTATGTAACAGAAAACCAGTCTCACCAGTCCCTACCGAGCAGCATGTGAACTGTATTAAACACAAAGAGCTCCAGCCATTCCAAGTCTAAAGTGCAGTTATTTCGAACATCTGGGAACCAGAAAACAAGAAGAAGATGTAACACCCAGATTTCCGGCCTGCTGTCGGAGCCAATGCCGCCCACATTAAATTCATCCCTTTTATTCGAAGTAGGCAGGTTAGAGTCGGCTCCCCAACATGCTTCCATTACTTGGCCATTTAACTACCTCCTCCCCTCAACCCACACACAATTCAACCCGTTCACCTCTGTTAAAACTGCCCTTTGCTCTCATTGTGACATTTCTGTGATCAGGCAAAATTCAAACATTAGCCCCGTTTGTTCAGTTAGGCAGTGGTTTTTGTGTGATGAGTCCTGTGCCCTCTCCTGCTAATGCCTCCTTTCCACAGAGGTTGCCCTGTCTCTGCAAACAAGATGCACTGCAACAACTCACCAAGGCTCCTTCAACAGCACCTTCCAAAGCCGTGACCTCTACCAGCTAGAAGGACAAAGGCAGCAGAAGCATGGGAACACCACCACCTGCAAGTTCCCCTCCAAGTCACACACCATCCTGACTTGGAACTATATCACCGTTCCTTCACTGTCGCTGGGTCAAAATCCTGGAACTCCCTTCCTAACAGCATCAGATGAACTGCAGCGGTTCAAGAAGGCAGCTCACAACCACCTTCTCAAGGGCAATTATGGATGGGCAATAAATGCTGGCCGAGCCAGTGATAACCACATCCTGGGAAGGTGGAAAGAAACATCGTAAAATGTTGAGATCAACAATTAATTATTAAGGGGGGGGGGCAATAATACCTCAGACACGGGAAAATCCTTCTTACAAATGAAAGTGAAATCTGTTTATTGATTCGATCTTGAATGTAATTTTAATCTGATACAAGATATGAAGGTTTGCTGTAAATGTGTGATTAAGTGTATTGATGTGTAGTAAAATGGCCTTTGTGAAGTGGAATGTTTTTAATTATTTGTTCAAAAACAAAAGAGCTGATGTTAAAAATACAAAAGAAATCAGGTTTACCTAAAACATCAAATGAGAATGGAAAGGAATCCAGGTGTCCTCATCTTTGGATTGATTCTACAAAATCCACACAAGCTACAAGCAGTAATTATATTTTTCAAATAGAATCATGTCATCTGATTTTTGTATTTGAACTCTTCTTCATCCAACGATTACAAGAGAAGCCAATAGTTCCACTTTCCAGATCATCAATACACTTAATCACAGACTCATGGCAAACCTTCACACTCTGTGTGAGGATTAACATACAATCAAGAGTTAATCAATAAACAGATTTTAATTTCACTTATCACAAACCTTAGCCTGGTATCCATGGAAATTATTTTTTGATATATAATTCACTGCTGTACTCATCTTAAAATCAATTTTCTAGCACTTTTTTTATTTAAAAAAACGAAATGTAAAGATTGCTGCATTGCTAAAATCAGTCCTCACGCTGTAATACAAAGTACGTTACACTTTATAAATTTACATTGTGGTGGAAGAATCTCCAGTCATTGTTTGTTATTGAAAAATCAGCTCACTCAGTAATGACAAAATTCATATCAAAGAAACTATTTCAAACATAAGTGTCCAAAAAGTTACAGATGGTGAAACATTATTTCATTCTAGTTATTGCAAAAATTGAAATTATGAATCTAAAACTTCCTGTAAAATTATTTCCACTTTTCAATTCAGTCAATTCCACATAGCTGATAGATATTGGAAATCTGATTTCTGTTGAACTATTGCTTGTGTCACAGTGGATTCTATTTTAATGTACAGGTTTTAGAAAACTTTACAGCAAGCTTTCCTCCTATCACACTAGCTGAATTATACTCTTCCCAGCAGATGGGAAATGGGAGTTGGTAAGCTGATCTTCTGTTTTACCCCCAAAACAGAGCCCACCCATAGGGAACAGTTAAAATTGAATATACATGGTAGCAGCATTCGTGATGATAAAATCTCTACCTTTGTTTATCATTCTCCCTTTTTCTTTCCCCCATAGGGTTCTCCAAAATATTCCACACAGGTCACTGGTTTCCTTCATGCAGCCTGTGTGCATTAGGACCAATCCAGCAACTGTGACTAAAAAGCATCTACAACCTCTACAAAAGATGTGAATTACAGGCTGACAAAGGGATGAACTGCACTCAGTAGATGCTTGCAAGGCAGGAATGAATATAACTGAAACAAATACAAGAAATGCTGGATTCACTCAGCAGGTCTGGCAGCATCTGTGGAAAGAGAAGCAGAGTTAACGTTTCGGGTCAGTGACCCTTCTTCAGTTCCGAAAAAGGGTCACTGACCCGAAACGTTAACTCTGCTTCTCTTTCCACAGATGCTGCCAGACCTGCTGAGTGAATCCAGCATTTCTTGTATTTGTTTCAGATTTCCAGCATCCGCAGTATTTTGCTTTTATATATGAATATAACTGAAGCAGGCCAGGCTGTTGTAGGGAACATTACGAAGGGTGTCAGAAAACATCATGAGAATATTTAAAGGGGACAAGAAGGGTGTTCAGATTTTAAACTTATTTCTCAGTGTTTGCAGAGATTACAAGGAAAATGAATGACATGTGGATGGAAAAGGTGGAATTCACAATTTGGAGGGATAATACAGATTGTATGGACAATGGGGAGAGAGATGCTGCATCAAGCCCTGTGTGATGAGTGATGAATTGATGGATTTGAGGAGGGTTGTGCTGTTTGATACCATCCCAGAGAATAGCAGTGCAACCTACCTGTCTATCTCTCACTTCAGCAGTCTGTGAGAGAGAGACCAACCAGCCTTAAGGAAAGTAAGATGACCCAACAGGACCATGTCCCTGGTAGATGGTCCGGAATTCTATACGACACTGTATTTCTATCAATCAGTCCCACGTTTACTACTCATTCAGGAGAAGCCCCCACACAACCTCCAGCTCCTTCATTATTCTTATGGACTCACAAGACACCAGTCTGGTGTGTACTGAGTCTTTAATAAAATGGCCTGTACTGGTTGCCTGCAGTCAGACTCCTTCATCACAGAATTGTTACAGTGCAGAAGGAGGCCATTCAGCCCATTGTGCCCGCACCGGCTCTCTGAACGAGCAACTCCCTCAGTTCCATTCCCCTGCCTCCTCCCAGTAACCCTGCACATTCTTCCTTTTCATTTCACTGTCTAATTCCCTTTTGAATGCTTCAATTAAACCTGCGTCCACCACACTCTCAGGCAGTGTATTCCAGACCTTAACCACTCGCTGCGTGAAAACATTTTTCCTCATGTCACTTTTGCTTCTCTTACCAAATACTTTAAATCTGTGCCCTCTCGTTCTCGATCCTTTCACGAGTGGGAACAGTTTCTCTCTAAATACTCTGTCCAGATCCCTCATGATTCTGAATACCTCTATCAAATCACCTCTCAGCCTTCTCTTCTCCAAGGAAAACAGTCCTAACTTCTCCAATCTGTCTTCATAACTGAAATTCCTCGTCCCTGGAACCATTCTCGTGAATCTTTTCTGTACTCTTTACAATGTCCTCACGTCTTTCCTGAAATGTGGTGAACAAAACTGGACACAATACTCCAGCTGAGGCCGAACTGGTGTCTTATACAAGTTCAACATAACTTCCTTGCTCTTGTACTCTATGTCCCTATTAATAAAGCCCAGGATGTTTTATTAACCACTCTCTCAACCTGTCCTGCCATTTTCAATGACTTATGCACATATACACCTAAGAAGTATGAAGCAGTCTGTGTAGAAATGCGGCAAGACCTGGACAATATCCAGGCTTGGGCTGATAAGTGGCAAGTAACATTTGCGCCATCTCCAACAAGAGAGAATCTAACCATCTCCCCTTGACATTCAATGGCATTACCATCGCTGATTCCCCCATTATCAACATCCTAGGGGTTACCATTGACCAGAAACTGAACTGGAGTAGCCATATAAATACCATGGCTATAAGAGCAGGTCAGAGGCTAGGAATCCTGCAGTGAGTAACTCACCTCCTGACTCCCCAAAGCCTGTCCACCATCTACAAGGCACAAGTCAGGAGTGTGATGGAATACTCTCCACTTGCCTGGATGGGTGCAGCTCCAACAACACTCAAGAAGCTCGACATCATCCAGGACAAAGCAGCCCACTTGATTGGCACCCCATCCACAAACATTCACTCCCTCCACCACTGACGCACAGTGGCAGCAGTGTGTACCATCTACAAGATGCACTGCAGCAACGCACCAAGGATCCTTAGACAGCACCTTCCAAACCTGCGACCTCTACCACCTCGAAGGACAAGAGCAGCAGATGCATGGAAACACCACCACCTGCAAGTTCCCATCCAAGTCACACACCATGCTGACTTGGAACTATATCGCCGTTCCTTCACTGTCGCTGGGTCAAAATCCTGGAACTCCCTTCCCACTGCACTGTGGGTGTACCTACCTCACATGGACCGCAGCGGTTCAAGAAGGCAGCTCACTACCACCATCTCAAGGGCAATTAGGGATGGGCAATAAATGCTGGCCTGGCCAGTGACGCTCACATCCCATGAATGAATTTTTTTAAAAGTCCCTCTGCTCCTGCAACCACTTTAGAATTGTACCCTTTATTCTATATTGTCTCTCCATGTTCTTCCTACCAAAATGAATCACCTCATATTTCTCTGCATTGAACTTCATTTGCCACCAGTCTGCCCATTTTACCAACTTGCCTGCGTCCTTTTGAAGTTCTACACTATCCTCCTCACAGTTTACAATGTTTCCAAGTTTCGTATCATCCACAAACTTTGTAATTATGCCCTGTACACCAAGGTCTAGGTCATTAAAATATATCAGGAAAAGCAAGGGTACCAACACTGATCCCTGGGAAACTTTGCTACAAACCTTCCTCCAGCCCAAAAAACATCCATTAACCACTATTCTTTGTTTCCTGTCACTCAGCCTATTTCGTATCCATGTTGCTACCGTCCCTTTTATTCCATGAGCTACAAGTCTGTTGTGTTACACTGTATCAAACACCTTTTGAAAGTCCATGGACACCACATCAACAGCATTGCCCTCATCAACCCTCTCTGTTACCTCCTCAAAAAAACTCCAGCAAGTTAAACATGATTTTCCCTTAAGAAATCCATGCTGGCTTTCCTTAATTAACTCGCATTTGTCCATGTGACTATTAATTTTGTCCTGAATTATTTTTTCTAGAAATTTTCCCACCACCGCAGTTAATCTGACTTGCCTGTAGTTGCTGGGCTTATCTTTACACGCTTTTTTGAACAAGGGTGTAATGTTTGGTAGAGGTCACATGACTACAGCAAGCCAGGAGGCACATTGGTACAGTACTGCATTTCTATCCCAAACATCCCCCTTTTCATACAAAAAAAACAAAAAAGATTTGCATGCATTATCATTTACACTTTGCACACAACTATTCTCATGCGTTAGTAGTTCATCATTCTTGTCAGTCTCTGCACATACATTGTTTCTTTTGGGCCTCCTTATCTCGAGAGACAATGGATACGCGCCTGGAGGTGGTCAGTGGTTTGTGAAGCAGCGCCTGGAGTGGCTATAAAGGCCAATTCTGGAGTGACAGGCTCTTCCACAGGTGCTGCAGAGAAATTTGTTTGTTGGGGCTGTTGCACAGTTGGCTCTCCCCTTGCGCCTCTGTCTTTTTTCCTGCCAACTACTAAGTCTCTTCGACTCGCCACAATTTAGCCCTGTCTTTATGGCTGCCCGCCAGCTCTGGCGAATGCTGGCAACTGACTCCCACGACTTGTGATCAATGTCACACGATTTCATGTCGCGTTTGCAGACGTCTTTATAACGGAGACATGGACGGCCGGTGGGTCTGATACCAGTGGCGAGCTCGCTGTACAATGTGTCTTTGGGGATCCTGCCATCTTCCATGCGGCTCACATGGTCAAGCCATCTCAAGCGCCGCTGACTCAGTAGTGTGTATAAGCTGGGGGTGTTGGCCGCTTCAAGGACTTCTGTGTTGGAGATATAGTCCTGCCACCTGATGCCAAGTATTCTCCGAAGGCAGCGAAGATGGAATGAATTGAGACGTCGCTCTTGGCTGGCATACGTTGTCCAGGCCTCGCTGCCGTAGAGCAAGGTACTGAGGACACAGGCCTGATACACTCGGACTTTTGTGTTCCGTGTCAGTGCGCCATTTTCCCACACTCTCTTGGCCAGTCTGGACATAGCAGTGGAAGCCTTACCCATGCGCTTGTTGATTTCTGCATCTAGAGACAGGTTACTGGTGATAGTTGAGCCTAGGTAGGTGAACTCTTGAACCACTTCCAGAGCGTGGTCGCCAATATTGATGGATGGAGCATTTCTGACATCCTGCCCCATGATGTTCGTTTTCTTGAGGCTGATGGTTAGGCCAAATTCATTGCAGGCAGACGCAAACCTGTCGATGAGACTCTGCAGGCATTCTTCAGTGTGAGATGTTAAAGCAGCATCGTCAGCAAAGAGGAGTTCTCTGATGAGGACTTTCCGTACTTTGGACTTCGCTCTTAGACGGGCAAGGTTGAACAACCTGCCCCCTGATCTTGTGTGGAGGAAAATTCCTTCTTCAGAGGATTTGAACGCATGTGAAAGCAGCAGGGAGAAGAAAATCCCAAAAAGTGTGGGTGCGAGAACACAGCCCTGTTTCACACCACTCAGGATAGGAAAGGACTCTGATGAGGAGCCACCATGTTGAATTGTGCCTTTCATATTGTCATGGAATGAGGTGATGATACTTAGTAGCTTTGGTGGACATCCGATCTTTTCTAGTAGTCTGAAGAGACCACGTCTGCTGACGAGGTCAAAGGCTTTGGTGAGATCAATGAAAGCAATGTAGAGGGGCATCTGTTGTTCACGGCATTTCTCCTGTATCTGACGAAGGGAGAACAGCATGTCAATAGTCGATCTCTCTGCACGAAAGCCACACTGTGCCTCAGGGTAGACGCGCTCGGCCAGCTTCTGGAGCCTGTTCAGAGCGACTCGAGCAAAGACTTTCCCCACTATGCTGAGCAGGGAGATTCCACGGTAGTTGTTGCAGTCACCGCGGTCACCTTTGTTTTTATAGAGGGTGATGATGTTGGCATCGCGCATGTCCTGGGGTACTGCTCCCTCGTCCCAGCACAGGCATAGCAGTTCATGTCGTGCTGAGAGTATAGCAGGCTTGGCACTCTTGATTATTTCAGGGGTAATGCTGTCCTTCCCAGGGGCTTTTCCGCTGGCTAGGGAATCAATGGCATCACTGAGTTCCGATTTGGTTGGCTGTATGTCCAGCTCATCCATGACTGGCAGAGACTGGGCTGCATTGAGGGCAGTCTCAGTGACAGCATTCTCCCTGGAGTACAGTTCTAGGTAGTGCTCAACCCAGCGGTCCATCTGTTTGCGTTGGTCAGTGATTATGTCCCCCGATTTAGATTTGAGGGGGGTGATCTTCTTGATGGTTGGCCCAAGAGCTCTCTTCATGCCATCATACATTCCTCTGATGTTTCCGGTATCTGAGGCCAGCTGAATATGACTGCATAGGTGTTGCCAGTAGTCGTTTGCGCAACGCCTAGCTGTTCTTTGTGCAGTACTTCTGGCTGCTTTAAGTGCTGCGGATGTTAAATCGCTGGGGGCTTTCTTGTAGTTCAAAAGTGCAATGCGCTTAGCGGCTATGACAGGTTCCAGCTCTTCATTATGAGATTGAAACCAGTCTGCATTTCTCTTCGCACTTTTGCCGTAGGTGGTCAAAGCTGACTCATAGATGGCGTCTCTGATGTGGGCCCACTTGGTCTCAGCATCCCCTGTGGGAGTGTTTTGAAGGGCTGTTACAAGTGAATTTAGAAATTTTTGTAACAGCTGTGGGTGAGAAATTCTGCTCGTGTTGATGCGCGGGTGGCCCTTCTGCTTGGAATGATGCAACTTCTTTGGTCTGAGTCTAACCTTGCTGCACACCAGGGAGTGGTCGGTGTCGCAGTCCGCACTGTGGAAGCTGCGTGTGATTTGAACACTGTTTAAGGCGGCTCGCCTTGTGACAATGAGGTCTAGCTGGTGCCAACGACGTGATCTTGGGTGCCTCCATGAAACCTGGTGACAGGGTTTAGTGTGAAAGAACGAGTTGGTGATGCAGAGGTTATGATAGGTACACAACTCAAGCAGTCTCTGCCCGTTCTCATTCATCCTTCCAACGCCATAGCGCCCAAGGCAGGAGGGCCATGAGTCATGGTCGGCCCCAACCCTGGCATTAAAGTCCCCCAGCAGGAATAGGTGTTCGGTGTTGGGGATGCTGCTAATGATGTTATGGAGTTGTTCATAGAACTGGTCTTTAGCTTCAGGTGCAGAGCAGAGTGTTGGAGCATAGATGCTGAGTAGGTGTACTGGACCAGAGGTGGTGAGCAGTCGGATGGACAGTATGCGTTCCGAGCCATTTGAGGGAGGCTCTATCATGCTGAGCAAGGAGTTTCTGATGGCGAAGCCCACTCCATGCTGTCTTGGTTCTTCAGGATCCCTGCCCTGCCAGAAGAAGGTGTAGTCTTGCTCTGCTAGAGAGCCACTCGCGGGGAGGCGAGTCTCCTGAAGTGCTGCAATGTCCACATTGAATCTACTGAGCTCGTTGTTAATGATGGCGGTCTTCCGAGAATCGTTGATTTGTGTAAGGTCTTCCGACAGGCCAGGACACATAGTTCTGACGTTCCAGCTTGCAAAGCGAAGGGCTGGTACCTTCTTTCCTTTTTTCATGTTGTTTGGTGCGGTGTATCAGTCCACCTTTCGGGCAATGACCCTGAGCTCCAAGCACCCATTGAAGCAGGCAGACTGTGGCGGGACAGAACCTTATTGACCGGGGGCTGCCCAGTTTGAGGCGGGCGGTAGCTGTCCAGTGAGGTGCAATGACCTCTCCCACCGACAAAGGCAACCCGTGGCGCCCAGTTTCTACGCCAATTTATCTGGACTTATAACCCGTAACTGCTGCCTTCCGTGTTGTTTTAGTCGCTGTGAGGCAACTATGGAGTGACCTCTCCATGGCGCATGCCTGGGCAAATTTATGGAGGTTGAGAGTTGCCCAGTCGTCAAAACCCCCCTCTCGGCCTTTCTGGTGGGGTCCAAAGGAGTGCAGGACACGACGTTTGGCACCAGTATGGCTGCAGGAACTGCCGGAAACATGCCAAAGGTGACACATGACCGCCTACGGGGTTCCGCTCCGGATTTTCTGTTAGGGTTTACTCCCTTAGCCTTGGTCTCTCCCGAGACGCCCACAAGGCAGTGGGGTTGTTGGGGCCCCTACACAGGTGTAGGATGGTGCCGGTGGGAGGAGGGGATGCAAGGGGGAGGGGGTGGGGGGGGGTGCAGGGGAAGGGGGTGCGGGGTGAAGATGGTGCGAGGGGGGGGCGGGCTGGGACGGGGTTGTGAGGGGGTGAGCTGAGAGGGTGGAGCAGGGAAGGGGACGGGGGTGGGGGGGGTGGAAGGGGGGTAAAGGGGGGGGGGAGGGGGGGGTGGAATCTGGTGCAGGTAATAAGCCATTTCCTCAGTGCCCACCATCGACGTCCGGAAAGCTCATCCACGTCCTTCGGGAGGTGAAGCATCATTTGGCAGACTTAGAGGTGATTACATTTGCTAAGGGTTTTTTTTTGCAGTGGTTTAAATAAAGGCATGCAGCATTGCTGACAGTGCGCTGCAGATGCTCTCCGAGCCATCTCCCGCGGGCGCTTTGAAGTTGCGGCCGGGGGGGCCGTTCGTGGATGTTTTGGGTGTTCGGGGCACCTTTTCACAGGACTTCTCTCGGGTCCCGCAGCTCCTTCTTCACCTCAATGGACTTACCGCATGCCGTGGCTGCAGACACTCTGGACTGTGAAGACAGCAGGATCGGAGATTGAAGTATCGGCAGCTGTGCTCGTCAGTTTCATCCGGATCAATTTCATTGAGAAAACAAAGAGCAGGTGTGGCTGGGGGAGGGCAGTGGGCCCAGGTAACATAGACTAAACTAACTGTTAACTTTTAGATAGGGCTAAAATGAACTGATTTAAAGAGCCAGGGGAATTTAAACAGTTTAAGAGGGCAGATTGGGGGAGAAAACGTTAGGGATGGGAGCAGATGGCCATGGATAGAGTTGAACAGCAAGGGAGCTTCCTAGGGAGCTTCCAGCCCAGGAGCCATCTTGAAAGTACGTTGTACACAGTTATTAAATCGTGTCAGTCTCTTAATGGTACGCGTTGTCGTTCGTTGTTCATTTGGTTGATTTTCCTTCTCCAGCGAGTGTTGTTTTCTTGTCACTTGTTGCCATGGTCACTGTTGTTGTTCCATTTCCATTGTTGGTTGCTGTGCACCTCTGGGACTGATGGTTGTTCTGTGATCTGTGCAGTTGGTGAGTTCTCATCTTCCTGATTGGCCGCCTGTCGTAAAGGAACAGCTTCTCCAGTTGTGCTTATGTGCCTGCGGTTGTGACGGTATATCTGGTCCTTCACTTCCGCTGCAGACAGTCAAGGTGACAACTGCAGGTCCCAAGTTGCCACTTGAACACGTGCAGGTTTGTACCGGCTCTCCGAAGCTCAATTCTGGGAATATTTGGCTTTCTACCATTTCACCTTGATTTTCTCTGTCCGCTCTGTGGAATCCGAGAACTCCTTCTCCACAGCCTCCACCTCGAGCGTCTGACCGACGATTGCTAGGTCTTCACAGGCATCTGAGCGGACGACTGCCAGATCTTCCCGGACGTCTGAGCGGACGACTGCCAGATCTTCCCGGACGTCTGAGCAGACGTCTGCCAGATCTTCTCGGGCGTCTGAGCAGATGACTGACAGATCTTCCCGGGCGCCTGAGCAGACGACTGCCAGATCTTCCCGGACGTCTGAGCGGACGACTGCCAGATCTTCCCGGACGTCTGAGCAGACGTCTGCCAGATCTTCTCGGGCGTCTGAGCAGACGACTGACAGATTTTCCCGGGCGCCTGAGCAGACGACTGACAGATCTTCCCGGACGTCTGAGCAGACGTCTGCCAGATCTTCTCGGGCGTCTGAGCAGACGACTGACAGATCTTCCCGGGCGCCTGAGCAGACGACTGCCATATCATCCCGGGCGTCTGAGCAGACGACTGCCAGATCGTCCCGGGCGTCTGAGCAGACAACTGCAAGATCCTCCCGGGCATCTGAGCAGACGACTGCCAGATCTTCCCAGGCGTCTGAGCAGACGACTGCCAGATCGTCCCAGCCGTCTGAGCAGACAACTGCAAGATCCTCCCGGGCATCTGAGCAGACGACTGCCAGATCTTCCCAGGCGTCTGAGCAGACGACTGCCAGATCATCCCAGGCGTCTGAGCAGACGACTGCCAGATCATCCCAGGCGTCTGAGCAGACGACTGCCAGATCTTCCCAGGCGTCTGAGCAGACGACTGCCAGATCATCCCAGGCGTCTGAGCAGACGACTGCCAGATCATCCCAGGCGTCTGAGCAGACGACTGCCAGATCATCCCAGGCGTCTGAGCAGACGACTGCCAGGTCTTCCTCTTCTGCACCGCCTATATGACTTGCGTCACCTTGTGACTGGCAAAGGCGTTCTCGTTCAAGCGCCGCCGCCTGCACTTGTCGGCCATCTCCTGAGTTTTCTCCTTTCCTATGTTTAGAGTTACCAGTCCAAGCTTTAGACTTGCTTCTGCTGAGATGAGTGGCTTTTGCTTGCTGTCTATGATATGGAACTCCAGATCTTCGTTCTTGTCATTGTAATGGGCTCTCAGTGTAACTTGTCCTCTTGGCACTAGTAAGGTGCCATCAATTAGCCTCAACCTTACTTTCAAGGGCTCCATTTGTGGATCGCCATGTTGAGCCTTTTGCACAGGTTGCATGATGTTGCATGACGCACCGGTGTCTATCTAGCACTTTATGTTGACATGATATTCTCCTTCTGCAGTCATAATTCCAACAGTCTGGTGATTCGTCAAAATCTTCAGCTGACATCTCTCCAATGGTCATCTGTACCTGCTTGTTGTGCGTCCTTCTAGCAAAACACTTGCATGCAGAATGATTCAGCTTCTTGCAGTGAGAACACTGCTCTCCCCAAGATGGACACGCCTTCTTTTCCTGTGCATGATGTCCTCCGCAGTATTTGCATCCTGCCCTTTCTCTGTGATCTTTCTGCCCTTTCGGCCTGGAATGTCTAACAGCATAATGCAAGACCTGGTCTGTTCTGCCATGAATATGCTCTAGCTGCTGATTTACAACCTCAACGCTTCTGCACATGTTAAAATTACTTTCCTGAGAGTCAGTTTCTCCTCTCTCAGTAGGCGTGCTGTCACTGTGGGATCTCTTCTGCCTAATACAATCCTGTCTTTAATTAGATCATCTTTTCATTTCACAAATTCACAGGATTCTGCGAGCTGTGTTAATGCAGTCACATATTGATCAATGGACTCTTTTTCACCTTGGGTCCTAATATTGAACACATACCGTTCATTGGTTACATTCACTTGGGGTTCAAAGCGTGCCTTCAAGACTTTCAAAATTTATGCTGTCCATTTTCTTTTGTTCTTCAGAGTTTTAGGGTGGAATACACTTTCTAACAATCTCTCCTGAATGGTGATAAAAGTGTAGCTACTTGCTGCCACTCTGGTTTGTTAATTAAATCTGTCGCAATTTCATAATTTTGCCATTGCGAGTCGAAAAACTGCCAGTTCTGTTTCATATCATCTTTCATTTCGACTGGCATGGGGAGAGGAAAATTTGCAGCCATTGTCTTACCCTGTGCTTTCAGCTTTTTTTTGTTCGTTTTCTATGGCTTCCTGTGGCTTTTAGCAACTTTTAGCAGTTCTGACCATTCCTGACCATTCCTTATTTCCCTAGGGTTCCGCTGCTCCTTCCTCTCTGCACTGAACTTACCGCACGCCGTGGCCACGGACGCTCTGGACGATGTAGACAACATGATAGAAGATCAGAGTATCACCAGCTGTCACCAAAGCCCCCTCTGGTAGGGCCTGATTGACTGGCCCCAGAACGTCCAGACCCCACTGCCTCATAGTTAAGGTGCCCCTGGGTAGCAGCGATCATAATATGAATGAATTTTACATTCAGTTTGAGGGACAGAAGAGTGGGTCAAAGACTAGTATTTCAAACCTAAATAAGGACAATTATGAGGGCATGAAAGCAGAGCTAGCTAATGTGAACTGGCAAATTAGGTTAAAGGGATAGGTCAATAGAGATGCAGTGGCAGACTTTTAAGGGGATACTTCAGAATGCACAGAATAGATACATTTCAACAAGAAAGAAAAATTCCAAGGGAGGGACCTGCCATCCGTGGTTAACTCAAAATAGTTAAAGATAGTATCAAACTTAAAGAAAAAGCCTATAATTGTGCAAAGATGTGAGGCAGGTCAGAAGATTGGACAGAATATAAAAAGCAGCAAAGAATGACGAAAAGATTGATAAGGAAGGTAAAATTAGAGTGCGAGAGAAAGCTAGTGAGAAATATAAAGACAGATAGTAAGAGTTTCTATAGATATTTTAAAAAGAAAAGACTTAACAAAGTGAGCATTGGTCCAATAGAAAGTGAGTTTGGGGAATTAATAATGGATAATAAGGAAATGGCAGATGAGCTGAACAGATATTTTGCATCAGTCTTCACTATTGAGGATATAAGTAACATCCCTGAATTAGCTGTAAGTCAGGAAATGGAAAGGAGAGAGGAACTCAAGAAAATTACAATCACCAGGGAAGTGGTACTGAACAAATTGTTGGAGCTTATCCTAGGGTGTTCAAAGAAGTGGCCAGTGAGATAGTTAATGCATTAGTTTTAATTTTCTGAAATTCTCTAGATTCAGGAAAGGTTCCGTTAGATTGGAAAATAGCAAATACAACTTCTTTATTAAAAAAGGGAGGGAGACAGAAAGGAGGAAACTTACAGACCAGTTAGCTTAACATCTCTTTTAGGGAAAATGTTAAAAGCTATCATGAAATACATTATAGCGGGGTATTTAGAAAAATTCAAGGTGATCAAGCAGAGTCAACATAGTATTGTGAAAGGGAAATCATGTTTGACCAATTTATTGGAGTTCTTTGAGGGAGTTAGTTACATGTGCAGTGGCTGTATTGCATTTAGATTTCCAGAAGGCATTTGATAAGGTGCAACATCAAAGGTTATTGCAGAAAATAAAGCTCATGGTGTAGGGGGTAACATATTGGCATGGATAGAAGATTGGCTAGCTAACAGGAAACAGAGAGTAGGCATAAATGGGTCATTTTCTGGTTGGCAAGATGTAATGAGTGGTGTGCCACAGGGATCTGTGCTGGGGCCTCAACTTTTTGCAATTTATATCAATGACTTAGATGAAGGGATGAAGGTATGATTGCTAAGTTTGCTGATGACACAAAGATAGGTAGGAAAGTAACTTGAAAAGAGGACATAAGCGATATAAATAGGTTAAGTGAGTGGGCAAAGACCTGGTAAATGGAGTATAATGTGGGAAAGTAGGAAATTGTCCACTTTGGCAGGAAGAATAAAAAAGAAACATATTATCTAAATGGCGAGAGATTGCAGAGCTCTGAGATGCAGAGGGATCTGGGTGTCCTAGTGCATGAATCGCAAAAGGTTAGTATGCAGGTATAGCATGTAATTAGGAAAGCTAATAGAATGTTATCATTTATCATGAGGGGAATTGAATATAAAAGTAGAGAGGTTATACTTCAGTTATACAGGGCATTGGTGAGACCACATCTGGAGTACTGTGTACAGTACTGGTCTCCTTATTTAAGGAAGGATGTAAATGCGTTGGAGGCAGTGCAGAGAAGGTTTACTAGACTAATACCTAGAATGGGCAGTCTGTCTTACAAGGAAGGATTGGACAGGCTAGGCTTGTATCTGCTGGAATTTAGAAGAGTAAGAGGCGACTTAACTGCTACATATAAGATCCTGAGGGGTCTTGACAGGGTGGATGTGGAAAGGATGTTTCCCCTTGTGGGAGAATCTAGAACGAGGGGTCACTGTTTAACAAAAAGGGGTCGCCCATTTAAAACAGAGATGAGGAGAAATGTTTTCTCTCAGAGGGGAGTGAGTCTTTGGAATTCTCTTCCTCAAAAGGCGGTGGAAGCAGAGTCTTTGAATATTTTTAGGGGAGAGGTATATAGATTCTTGATAAGCAAGGAAGTGGAAGGATATTGGGGGTAGGTGGAAATGTGGAGAAATCAGTTCAGCCATGAATTTATTGAATGGCGGAGCAGGCTTGAAGGGCCGAGTGGCCTACTCCTGCTCCTAATTCGTATGTTGGTATGGAATCATTATCCCTGGTGACACAGACACAGATTCCACTTCTGTGGCAATTAAATAGCTTCGTAGAATTAGTTTCTTCATTTTCACCAAGAATAATTCTTAAAAGGTCGTCACCTTTCACTGTTGCTGCTGCTCAAACATTCCAGAAAACCCAGGGAAATGCTGCTTTGCACACAGAGAATATTCTGGAAAACCCAGGGCAATGCTGCTGTACACACAGAGAACCTACCTTTTGTTTCGGCGGACAAGGGGACTGCTGGGTAAGTAAACCTATATATTCGGGTGGTTTAAAATAACTTACCTTTTGTTGCAGCAGTTTTTTTTGAAGCAGCGATAGTGCGAGCGAGGTGGCAGCTGGGAAGGTCAGTTTCAGTTTAAAATAACTTACCTTTTGTTTCGGCGGACACGGGGACTGCTGGGTAAGTAAACTTATATATTCGGGCAGTGGCTAAACCCGAAACACTACACGTGTAGTGTCTCCCACCCATACTCCTCCTCTAACCAAAAAAAAAGGGACTCTTGTGTGGAGGGTTTGGTAAAGTAAGGTTTTCTTTTTTTTAAATCTCTGTTGTCAATTTAGTGCGGAGGGGATGGAAGCTAGGGCAGTTGCATGCTCCTCTTGCAGGATGTGGGAAGTCAGGGTCACCACTGGTGTCCCTGCTGACTTCACCTGTGAGAAGTGCACCCAACTCCAGCTCCTCGTAGACCGCGTTAGGGAACTGGAGCTGGAGCTGGATGAACTTTGGATCATTCAGGATGCTGAGGGGGTGATAGAGAGCAGTTATAGGGAAGTAGTGACACCTAAGTTACAGGATAAAGGTAGCTGGGTGACCATCAGGGGAGGGAAAGGGAATAGGCGCACAGTGCAGGGATCCCCTGTGGCCATTCCCCTCAATAATACGTATACCATTTTGGATACAGTTGGGGGGGACAACCTACCAGAGGAAAGCCACAGTGGCCAGGTCTCTGGCACTGAGCCTGGCTCAGTGGCTCAGAAGGGAAGGGGGGAGAACAGGAGAGCGATAGTGATAGGAGATTCAATGGTTAGAGGAACAGACAGGAGATTCTGTGGTCGCGAACGAGACTCCCGGATGGTATGTTGCCTCCCGGGTGCCAGGGTCAGGGATGTTTCGGATCGAGTCCACAGGATTCTTAAGGGGGAGGGGGAGCAGCCAGAGGTCATGGTACATATCGGTACCAATGACATAGCTAGGAAAAGGGATGAGGACCTGAAAAGCGAATATAGGGAGTTAGGTTGGAAGCTGAAAGGCAGGACGAGCAGAGTAGTAATCTCAGGATTGTTACCGGTGCCACGTGCTAGTGAGGCTAGAAACAGGGAGCGAGTGCAGCTGAACACGTGGCTACAGAACTGGTGTAGGAGGGAGGGATTCAGATATGTGGATCATTGGGATACCTTCTGGGAAAGGTGGGACCTGTACAAGAAGGACGGGTTGCATCTGAACTGGAGGGGCACCAATATCCTGGGCGGGAGGTTTGCTGGAGCTCTTTGGGAGGGTTTAAACTAGTTTGGCAGGGGGATGGGAACCGGAGCCACGGATCAGTGGATGGGGTAGCTGTTGAACAGGCAGATACCGAGTGCAGAGAGTCTGAGGAAGGTTAGACAGTTGACAGGGCAAAGTTGCAGCCAGTATGATGGGTTGAAGTGTGTCTATTTTAATGCAAGAAGTGGCAGGAATAAGGGTGATGAACTTAGAGCATGGATCAGTACTTGGAGCTATGATGTTGTGGCCATTACGGAGACTTGGATATCACAGGGGCAGGAATGGATGTCGGATGTTCCGGGGTTTAGATGTTTCAAAAGGAATAGGGAGGGAGGTAAAAGAGGTGGGGGAGTGGCATTGTTAATCAGGGATAGTATCACAGCTGCAGAAAGGGAGGTCGTCGAGGAGGGTTTGTCTACTGAGTCATTATGGGTGGAAGTCAGAAACAGGAAAGGAGCAGTCACTTTGTTGGGAGTTTTCTATCGACCCCGCAATAGCAACAGAGACATGGAGGAACAGATTGGGAGGCAGATTTTGGAAAGGTGCAGAAGTAACAGGGTTGTTGTCATGGGTGACTTCAACTTCCCTAATATTGATTGGAACCTCCTTAGTGCAAATAGTTTGGATGGAGCAGTTTTTGTCAGGTGTGTCCAGGAAGGTTTCCTGACTCAATATGTAGATAGGCCGACTAGAGGGGAGACTATGTTGGACTTGGTGCTTGGCAATGAACCAGGCCAGGTGGCAGATCTCTCGGTGGGAGAGCATTTCGGTGATAGCGATCACAACTCCCTGACCTTTACTATAGTCATGGAGAGGGATAGGAGCAGACGGGATGGGAAAATATTTAATTGGGGGAGGGGGAATTACTATGCTATTAGGCAGGACTGGGGAGCATAAATTGGGAACAGATGTTCTCAGGGAAATGCACGACAGAAATGTGGAGGTTGTTTCGGAAGCACTTGCTGCGACTGCTGGATAGGTTTGTCCCGATGAGGCAAGGAAGGGATGGTAGGGTGAAGGAACCTTGGATGACAAGAGATGTGGAACAGCTAGTCAAGAGGAAGAAGGAAGCTTACTTAAGGTTGAGGAAGCAAGGATCAGACAGGGCTCTAGAGGGTTACAAGGTAGCCAGGAAGGAACTGAAGAATGGACTTAGGAGAGCTCGAAGGGGACATGAAAAAGCCGTAGCGGGTAGGATTAAGGAAAATCCCAAGGCGTTCTACACTTATGTGAGGAACAAGAGGATGGCCAGAGTGAGGGTCGGGCCAATCAAAGATAGTGGAGGGAACTTGTGCCTGGAGTCGGAGGAGGTAGGGGAGGCCCTAAATGAATACTTTGCTTCAGTATTCACTAGTGAGAGGGACCTGGTCGTTTGTGAGGACAGCGTGGAACAGGCTGATATGCTCGAACAGGTTGAGGTTAAGAGGGAGGATGTGCTGGAAATTTTGAATGATATGAGGACAGATAAGTCCCTGGGGCCAGATGGGATATACCCAAGGATATTACGGGAAGCGAGGGAAGAGATTGCTGCGCCTTTGGCGATGATCTTTGCGTCTTCACTGTCCATTGGAGTAGTACCGGATGATTGGAGGATGGCAAATGTTGTTTCCTTGTTCAAGAAAGGGAATAGAGATAACCCTGGGAATTATAGACCAGTCAGTCTGACGTTGGTGGTGGGCAAATTATTGGAGAGGATTCTGAGAGACAGGATTTATGATTATTTGGAAAAGCATGGTTTGATTAGAGACAGTCAGCATGGCTTTGTGAGGGGCAGGTCATGCCTCACAAGCCTTATTGAATTCGTTGAAGATGTGACAAAACACATTGATGAAGGAAGAGCAGTGGATGTGGTGAATATGGATTTTAGCAAGGCGTTTGATAAGGTTCCCCATGGTAAGCTCATTCAGAAAGTAAGGAGGCATGGGATTCAGGGAAAGTTGGCTGTCTGGATACAAAATTGGCAGGCCCATAGAAGACAGAGGGTGGTAGTAGATGGAAAGTATTCAGCCTGGAGCTCGGTGACCAGTGGTGTTCCACAAGGATCTGTTCTGGGACCTCTGCTCTTTGTGATTTTTATAAATGACTTGGATGAGGAAGTGGAAGGCTGGGTTAGCAAGTTTGCCGATGACACGAAGGTTGCTGGAGTTGTGGATAGTGTGGAGGGCTGTTGTAGGTTGCAACGGGACATTGACAGGATGCAGAGCTGGGCTGAGAAGTGGCAGATGGAGTTCAACCTGGAAAAGTGTGAAGTGATTCATTTTGGAAGGTCGAATTTGAATGCGGAATACAGGCTTAAAGACAGGATTCTTGGTGGTGTGGAGGAACAGAGGGATCTTGGGGTCCATGTCCATAGATCGCTCAAAGTTGCCACCCAAGTTGATAGGGTTGTTAAGAAGGCGTATGGTGTGTTGGCTTTCATTAACAGGGGAATTGCGTTTAAGAGCCGCGAGGTTATGCTGCAGCTCTATAAGGCCCTGGTTCGACCACACTTGGAATATTGTGTTCAGTTCTGGTCGCCTCATTATAGGAAGGATGTGGAAGCTTTAGAGGAGATTTACCAGGATGCTGCCTGGACTGGAGGGCATGTCCTACGAAGAAAGATTGAGGGAGCTAGGGCTTTTCTCATTGGAGCGAAGAAGGATGAGAGGTGACTTGATAGAGAGGTACAAGATGATGAGAGGCATAGATAGAGTGGATAGTCAGAGACTTTTTCCCAGGGTGGAAAGGGCTATCACCAGGGGGCATAATTTTAGGGTGATTGGAGGAAGGTTTCGGGGAGATGTCAGAGGTAGGTTCTTTACACAGAGAGTGGTGGGTGCGTGGAATGCACTGCCAGCGGTGGTAGTAGAAGCAGATACATTAGGGACATTTAAGCGACTCTTAGATAGGTCCATGGATGATAGTAGAATGAAGGCTAGGTAGTTAGTTTGATCTTAGAGTAGGTTAAATGTTCGGCACAACATCGTGGGCCAAAGGGTCTGTACTGTGCTGTACTGTTCTATGTTCTATGTTCTAAAACCCAGGGATATGCTGCTGTACACACAGAGAACATTCCGGAAAACCCAGGGATATGCTGCTGTACACACAGAGAATATTCTGGAAAATCCAGGGTGATGCTGCTGTACACACAGAGAACATTCTAGAAAACCCAGGGATATGCTGCTGTACACACAAAAAGAATGCAGGAACGTCTGCAGCAAGGAAAGCCCAATTGCCTATCATGCCCACTCCATCTAGAGTCCATGATCGCTTCATCATAACCTTCCTGCCAATCTGCTGTTATTTCCGATTGCTTCTTCAGTAAGCAGAAATTCTCAATAAAATGCTTCATGCAAGCAACATGTTGACTGCTTCAATAACAAATATCATCAACCTTGTGTCATAAGAGATGACTTTTGGCTTCATTCCTAATGAACAGAAAACTGCACAGTATTTTCATTTCAGGTCATATAGAGGCTTAAGGAAGGCACCAGCTAGATAGTACAATCAAAAATATTTGTAACCAAATTGGAGGAGCTTCAAGCTGATTTAAGAACAACATCAATTAAATGTATGGGTCATAGATTGGGATGAAATTGAACTCTGGTTTGACCTCAAGTGCCAATAATGAAAGATCTTTGGTTGAACATTTTTTCAAGGTAGATAGAGAATAATAGACCAAGACACACTGAAAATTAGCAGTATAATTCATTACAAGAAGTGTAATCTATGAAAATTGAAAGATCTGCTAACTCTCTGCAACAAACTAATTGCTTGTATCAATTAGTTTGAGAAACAGTTTACTGTTTACATTGTTTTAATGTTTTATAAGTGATGGCCTGGATGTTGTAGTTGCAATGACGACAAAACAGCTGTGACACCAACAGCAGCCTCCAGCATCCACATAAGCGCTGTGAAATGCGGAAATCCAGAATTTGCTGTCAGTGAGTTCCCACACATCCACAGGATGCACTGTTGAAGTCGTCACAGATGGAAATCCTTAGAAATAACTTGAATTGATGTAAACTTCCACTTTTTAAATTCTGATTTGGCTGTAAAAACCCTTGAGAAGGTTACACCTTGTTCATGAGGTGTAACGAGGCCTTTAACAGCATACATCGTCATAATTACTTCTGAACAACCCCTCCAGCCCTGAAAAAATAATTGTTTATTTGTGGAATGTGAAAGTTCTCCTTTTCAAGATAAAAATTCCATAGATTTTTAATATAATAGGAAAAAATGTTTTTTTTTATGGTATTTCAACTTCTACCTTAATCCCATGTGTATATCCCAATCTTTATTTCACTTTATGTAAAATGATCAAGAAGTGAAGGATAATCAGTGCATTTTACTTCCTGGTTTTCTGTCTGTGAGAACTCTTCAATTGATTGGCTGCTTAACCAGCCTGAGGGGAGAGGGGGAGGGGGTAGACAAGAGAGGGCGAAGGGAAGGGATGGAGAAAGGAGAGGGGGAAGAGGGTAAATGAGAGGAGGGGAAGAGGGAGGGTCAGAGAGAAAAGGGGGAAGTGGAGGGGAAGGGATGGGTGAGGGAAAATGGGAGGGGCTCACATTCTCCTGCCATTACCCTAGCGAATTGTTGTGAACAGCCATTTTTAGCTGTTTATGTTGTTTCTTGAGGATCAAAGACTCACTGAAATAAAGGCCAGAGACCAGAAGAATTCAATGGAATTTCTCCATGGAGTTAATTTGTCAGACATTTTTAAAAAATGAGCCACCTTTTCTTTCTCAAATCTTTGTTTCCCCTTTGCATTTGCAAGTCACGCATTCATTCTAGTTTAACCTCCACCCAAATGATATCTTATTTGTCATTACTAAAAACAGAGACATTTTGTTGAAGCTGTTTGTCTTGCACTCATCACGACAATTCACAAGAATACCAATGTAAGGGAAAGCAACAAATTTATACTGTATGAGAAAAGAGTAATGATTAGTTGGCAAGTGGATGTTGATTGGTAGAGGTGTTGCCATGGAGAATGCACCAGCTTATGTCCTGATGAATGAAAGAGGAAAATCTTCGACAAAATGGCGGCATTTTAAGACTCCACCGCTGAAATAGGTGGCGGGTGTACAAAATGCGGCGCACACGCACGGGGACCAGGTCACGGAGCGGAGCCGGCACGATTTCACATGTGGAGGGGGCAGCAACGGCATCCAGTGCCAGTGCATAGGCACCGGCACCATTTTTAAAGGGGTAAACAGATCTCAATGTACATGTAAAATTTAAAGAGTCATTTAAAGTAAAATTCTGCAAAAATAAATAAAATGACCTTTCAATGCACTCTCCCACCACCCCCTCCCAACCAGCCCCCCACCAATGGCATATCATAACATTCCTGCCCTTTCCTCCCCCCGGAATACATGCCTTGCAAATTTGACCTTTCTGCACACTCTCCCCCACAAAGTTCGGAACCTTTGTCCTTTGCCCCTTCCCATCAGCACCCCCCCTGCCCCCCGACCGATCCGCAGCATTTTAATCCCACCTCCCCCCTCCCACACAGAGAAAATCACCCTCTCCCCCCTCCCAACAGGTGTCGCGCCACAGTTCCCCGAACCGGGATTCGAAGGCGCGGCATTGCTGGCTGCTGGAATAAAGATTGGAATGTGTGAGCTGAATTGCTGCAGCCTACATGGTAAGTAGGCATTAACATATTTTAAGACGGGTCCCGCCGCTGAGCGGCAGGGCGGCTGCCACGAGGCCTCACCGCCACCACCGAGATTGGTACGGGGCCTTCCTGCCGCCTCCCCTGTACCGATCTTCATTGCCCCCCCCCACCCCGCCACTGTTCCCAGAGGTGGAGGGCCTTTAAAATCCAGCCAATGTCTCTGTTTTCAGCAATACTCAAGTTTCAAACTACCAAATGAATATTTATTTGTCATTGCAATGAGCATAGCAGCACACATGCAATTCGAAAAGAATGGAATTTAACTCTCAATGTGAAAGTTAAAGCTCCTTTCCCAGGTGTAAAGGAATGTGGCTTTGATAATTTGTTTAATGTAATCATCCCTTCTATTCAATTCAAATAGCAATGTTAAAATTGAAGCTTTCATGCTTGATTACCTAATCTGTAATACATTCAAAAACGACTGCAGCAAATATAATCTAGGATTTAGAGCAGAATATATAATTCATAACAAATGATAAATTAAAAGATGTTTTTTAATAAAACAGGCAGAACAGCTGAAATGCATTTTGTAATTCTGCTGCAATAAAGTACGAGTATGATTGCTGATTCATTCCATTGGAGCAAAACTGAATACAGACTCATCACTCAAATATAGATAGGAATAAAATATTTAGCAAAGGGCAGTGGTTTTGCCACTTGAAAGTTTATAATTCTAGGTTTACAAACTAGCAATGTTGCTGAAAAGAGTAATCTGAAACCTTGCTGCCTTCTGATTGGCGATTGGATACATTCTTCCAAGGTTTCATTTGTCAACTGTTCACCAAATCTGGAAAAGGTTTGGGAAACTGGATGTGTGTTTAGGGAATGTTCTCTAATATACAAAGTACTGACCCATAAAACCATAGCATTTTATGGCATAAGGGGCCTTTCAGTCCATTTGGTTCTTGCCAAACCTTTGCTAGAACAATCCAAGACTATCAGTATCTTCTACCTCAACTATTCCCTTTCCCTCTAAAGTATCTGCATAAAGTCAGTTTCTTCCCAATCTTTCCTTTTCTCTCTCTGCAGGCTTAATAACAATTTTAAATTGATGATCTGTTGTCACTGACTCCAGAGAAAGCAACCCTTTCCAAATTCACCCCTCAAAATATTCTTAATTTTCAAACCTCTATTAAGACTCATTTTAGTCTTCTCTACTCCAGTATCTTAAATCTCTTCTCATTACTATAGGTTCCCATCTTTAGAATCTTATGTATCCTTTCTATTGCTTTAATATTACTTTCCTCGTGGGACATCCAAAACTGTACACAGTATTCAAACTGTGACTGAACATCCATTATCTTGTACAAAATTATCATTACTTTATTACTCTTATACTCTGAGCTTCTACACATGCATCAGCCTTGACTAGTGGTAATACTCAAGCTAACACTCCAAAGCAATACTGAAGGCGTGCTGCACTGTCAGAGATGCCATCTTTCAAATAAATGTTAAACTGAGAACTTCAGCTGTCTGGGCTCTAAATTCTGGAATTCCCTCCCTAATCTGCTCTGCCTTGTACCTCTCTCCTCCTTTAAGACACTTCTGAAAGCCTCTCTATTTGATCAAAATTTTGATCATCTGCCCTAATATCATCTTACGTGACTAAGTGTCAGATATTGCTCCTGTGAAGCACCTTGGGATATTTTACTACATTAAAGACGCTATATGAATGCAAGTTGTTGGTGTTGTTGCTGTTTTATTTGGAGTGAATCTTACTTTTTTTAAGCCGTTTCAAATATAATTAATTGCTGGACACATGCTGCTAAAATAGAAATATCTTTCTGATAAAACATTATCTATTATTTCATCTTATAGATTTATTGCTGTCCCGATTTTGAATTTTGTACTCACTACAAGCCCTTTACATCCACACAAAGCTCTGCTCAGTCTTATTGGCATCCTTGGCTACTGGGACTTGTGATTTAAGGGATACATTTATTGATGGTGGTATGTCCCTTACGTCATCGAACATCTCATTTTTTGCTGGTTATGTTGAACTTGAATAAGACACCAGTTCGGCCTCAGCTGGAGTATTGTGTCCAGTTCTGGGCACCGCATTTGAGTAAAGATGTGAGGACATTGGAAAGAGTACAGAAAAGATTCACAAGAATGGTTCCATGGATGAGGAATTTCAGTTATGAAGACAGATTGGAGAAGTTAGGACTGTTTTCCCTGGAGAAGAGAAGGCTTAGAAGTGATTTGATAGAGGTATTCAAAATCATGAGGGGTCTGGGCAGAGTAGATAGAGAGAAACTGTTCCCACTGTGAAAAGATCAAGACTGAGAGGGCACAGATTTAAAGTATTTGGTAAGAGAAGCAAAAGTGATGTAAGGAAAGCCTTTTTCACACAGCGAGTGGTTTAGGTCCAGAATGCACTGCCTGAGAGTCAGATTCATTTGAGGCATTCAAAAGGGAATTGGATTATTATCCCTAAAGGAAGAATGTGCAGGGCTACGGGGAGAAGGGGGGGGAGTGGCACTAGGGGAATTGCTCATTCAGAGAGCAGTGCAGCCATGATGGACTGAATGGTCTCCTTCTGTGCTGTAATAATGCTGTGATTCTGAGAAACCTTGCAGTATCCTGGTCAAAAACCGAGGAAACTCTCTCTGACAAGGTGAGCAAGTGACTGTAACAGGCAGTTCTAGGACTCAAGCTCAGGACGTCTGGTGAGAAATCCAGCATTCCTACTGTCTGAGCATTATATCCATTTCTGCTGTTTCTTCCTAAACCAGACCACAAGGTGGGAGGAAACACAATATAATCTGTGGGTAACAAGGGAAGTTAGAGGACAAAACGCAGAGTGACTTGGTTGCATTGGGCAGAGTGATAGCTTCCGCAATTACCTGCTAGAATACACAGGACAATCGCAGAGTCTCAGCACCAGTTTATCAAAAGTGTGAAAGTTTTGCATAGCAGGTCCCAAAAATGACTGATAATTAGTTGATGATATTTATATTGAGGAATGTCAGAGTCGACCAATAAACAAAGTGTGTCAACTCCTGTGGTGACAGAGCACTCTGATTGGCTGGATGAACAAACCCAGAACGCACCAGCAGAGCAAAGAGAGGAATCAAACAGATTAAATATTATAAAACAGCGGGAAATATATTCACAGCCAAGCAGAAGACAACAGATCATTGAGAAATAAAACATCATTAAATGAAAATAATCACATTTTAAGCTTTCCTGCAATCATATATCAGATAGATTCTAAAACCTCAGCAACATTTAAAATGGTTGCACTGCCATCTGGAGGAATAGGGAATAAAGTTGTAATAGTTACAGGCAAAGTTAGGGGCAGCCATAAAGAAGGGGCTAAAATGTGGCGAGTCGATGAGACTTAGTAGTTGGCAGGAAAAAAGACAGAGGCGCAAGGGGAGAGCCAACTGTGTAACAGCCCTGACAAACAAATTTCTCTGCAGCACCTGTGGAAGAGCCTGTCACTCCAGAATTGGCCTTTATAGCCACTCCAGGCGCTGCTTCACAAACCACTGACCACCTCCAGGCGCTTATCCATTGTCTCTCGAGATAAGGAGGCCAAAGAAGATTTGTGAGACACAAGGCCAGAACTTTCTAGAATGTCACGTTATGTGGTGCGTGCTCTACTTTGTTACTGTTCCTCTGCTGCACTTGCTCTGCATTAACATCCAAAATCCATCCATTCACTGTGTATTGGGATCAGTGACTAATCAGAGAGCTTGTTATTGGCTTTCCCACAGATCAATCAAATGGCATTATACAAAGCTGAAGGCAAATTCCAAAACTCAGATTGAGGCCTCACATTGGGCGGTAAAAGTTATTTAAATGACGAAAAATGCTGCAATAAGTAATTTCCAGTGACTGCATTGACCACTGACCATGCCTCACTGACCACTGCTTACTGACCACGCCTCACTGACCACTGCTTACTGACAACTGACCACTGCTTACTGACCACGCCTCACTGACCACTGCTTACTGACAACTGACCACTGCTTACTGACCACTGCTCACTGACAACTGACCACTGCTGTCTGACCACTGTTTTCTGATCACTGACCACTGACACTGTCCCTTCTTCCAGGAGGCCACCACCCATGTACCCATGTACATACTGGTCGAGATCTCATCTCATTCAAAGATGCTATTACGTTGCTATCATCTTCCAAACACATGGAAAGTGATAGAGGTCCTGGAATTAATTACCTTCAGACACTAACAGGACTCTGGATGGCAAAACTGGTGACAAAGCTCCAAAACTGAGAGAATTAGAACAAACTGAAAACAATATCTAGATTACTGGGGTGAGGCTCCTCAACTTTAATGGTCTGTTTCTGGTTTCAGGCTGAGAGTCATGTGACGGCCATAAGTCACATCAATCCCAGGTCACTCACACCTTCATTTTTCAGTCTAAGTAGCTGTGGTGCAAAACTGGTGTAAACCCAGTCTAAATTCAGCAAATTGGCAATCGGCATTGACTGCCGCAGTGAGCAGAGTGACGAGAACAAACTTTTATTAGTTTAGGTGAGGTTCTCGCCAGAGAAGCACAAATGTCCCAGCAAATTTAGACACAATGCAACTAATGGCGTAACTCACTTACTCCATTATTTCTTGAAGGTATTAATAACTGCATGTCATTAATGTATCATTACTTCTTCTTTTGGGCCTCCTTATCTCGAGAGACAATGGATACGCGCCTGGAGGTGGTCAGTGGTTTGTGAAGCAGCGCCTGGAGTGGCTATAAAGGCCAATTCTGGAGTGACAGGCTCTTCCACAGGTGCTGCAGAGAAATTTGTTTGTTGGGGCTGTATCATTACTACCACACAAGATTCTAACAAATCTCAGTCTCCACGGGAGGCTCTGAGATTTAGGGAATTCAAATCTACTTTAAGAAACTTTGAATCCTGAGAGTAAACAAACACTTCCAACATCTCCACATGTCTCTCCAGTCACCTTCTCACTGTGTCCTACTCCCTCTATAGCAGCAATAATTAACTACAGCACAATCACCCAAGCTTACTTGTTATGTATTCTATTATTTTATCACCTTCTTCCTCTTTCGCTGCGACTTTGTTTTTTTTTCTTTTTCAAGCACCTTATTTCATTTTGATATTTTGTGTAAAATAATCACAAATAAACATCATTGCAAAACAGGGTCGCCACAAATTGGCAGTTCTGCTAGTGTGGGTCCTATTTGCTCTGTCAGGTAGATATTTGTCTGCATTTCATCTGTTTTTTCGGATGTTGGTCGCCGTCTGTTGCCTTGAGCTCATAGTTAGTAAGCCCCTTGAATATGTCAATTCTGTATCTAAGGCCTGCTGAAGGAGGCCATTATAAATTAGTTCACAATGAGTGAAGCAGTTATCAGGATTCATCAGGAACCCACGGCACCGACAAAAGGGAGGTTTGCAGCCAGGAAGTGTAGGAGAGCTTCCTCCTCCTGCACAATCCCTAGGATTTCTCCCCCTCCCCCCAGAATCATAATCTGGCACCCAAGACAGGCCCAAAATTAATCTTTCTTTTTCCTCAAACTGTCTGTGGCAGCAATTCTCCCCGAATAGATGAGGCCTGAGCATCAATTACTGCTGCTCCTCAGTGTGAGGGAATGAATGTTTTTGCAGGTTTATGAGTAAATCTTCAGGATAGTATTGTTCAAAGGCATTTTTTTGGCTTTTATAGGATTTAACCACACAATGATAAGTATTGTTAATAATAATTACACAGATAATTAGGGTCACATTTCTGATAATATGATTCACTGGAAAACTCACTGATCACAGTTCCTGTGGATAAGTGAGTTGAGTGGAACAGGCCTTATCAATTCTAATGCCAACATTTAAAACCTTTCTTTCCAACCTGCTACACATCACATATTCCATCACATTACCTCTTACAAACAAGAGTAACTCCCTAAGCCATCACCTTGATGGAACTACCAATCAGGTCATTCAGCTGGAAACAGTTACAGGGTCCAAGTCTCCAACAAATGGGTTTATTATCCCTTGTACAGGATGGCTTTGGAGGAGTTTATCCCCATGAGGATAGCTGAAATATCCAAGGTCAAAGAAAGCTTGTAGCTGAATTCTTATCCACTGAAGCCTCTGTCTGTTAAATGTTTATTCACACTGAGCATTAAAATTCACTTAACGGTTGAAAGCTGAAATATAAAGAATTAACTCTAACACAAAAGCAAAATACTGCAGATGCTAGAAATCTGAAACAAAAACAGACAATTCTGGAAATACTCAGCAGGTCTTGCAGCATCAGTGCAGTGAAAAGCAGAGTTAACATTTCAGGTCGATGACCTTTCCTTAGATCGGGGCTTTGGGTTGCGATGCCTTTGTGTGGGCAGCACTGAGTGTCATCCTGCGAACATCCCCACCCAAAGTCTACCCCACCTCCTTAGCAATGACCCCAGATTATGTTACCAATCTCGCCAACTATGTTTGTTTGTTTTTTAATTCCGCTACATCACTTTACTTTCTCCTATCATCTTATTTCTCTCTTTAATAACAAGAATTTTTTCAATTGCCTACTTCTTATTCAAACTTTAGAAGAGAAATGTGCAGAATGTTGCTTTATTTGGAGTCCAGCCTGAGAGAGTCTCTCCTGTTAACCCTGCTACACCTCCCCTCCTCCCACTTTCCTCCCATCTTTGCTCCTTCAGTCTCTCCCTGTCCCTCCCTTGTCCTCTCCCTCCCCCTCTACCACTGTCCTTACCCCTCTCCCCACTTTCCTCCATTCTCTGCCACCCTTTCCTCCCTCTCCCTCCCATCGAATCATCTCTCCCTCCTTATCCTCCCATTACATCTGTGTACTTTCAAGTAATGAAATAGTTATAAAGTATTTTAAAATGTCCCAAGGATGTGATAATGTGTTGGATAAATAAAAACTAGTTTGTTTTTTTAAAATTAACATGATCAGCACTGCTAATTTAATGTGACTGCATAAGTGCAAGAGTCTGTTCAATCTCCATGGACAGTGTTAATCCAGTGTAAAGCTCAACAATATTGTACAAAACAGAGATGAATGAACAGTAACAAAATTGCTGTATTATTTTCTGGAAGATTCAGTAAAATTTAGTTGTCTTGACCTCATTGCCAATTCCATGTTGTAGACTCACAGTCTCTGTTTCTTAAATATTGCACAATGTAGGAGACTTTTCTCTCTTGAGGTTCACATCTTCAGTGGATTTAGAGTTCCGTGAGAAAGGGATGGGAGCAGACAGGAGAGGTCTTCTCAGTCCTGGAGCAAACAGTCTTTCTCAGTTCAAACTCTCTGTGGCTAGTTCAAAAAAAACCTGGACCAGCTGGTTTAACCAGTCCTGGTTTTTGTGGATTGTATTACTTTAGCAGTCTCTGGAATGCTTTTTCCTTGCACCTTCAATGTCTGGTGATCAAAATCCATTGTGGGTTAAGTGGACCAGGGAATAGCCCTTTGTCTCCACAAGCACTGTCTGTTAGTATGTAAATGTCCTTCCAGCCAAGAGTCTGGTGATTTTTTAACAAGTCCTTTCTTCACCCCAGCAACAGTTTAAAATCAATGTTCATATGACAAAATTAATATGCCTCATTTTTGGCAGGTGGGGGTCTACATGACACAATCCTCATTAAATTTACAGAGAATTATCCAGTGCACAAAATAGGAGCACGCTTCCTAAACTAGTATCAATTTTATATTTATGCCTCCTTATTCTGGATGTGCCACAAGTAGAAACCATTTCATTGCATCCACCCTATTTAAATTGTAAAGATCTCCATCAGGTCTCTTCTTAATATTTTCTTTTCCAGAGAAAAGATCGCCAGCCTGTTCAACCTCTTCTCAAAGTTGCAATCTCCCAATTCTGGTAAAATTCTTGTAAATCTTTTGAACAGAAAGACTTGCATTTATATAGCGTCTTTCATGACCACCAGACATCCCAAAGTGCTTTACTGACAATGAAGTATTTTTTGAAGTGTAGTCACTGTTGTAATGCAGGAAATGCAGCAGACAATGTGCACACAGCAAGCTCCCACAGACAACAATGCGATATTGACCAGCTTTTGTGATGTTGCTTGTGGGATAAATATTGGCCAGGACACTGGGAAAAACTCGCCTGCTCGTCTTCGAAATAGTGACCATGGGATATTTTACATCCACCTGAGAGGGAAGATGGGGCCTTTGTTTAAGGTCTCTTCCCAAAAATGACACCTCTGACACTGCAGCACTCCCTCAGTACTGACCCTCTGACTGTGATGCGCTCCCTCAGTACTGACCCTTGTCAGTGCAGCACTCAGTCACTACCGACCCTCCGACAGTGCAGCACTCCCTCAGTACTGACACTTGACAGTGCGGCACTCCCTCGATACTGACCATCTTACAGTTCAAGCACTCCCACAGTACTGCCCCTCTGACAGTGCAGCTCTTCCATAATACAGACCCTCTGACAGTGCTGCACTCTCTCAGTACTGCCCCTCCAACAGTACAGCATTCCCTCAGTACTACCCCTCTGACAGTCCAGCGCTCCCTCGGTACTAACCCTCCTACAGTCCTGCATTCCCTCAGCACTGACCCTCCAACAGTACAACACTCCCTCAGTACTGACCCTTGTCAGTGCAGCACTCTGTCACTACCGACTCTCCGACAGTGCAGCACTCCCTCAGTACTGACCCTTGACAGTGCAGCACTCCCTCAGTACTGACCCTTGACAGTACAGCACTCCCTCAGTACTGACCTCTGACAGTACAGCACTCCCTCAGTACTGACCTCTGACAGTGCAGCATTTCCTCAATACAGACCCTCTGACAGTGCAGCTCTCCCTCAGTAATGCTCCTCTGACAGTGCAGCACTCCTTCAGTCCTGACCCGCCACCTCAGACACAAACTTCTGCATTTCCATGTTTAACTGCACATCTGCTCTTTTTCTCTTTTTCTCTGAGTGATTTGATTGCTTTTAGCATCGCCATTATTTTGACAGCCAATTTGTGGGGAATCAGTGCCGCTATCTGGAAATATTCATGGCTACTTCCAGGTGGCGACAGTGAAGGTGTCACCAGAAGGTCAAAATGGTCAAAATATTATATCGAATTACATCGAGTCTCCATCACAGAAACAGGCCATTCGGCCCGACTGCTCTGTTCTGGTGTTTGTGCTCCACATGAGCCTCTTCCCATCCTCTTCATCTCAACCCATCACCACATCCTCTATTCCTGTCTCACTCCTGTGCCCATCAAGGGCAGCACAGTGGCGCAGTGGTTAGCACCGCAGCCTCACAGCTCCAGTGACCCGGGTTCAATTCTGGGTACTGCCTGTGTGGAGTTTGCAAGTTCTCCCTGTGTCTGTGTGGGTTTTCTCCGGGTGCTCCGGTTTCCTCCCACAGCCAAAGACTTGCAGGTTGATAGGTAAATTGGCCATTGTAAATTGCCCCGAGTATAGGTAGGTGGTAGGGGAATATAGGGACAGGTGAGGATGTGGTAGGAATATGGGATTAGTGTAGGATTAGTATAAATGGGTGGTTGATGGTCAGCACAGACTCGGTGGGCCGAAGGGCCTGTTTCAGTGCTGTATCGCTAAATCTAAATCTAAATCATCCAGCTTCCCTGAGCATGTTGTTGTGGATCTGGTGTTATTTGTCCCTGTCGAATTTCCCCATCCCACCAGCCTCAGTATCACACTGAAGCAGAAAGGAAATTATGGAGAATGCTGCTGTTTTATAGAGTTGGAAATTGGAATCATTCCGACTAACTTGAATTGAATATTTAAATTTAATTGCTGCTGTTGAGTAAAAATGCTGCTTGTTGGAATTTGGAGGTTTCCATCTGGACCTGTGAGAATGTCACAAGACGAGATATCATTTTCTGGATGGCACTAACCCCTGCGAGCTGCATTGTCCAGTGTGTAATATTGTACTTAATTCCACAACACAGCAAGATCAGTTCTTCAACTTCATGTTTATCCACCCAGATTCCCCAGTGAGCAAGATATTGGGTTTCTTTACTGCCTTGGCATTCCTGCAAAGTCCTGACTGTTTGACCCGGATTTGCAGAGAGTTCATCACCAGCTGGCCAAGATTGAAAAAGAGAAAAGAGGTGACCTGGCAAAATAAATTTGCTTTGATTCAAGAAATACAGAACACAGGAACAGATAAGCAGGAGTAGGCCATTCAGTCCATCGAGACTGCTCTGCCAATCAATACAATCATGGCTGATCATCCACTTCAATGCCTTTTTCTCACACTATCCTCATATCCCTTTATGTCATTTGTATTTAGAAATCTGTCAATCTCTGCTTTAAACATACACAATGACTGAGCTTTCACAGCCCTCTGGGGTGGAGAATTCCAAAGATTCACAACTCTGAGTAAAGAAATTTCTCCTCATCTCTGTCCTAAGTGGTTTCCCCCTTATTTTGAAATTATGTCCCCTGGTTCTAGACTCCCCAACCAGGTGAAAACATCTTAGCTGCATCTACCCTGTCTATCCCTTTAAGTATTTTGTACATTTCAATGAGATCACCTCATTCTATAAAACTCTAGAGAATACAGGCCCAGTTTCCCCAATCTCTCTTCATACGACAGTCCCGCCATCCTGGTGGATGAACCTTCTGGTGAACCTTTGTTGCACTCCCTCTATGGCAATAATATCCATCCTAAGGTAAGAGACCAAAACTGCACACAGTACTCCAGGTGCGGTCTAACCAAGGTTCTATACAATTGAAGCAAGATTTCACTACTCATGTACTCAAATCCTCTTGCGATAAAGACTAACATACCATTAGCCTTCCTAATTGCTTGTTGCAGCTGCCTGTTAGCTTTCAGTGACTTATTGACAAGGACACCCAGGTCCCTTTGTACATCCACATTTTTTAATCTCTTACCATTTCAGAAATACTCTGCACATCTGTTCTTCCTAGCAATGTGGATAACCTCATATTTTCCCACATTATATTCCATCTGCCACGTTCTTGCCCACGCACAAAGTCTGTCCAAATCCCCTTGAAGCTGATTTGCATCTTCCTCACAACACACATTACCACCTAGTTTTGTGTCATCTGCGAACTTGGAAACATTACATTTGGTCCCCACATCCAAATCATTGATATATATTGTGAACAGCTGGGGCCCAAGCACTGAGCCCTGCGGTACCCCACTAGTCACAGCCTGCCAATGTGAGAATGACCCGTTTATTCCTACTCTCTGCTTTCTGCCTGTTAATCAATCCTTAATCCATGCCAGTATATTACCTCCGAACACCTGTTCCTGCTGGGGGACTTTAATGCCAGGGGACTTTTTTAGAGATACAGCACTGAAACAGGCCCTTTGGCCCACCGAGTCTGTGCCGACCATCAACCACCCATTTATACTAATCCTACACTAATTCCATGTTCCTACCACATCCCCACCAGTCCCTATATTTCCCTACCACCGACCTATACTAGGGGCAATTTTTATAATGGCCAATTTACCTATCAACCTGCAAGTCTTTGGCATGTGGGAGGAAACCGGAGCACCCGGAGAAAACCCACGCAGACACAGGGAGAACTTGCAAACTCCACACAGGCAGTACCCAGAATTGAACCCGGGTCACCGGAGCTGTGAGGCTGCGGTGCTAACCACTGCGCCACTGTGCATTGGGGCCGACCATGACTCATGGCCCTCCTGCCTTGGGCGCTATGGCACTGGTAGGATGAATGAGAATGGACAGAGACTGCTTGAGTTGTGTACCTATCAAAACCTCTGCATCACCAACTCATTCTTTCACACTAAACCCTGTCACCAGGTTTCTTGGAGGCACCCAAGATCACGCCGTTGGCACCAGCTGGACCTCATCGTCACAAGGCGAGCCTCTCTAAACAGCGTTCAAATCGCACACAGCTTCCACAGTGCGGACTGAGACACCGACCACTCCCTGGTGTGCAGCAAGGTTAGCCTCAAACCAAAGAAGCTGCATCACTCGAAGCAGAAGGGCTACCCGCGCATCAACACTAGCAGAGTTTCTCATCCACAGCTGTTATGTAAATTTCTAAATTCACGCGAAAAAGCCCTTCAAAACACTCCCATATTGGATGCAGAAACCAAGTGGGCCCACATCAGAAACGCCATCTATGACTCAGCAATGAGCACCAATGGCAAACGTGTGAAACGGAATGCAGACTGGTTTCAATCTCACATTGAAGAGCTGGAACCTGTCATAGCCGCTAAGCGCATTGCACTGATGAACTACAAGAAAGCCCCCAGCGAGTTAATATCCGTAGCACTTAAAGCAGCCAGAAGCACTGCACAAAGAACGGCCAGGCGCTGCGCAAATGACTACTGGCAACATCTTATGCAGTCATATTCAGCTGGCCTCTGACACCGGAAATATCAGAGGAATGTATGATGGCATTAAGAGAGCTTTTGGGCCAACCATCAAGAAGATCGCCCCCCTCAAATCTAAATCAGGGGACATAATCACTGACCAACGCAAGCAAATGGACCGCTGGGTGGAGCACTACCTAGAACTGTACTCCAGGGAAATGTCACTGAGACCGCCCTCAATGCAGCCCAGCCTCTACCAGTCATGGATGAGCTGGACGTACAGCGAACAAAATCGGAACTCAGTGATGCCATTGATTCTCTCGCCAGCGGAAAAGCCCCTGGGAAGGACGGCATTACCCCTGAAATCATCAAGAGTGCCAAGCCTGCTATACTTTCAGCACTACATGAACTGCTTTGCCTGTGCTGGGATAAGGGAGCAGTACCACAGGACATGCGCGATGCCAATATCATCACCCTCTATAAAAACAAGGGTGACCGCGGTGACTGCAACAACTACCGTGGAATCTCCCTGCTCAGCATAGTGGGGAAAGTCTTCGCTCGAGTTGCTTTAAACAGGCTCCAGAAGCTGGCTGAGCATGTCTACCCTGAGGCACAGTGTGGCTTTCGAGCAGAGAGATCGACCATTGACATGCTGTTCTCCCTTTGCCAGCTACAGGAGAAATGCCGTGAACAACAGATGCCCCTCTACATTGCTTTCATTGATCTCACCAAAGCCTTTGACCTTGTCAGCAGACGTGGTCTCTTCAGACTACTAGAAAAGATTGGATGTCCACCAAAACTACTAAGTATCATCACCTCATTCTATGACAATATGAAAGGCACAATTCAGCATACCGGTGCCTCATCAGACCCCTTTCCTATCCTGAGTGGCGTGAAACAGGGCTGTGTTCTCGCACCTACACTGTTTGGGATCTTCTTCTCCCTGCTGCTCTCACATGCGTTCAAGTCTTCAGAAGAAGGAATTTTCCTCCACACAAGATCAGGTGGCAGGTTGTTCAACCTTGCCCATCTAAAAGCAAAGACCAAAGTACGGAAAGTCCTCATCAGGGAACTCCTCTTTGCTGACGATGCTGCTTTAACATCTCACACTGAAGCGTGTCTGCAGAGTCTCATCGACAGGTTTGCGGTTGCCTGCAACGAATTTGGCCTAACCATCAGCCTCAAGAAAACAAACATCATGGGGCAGGACGTCACAAATGCTCCATCCATCAATATCGGCGCCCACACTCTGGAAGTGGTTCAAGAGTTCACCTACCTAGGCTCAACTATCACCAGTAACCTGTCTCGAGATGCAGAATTAAACAAACGCGTGGGAAAGGCTTCCTCTACTATATCCAGACTGGCCAAGAGAGTGTGGGAAAATGGCGCACTGACACAGAACACAAAAGTCCGAGTGTATCAGGCCTGTGTCCTCAGTACCTTGCTCTACGGCAGCGAGGCCTCGACAACGTATGTCAGCCAAGAGCGACGTCTCAATTCATTCCATCTTCGCTGCCTCCGGAGAATCCTTGGCATCAGGTGGCAGGAGCGTATCTCCAACACAGAAGTCCTCGAGGCGGCCAACATCCCCAGCATCTCCACCCTACTAAACCAGCGGCGGCTGAGATGGCTTGGCCATGTGAGCCGCATGGAAGATGGCAGGATCCCCAAGGACACATTGTACAGCGAGCTCGTCACTGGTATCAGACCCACCGGCCATCCTTGTCTCCGCTTTAAAGACGTCTGCAAACGTGACATGAAGTCCTGTGACATTGATCACAAGTCATGGGAGTCAGTTGCCAGCGATTGCCAGAGCTGGCGGGCAACCATAAAAGCGGGGCTAAAGCGTGGTGAGTCAAAGAGACTTAGTAGTTGGCAGGAAAAAAGACAGAGGCGCAAGGAGAGAGCCAACTGTGTCACAGCCCCGACAACCAATTTTATCTGCAGCACCTGTGGAAGAGTCTGTCACTCTAGAATTGGCCTTTATAGCCACTCCAGGTGCTGCTTCACAAACCACTGACCACCTCCAGGCGCTTACCCATTATCTCTCGAGACAAGGAGGCCAAAGATGGAGATATTACCTCCTATCCCATGTGCTTTAATTTTGCTAACCAACCACCTGTGGGGCATTTTATCAAAAGCCTTCTGAAAATCCAAGTATACTACGTCCACCAATTCCCCTTTATCCACTATCTCCACGGCTCCCTCTTTCAACACTCCGGGATGTAGAAAATCAGGTCCCGGGGACTTATCAACCTTCAGCCCCATTAATTTCTCCAATACAACTTTCTTGCTAATACTAATTTCCTTCAATTCCTTATTCTCCCGAATCCCTTGGATCACAAATTCTGGGAGATTTCTTGCATCTTCCTCAGTGAAGACAGACACAAAGTAATAATTTAGCTTCTCTGCCATTTCTCTATTCTCCAATATAAATTCTTCTGATGCTGCCTGTAATGGACCCACATTTGTCTTGGCCAAACAATTCCTTTTTATGTACCTATAGAAGCTTTAACAGTCCATTTGTATGTTTTTTTGCTAGTTTACATTCATATTCTGTTCTCCCTTTCTTTATCAGTTTCTTGGTCCTCCTTTGCTGTATTCTAAAATCCTCCCAATCCTCAGGTTTACTACTATTTCTGGCAACTTTATTGGCCTTTTCTTTTAACCTTATACAATCCTTAGCTTCTTTTGTTAAACACAGTTGATAGCCCTTACTTTTGGGGTTTTTGTGCCTTGAAGGAATGTATAGTTGCTGTAAACTATGTAATAATTCTTTGAAGACTATCCATTGCCAATGCACTGTCAGACCTTTTAATGTATTTTCCCAATCCACCTCAGCTAATTTGCCCCTCATACCTTCATAATTCCCTTTGTTCAAATTTAACACCCTGGCTTCAGATTGAACTACCTCACTATCAAACATAATGTAAAATTCTATTATATTATGGTCACTCATCCCTAAAGCTTCTTTTCCAACAAGATTATTAATTAGCCATTTCTCATTACATAATACTACATCTGTTCTTAGTCAGTTCCTCAACCAACTGCTCTAGAAAACCATCCCTAACAGACTCCAAAAACTCGTCCTCCACAGCATTAGTGCTCATTAGGTTTATCCAGTCTATGTGCAGATTGAAGTCACCCATGATTACTGCATTACCCATGCTACATGCTTCTCTAATCTCCTGATTAATACCATGTCCCACACTACTACTACTGTTTGATGACCTATAAACAACTTCTACAAATGTTTGCTGCCTCTTGCTGTTTCTTAGCTCCACCCAAACAGATTCCATATTTTGTTCTTCTGATCTGAGATCCTCCCTTACTAATGTACTGATCCCATCCCTTATTATCAGTGCAACACCACCTCCTTTTCCATTTTGCCTGTCCTTCCTAAATGTCGAATATCCTTGATTATTCAGTTCCCAGTCTTGGTCACCATGTAGCCACGTTTCCATAATGGCAATTAGATCATACCCATTTACCTCTATTTGTGCTTTTAAATCATCTACTCTGTTGCAAATGCTGCGTGTATTCAGGTAGAGAGCCCTTAACCTTGTCTTCTTGACATTATTCTGCATTCTAAACCTAGTTGATTCTCGCCTTTGTTTCACCTGCCTTCTAATGTCACTTGCTACTTTTCTACCTCCTGTTACCAGCTTTACTTCCTTCCAATTTGAACTACCCCTCAGGTTCCCACCCCCCTGACAAGCTAGTTTAAACTCTGCCCAACAGCACTTGCAAATCTCCCTGTGAGGATATTAGTTCCGGTCCTGTTAAGGTGTAGCCCGTCCATCGTTTACAGGTCCCACCTGCCCCAGAACCGGTCTCAATGCCTCAGAAATCTGATGCCCTCCCTCCTACACCAATTCTCCAGCCACATGTTCAATCCATCAATCCTCCTATTCCTATGCTCACTAGCATGTGGCACTGGGAGTAATCCTGAGATACTGCTTTTGAGTTTTGCTTTTTAATTTCCTTCCTAATTCCCTAAAGTATGCTTTCAGAACCTCATCCCTCTTCCTATGTCATTGGTACCAATGTGGGCCATGATCTCGAGCTGTTCACCCTCCCCCAGAAGGATGTCCTGCAGCTGCTCAGTGACATCCTTGACCCTGGAACCAGGGAGGTAACACACCATCCTGGAGTCACATTTACTGCCGCAGAAACGCCTGTCTGATCCCCTGACTATCGAATCCCCTATCATTACTTCTCTTCCACTTTTCATCCTCCCCTCCTGTGAAATAATGAAGCAAATTCAAACTTGTAGACAACAGAAGCAAAACACTCGAGATTTCTTGGCTGATGCTTTCCGGTTCTTCGTATCCATTACATAAATCAAAGATCTTAATTTGGCTTCAAAGTCCATCACATTTCAAAAGCACATCTGATATATGTCATAACTTCAGCACAAGAATGATCCAAGATCATCCCCCAGGATTGCTGTCAATCTTCCACTGACTGTATTGCAGGAAATTAGGAAAATGCACATGGATATTCCACCCCAGAATTATTTATGAAATAAATAGTTTGCTGCTTTTGATTGTATTAACACAACACTGCCAGGGGATGGCGAGCTTTTCCACAGAATGTTGTTCCTGTGACTAAAAAAATGCATGTGTTGAATTTCCTCATTATTAATAGTGTTTAAACAGAGCAGGCTGTTAATTCGGGTGAAACTCAGGTCGGCTGCTTGTGGAGTTTTCATGTTTTTTTTAACTCTTTCCATGATCGTCCAGCTGAGTTTCCTGCCTGATTTGTATAGCAGTTATATATTTCCTGGTTTTGTGCTGTGATTATTGTGATAAATGAGACACAGCAGAATCCAAGATCATCTGGTCACAGTGGAAATGAGGAATTTGTGAGCTTTGAACATTCTGGAAACTTTATACATTGATTTCTGCAGCTTGGAATTGGCTTAAATTTGTATTTCCCTCGATTAAGTACAGTGCTTCATTCCAATTGCGTCTCACAGTTGTCAAGTGATTCTGTGAATGTGAGGGTCCGTTTGGAGCAACTCCCAGAAAGAGGGACAGCAACAATGATCCTCACTCCCAATCCCAGAGAAAAAACGATCCTCAATCCCAATCCCAGAGAAAAAACGATCCTCAATCCCAATCCCAGAGCAACAACGATCCTCACTCCCAATCCCAGAGAAAAAACGATCCTCAATCCCAATCCCAGAGCAACAACGATCCTCACTCCCAATCCCAGAGAAAAAACGATCCTCAATCCCAATCCCAGAGCAACAACGATCCTCACTCCCAATCCCAGAGAAAAAACGATCCTCAATCCCAATCCCAGAGCAACAACGATCCTCACTCCCAATCCCAGAGAAAAAAACGATCCTCAATCCCAATCCCAGAGAAACAACGATCCTCACTCCCAATCCCAGAGAAACAACGATCCTCACTCCCAATCCCAGAGAAAAAACGATCCTCAATCCCAATCCCAGAGAAACAACGATCCTCACTCCCAATCCCAGAGCAACAATGATCCTCACTCCCAATCCCAGAGAAAAAACGATCCTCAATCCCAATCCCAGAGAAACAACGATCCTCAATCCCAATCCCAGATTAACAATGATCCTCACTCCCAATCCCAGAGAAACAACAGTCCTCACTCCCAATCCCAGAGCAACAACGATCCTCAATCCCAATCCCAGAGAAACAACGATCCTCACTCCCAATCCCAGATTAACAATGATCCTCACTCCCAATCCCAGAGTAAAAAAGATCCTCACTCCCAATCCCAGAGAAAAAAAACGATCCTCAATCCCAATCCCAGAGAAACAACGATCCTCACTCCCAATCCCAGAGAAAAACGATCCTCAATCCCAATCCCAGAGAAACAACGATCCTCACTCCCAATCCCAGATTAACAATGATCCTCACTCCCAATCCCAGAGCAACAACGATCCTCAATCCCAATCCCAGAGAAACAACGATCCTCACTCCCAATCCCAGAGAATCAACAATCCTCACTCCCAATCCCAGAGCAACAACGATCCTCAATCCCAATCCCAGAGTAAAAACGATCCTCACTCCCAATCCCAGAGAAACAACGATCCTCACTCCGAATCCCAGAGAAACAACAATCCTCACTCCCAATCCCAGAGTAAAAATGATCCTCACTCCCAATCCCAGAGTAAAAACGATCCTCAGTCCCAATCCCAGAGAAACAATGATCCTCACTCCCAAACCCATTCCGGATGGAGAATCTGCACGGTGCTGTACCATTGACCAGTCAGACATTAAGACCTGAATCTTTCAGTGGGACCCTGATGTTGTGGTAAAAAATGGGTCCTGAGGCTACACATGCTGCTAGTGGGAGCTGCTGCCAGCCGAATCAGAGGACCAGCATCTCAGGGGATAGACCGTCCACTAACATCCATTATAAGCCCACAGACTCCCACAGCTACCTCGACTGCATTTCCTCACACCCTGCCTCCTGTAAGGACACCATATCATTCTCTCAGATTCTCCATTTCCATCTGTTCTGATGATGCAACCTTCCACACAAGCGTTTCTGACACGTGGTCACTGTTGTTGACAGGGCCCTCAACCGTGTCCGGCCCATTTCCCACATTTTTACCCTCGCCCCTTCCCCTCCCTCCCAGAACCGTGACAGGGTTCCCCTTGTCCTCATTTTCCACCCCACCAGCCTCCACATCCAAAGGATCATCCTCCGCCATGTCTGCCACCTCCAGCATGATGCCACTACCAAACACATCTTCCCCTCCCCTGTCAGCATTCCAAAGGGAATGTTCCCTCTGTGACACTCTGGTCCACTCCCCCATCACCCCCGACACCTTGTCCCCTTCCCACATCACCTTCCCATGCAATCGCAGGATATATTTCCTTTTGCTTCCTCTCTCCTCACCATCCAAACACTCCTTTCAGGTGAAGCAGCGATTTAATTATACTTCCTTCAATTTAGTATACTGCGGTCACACCTGCATTGTGGAAAGCAAACACAGATTGGGTAACCGCTTTGCGGAATATCTTCACTCAGTCTGCAAGCATAACCCCAAGCTTCGGTCGCCTGTCATTTTAATTCATCACCCTGCTGTCATGCCCCCGTTTCTGTCCTTGGCCTGCTGCAGTTCCAATGAAGCTCAACATAAGCTCAACAAACAGCAGCTCATCTTTCAATTAGACACTTTACAGCCTTCTGGACTCAACATTGAGTTCAACAATTTCGGAACACGACCCGCTCTTAAACTTGTTTTTCATGTTTTTGATTTTGGACAAAGCTGTTCATTATTCTGCTGTTAACACTGTCTCTAGAGCAGGGAGCTCGGCCAGGGCGGACGGGCCAAGGGAAAACCCCTCGGGGAAAATCACTGTGGCAGTGGGGGCTGCCTTCCCTGCCCACAGCCCCCTCTTTGCGCCATCAAGCCTCGCGTTCCAATGGACCCCCCACCCCCCAGGCTGCCACAGCGAGGCTGCATTTAGCTGGCGACCTCCCATTTGGTGGGGGTTACCCACTGTCAGCAAAATGGTGATGGCACCATAAAATGTCCTCTAATTGGGCCTTGGATTATGTTAATCGCATGCCCAAACTTGGAGCTGGTGGCCTTTCCAATTCTGGTCCCAGAAACGGGAAAATGCCCTGGCAGCAGGAATGTGCCAAGGAGCCAACGCAAAGTAGCTCCTCGTCCCCCTGGCCTCACAACTCTCCTCTCGGCAGCCAGTAAATTCCAGGCCTAAATCTGGGAGCGGGGAGGGGGTGCGGGGAAGGGGGGGGAGCGGGGAGGGGGGAGCGGCAAGGTGGGGGGAGTAAGTGGGGAGCGGGGGCAGGGGAGGGGGGAGGGATGGGCGGGGGAGTATAGGATTGGGGAGGGGGGCGGGGAAGGGGGAGCAGGGAGGGGGAGTGGGGAGGGGTAGCGGAGAGGGGGTGAGCGGGGAGGGGCAGGCGGGGGAGTATGGGAGCAGGGGGGCGGGGAAGGGAGGGTGCGGGTAGGGGGGAGCGTAGAGGGGGTGAGCAGAGAGGGAGTGAGCGGGGAGGGGCGGGCGGGGGAGTATGGGATTGGGGAGGGGGGGCGGGGAAGGGGGAGCATGGAGGGGGGAGCGGTGAGGGAGGGAGCAGGGAGCGAGGAGGGGGAAGCAGGGATGGAGGGAGCGGAGAGGGGGGAGCGGGGAGGGGGTGAGCGGGGGAGTATGGGAGCGGGGTGGGGGGAGCGGGAGAGTATGGGAGCCGGGGTGGGGGCGGGGGGCGGGGAGTGGGGGAGGCGGAGCGGGTGGGGGGGGGGAGTATGGGGGCGGGGAGGATGGTTGGGGGAGTATGGGGCGGGGAGAGGGGGTGGGGGAGTATGGGGGCGGGGAGGGAGTGTGGGGTAGTATGGGGGCGGGGAGGGGGGGTGGGGGAGTATGGGGGCGGGGAGGGGGGATGGGGCAGTATGGGGGCAGGGAAGGGGGATGGGGGAGTAAGGGGGTGGGGGAGTATGTGGGCGGGGAGGGGGGTGGGGGTGTATGGGGGCGGGGAGGGGGGATGGGGGAGTATGGGGGCGGGGAGGGGGTGTGGGGGAGTATGGGGGCGGGGAGGGGGTGTGGGGGAGTATGGGTGCGGGGTGGGGGGGATGGGGGAGTATGGGGGCAGGGAGGGGGGATGGGGGAGTATGGGGGGTGGGGGAGTATGTGGGCGGGGAGGGGGGTGGGGGTGTATGGGGGCGGGAAGGGGGTGGGGGAGTATGGGGGCGGGGAGGGGGGATGGGGGAGTATGGGGGCAGTTAGTGGGGGTGGGGGAGTATGGGGGCGGGGAGGGGGGATGGGGGAGTATGGGGGTGGGGGAGGGGGGTTCTGCCTAACTGCTCAAATCCTTCAGTTTGATGGATGCTGGGAATAAACTTCCTGCCTGGGGCTAAGCAGGGGAATGTTATCATATTCATTCCACCTGAAACATAAACATTACATTCAGTGGCTTCCCAGCTATCGTTACAAATAGAAAACTATAGATAAATAACGTCACATCCCAGAATAATACAGTGGGTTTAACGTTGCACTGTTTCAGTGGGATTATAAAGAGGGCTCTCTGTATTGTATGCATAGCTGAGATTGTTGTCACATTTCAAGGTCTTTGCCTAGTTGACAAACTGTGATGAATTCATCCAAAAAGAATTGGATTAACCAATTGAAACTTCTGCAGGATTAGCACAATGTCAGATGGAAAGCTGCTTCCATCTGGAACTTTCCGAAAGCAGAGAGACGTCCTCATGACCAGTGCTTGGAGAGAATATTTCAGTTCCACCTGGGTCTATTTGTTGATTGTATTGGAGTGGAAACAGGAAAAATTCTGAAGACAAAAACAAGAAATGCTGGATTCACTCAGCAGGTCTGGCAGCATCTGTGGAAAGAGAAGCAGAGTTAACGTTTCGGGTCAGTGACCCTTCTTCGGAACTGACAAATATTAGAAAAGTCACAGATTATAAACAAGTGAGGTGGGGGTTGGGCAAGAGATAACAAAGGAGAAGGTGCAGATTGGACCAGGCCACATAGCTGACCAAAAGGTCACAGAGCAAAGGCAGAGATGGAGACAGAGAAGTCGAGGAAGGGAACTTGGGAGTGGGACTAGCTGAGTTGCTCGTCCAGAGAGCTGCCACAGGCACAATGGGCTGAATAGCCTCCTCTGTCCTGTAACCACTTCCCTTCCCTTCCTCGACTTCTGTCTCCATCTCTGGGGATAGGTTGTCTACCAATATCCATTATAAGCCCACCGACTCCCACAGCTACCTCGACTACACTTCTTCACACCCTACCTCCTGTAAGGACTCCATTCCATTCTCCCAGTTTCTCCATCTCCGACGCATCTGCTCTGATGATGCTACCTTCCATGACGGTGCTTCTGATATGACCTCCTTTTTCCTCAACCGAGGATTTCCCCCCACTGTGGTTGACAGGGCCCTCAACCGTGTCCGACCCATTCCCCGCACCTCGACCCTCACCCCTTCCCCTCCCTCCCAGAACCGTGACAGGGTTCCCCTTGTCCTCACTTTTCATCCCACCAGCCTCCATATCCAAAGGATCATCCTCCGCCATTTTCGCCACCTCCAGCGTGATGCCACTACCAGTCGCATCTTCCCCTCCCTTCCCCTGTCAGCATTCCGAAGGGATCGTTCCCTCCGCGACACCCTGGTCCACTCCTCCATTACCCCCACCACCTCGTCCCCGTCCCAGGGCACCTTCCCCTGCAATCGCAGGAGGTGTAATACCTGCCCATTTACCTCCTCTCTCCTCACTATACCAGGCCCCAAACACTCCTTTCAGGTGAAGCAGTGATGTACTTGTACTTCTTTCAATGTAGTATACTGTATTCGCTGTTCACAGTGTGGTCTCCTCTACATTGGGGAGACCAAGCGCAGACTGGGTGACCGCTTTGCGGAACATCTCCGCTCAGTCCGCAAGCAGGATCCTGAGCTTCCAGTTGCTTGCCATTTCAACACTCCCCCCTGCTCTCATGCTCACATCTCTGTCCTGGGATTGCTGCAGTGTTCCAGTGAACATCAACGCAAGCTCGAGGAACAGCATCTCATTTACCGATTAGGCACACTACAGCCTGCCGGACTGAACATTGAGTTCAATAATTTCAGAGCATGACAGCCCCCCATTTTACTTTCATTTTTAGTTATTTTTCTTCCTTTTTTTTTACATTCTTTTTTTACATTTTTTACAATCTTTTTTTGCATTTATTTCATTTCATCTTAGTTTGTTCAGTTTGCTTACCCACTGTTTTTTTCAGGTTTTTTTTTAGGTTTGCACTTGCTGCTGTTCAATATTCAATGTATTTACACCTAATCTGTACTAATGCTTTGTCTTTCAACACACCATTAACATATTGTTTGCCTTTGCTCCGTGACCTTTTGGTCAGCTATGTGGCCTGGTCCAATCTGCACCTTCTCCTTTGTTATCTCTTGCCCAACCCCCACCTCACTTGCTTATAATCTGTGACTTTTCTAATATTTGTCAGTTCCGAAGAAGGGTCACTGACCTGAAACGTTAACTCTGCTTCTCTTTCCGCAGATGCTGCCAGACCTGCTGAGTGACTCCAGCATTTCTTGTTTTTGTTTCAGATTTCCAGCATCCGCAGTATTTTGCTTTTAAAATTCTGAAGAGCTTGTTGACAAGCTTTTGAAGGAACAGGAGGCCAGGAAGATGCAGATTCAAGTAAACCTTGTTCATAGAATAGAATCATGGAATGGTTACAGGACAGAGGAGGCTATTCAGCCCATTGTGCCTGTGGCAGCTCTCTGGACGAGCAACTCAGCTAGTCCCACTCCCAAGTTAGTCCAGTGTCTGTCAATGAGACCAAGGTGCTGGATTCCTCCTCAGTGCCAACAGGCAGAGATATATCAGGGAGAAGGCATGTCAGGTTACATAGAATTATGGAGCATGTACAGCACAGAAACAGGCCCTTCAGCTCAACCAGTCCATGCCTCCTCCCATCCTTCCTCCTAAATCTATCATCTTAACCCTCTATTCCCTTCTCCTTCATGTGCTTATCTCATTTCCCCTTAGATGTATCAATACTATTCACTTCAACCTTTTCTTTCCTTTTGGGCCTCCTTATCTCGAGAGACAATGGATACGCGCCTGGAGGTGGTCAGTGGTTTGTGAAGCAGCGCTTGGAGTGGCTATAAAGGCCAATTCTGGAGTGACAGGCTCTTCCACAGGTGCTGCAGATAAATTTGTTTGTCGGAGCTGTTGCACAGTTGGCTCTCCCCTTGCGCCTCTGTCTTTTTTCCTGCCAACTACTAAGTCTCTTCGACTCGCCACAATTTAGCCCTGTCTTTATGGCTGCCCGCCAGCTCTGGCGAATGCTGGCAACTGACTCCCACGACTTGTGATCAATGTCACACGATTTCATGTCGCGTTTGCAGATGTCTTTATAGTGGAGACATGGACGGCCGGTGGGTCTGATACCAGTGGCGAGCTCGCTGTACAATGTGTCTTTGGGGATCCTGCCATCTTCCATGCGGCTCACATGGCCAAGCCATCTCAAGCGCCGCTGACTCAGTAGTGTGTATAAGCTGGGGGTGTTGGCCGCTTCAAGGACTTCTGTGTTGGAGATACAGTCCTGCCACTTGATGCCAAGTATTCTCCGGAGGCAGCGAAGATGGAATGAATTGAGACGTCGCTCTTGGCTGGCATACGTTGTCCAGGCCTCGCTGCCATAGAGCAAGGCACTGAGGACACAGGCCTGATACACTCGGACTTTTGTGTTCCGTGTCAGTGCGCCATTTTCCCACACTCTCTTGGCCAGTCTGGACATAGCAGTGGAAGCCTTACCCATGCGCTTGTTGATTTCTGCATCTAGAGACAGATTACTGGTGATAGTTGAGCCTAGGTAGGTGAACTCTTGAACCACTTCCAGAGCGTGGTCGCCAATATTGATGGATGGAGTATTTCTGACGTCCTGCCCCATGATGTTCGTTTTCTTGAGGCTGATGGTTAGGCCAAATTCATTGCAGGCAGCCGCAAACCTGTTGATGAGACTCTGCAGGCACTCTTCAGTGTGAGATGTTAAAGCAGCATCGTCAGCAAAGAGGAGTTCTCTGATGAGGACTTTCCGTACTTTGGACTTCGCTCTTAGACGGGCAAGGTTGAACAACCTGCCACCTGATCTTGTGTGGAGGAAAATTCCTTCTTCAGAGGATTTGAACGCATGTGAAAGCGGCAGGGAGAAGAAAATCCCAAACAGTGTGGGTGCGAGAACACAGCCCTGTTTCACACCACTCAGAATAGGAAAGGGCTCTGATGAGGAGCCACCATGTTGAATTGTGCCTTTCATATTGTCATGGAATGAGGTGATGATACTTAGTAGCTTTGGTGGACATCCAATCTTTTCTAGTAGTCTGAAGAGACCACGTCTGCTCACGAGGTCAAAGGCTTTGGTGAGATCAATGAAAGCAGTGTAGAGGGGCATCTGTTGTTCACGGCATTTCTGCTGTATCTGACGAAGGGAGAACAGCATGTCAATGGTCGATCTCTCTGCACGAAAGCCTCACTTCAACCACTACCTGTGGAAGTGAGTTCCACATTCTCACCACTATCTGGGTAAAGATGTTTCTCCTGAATCCCCTATACGGATGGCCTCGAGTTTCGTTCATAGTGCAGTGGTAATATTACTGCATTAGTAATCCAATGCCTCGGACGAATGCTCTGGAGACACAAATTCAAATCGCACTTCGGCAGCTGCTGGAATTCAAATTCAATTAATTAATAAGTCTGGAATAAAAAGTGATCATTGGTAATGGTGACCATGAAACTGTCAGATTGTTGTAAAAACTCACCAATATCCTTCAGCAAAGGAAATCTGCTGTCCCTACCCGATCTGGCCTACATGTGAGTCCAGACCTACAGCAATGTGGTTGACTCTTAACTGCCCTCTGAAATGACCAAGCAAGCTGCTCAGTTGTATCAAACTGCTACAGAAAAGTCAAGAAGGAATAAAACTGGATGGATACCCAACATTGACATAGGCAACTCTGCAAAGTCCTCCTTACTAAAAACTTGTGCCAAAATTGGGAGAGCTGTCCCACACTTGAGTCATACTCACAGAAACCTACCTCACAGCCAATGTCCCATCACCATCTCTGGGTATGTCCTGTCCCACCAGTAGGACAGACCTACCAGAGGTGGTGGCACAGTGGTATGCAGTCAGGAGGGAGTTGCCCTGGAAGTCCTCAACATCGACTCCGGACCCCATGAAGTCTCATGGTATCAGGTTAAACATGGGCAAGGAAACTTCCTACTGATAACCACCAACTGCCCCCCTCAGGTGATGAATCAGTACTCCTCCATGTTGAACACCACTTGGAAGAAAAACTGAGGGAAGCAAGGGCTCAGAATGTACTCTTGGTGAGGGACTTTCATCACTAAGAGTGGCTCGGTAGCACCACTACTGATCCAGCTGGCCAAGTCCTGAAGGAGATAGCTGCTAGACTGGAGCTGTGGCAGGTGGTGAGGGATACAACGCAAGGGAAAAACCTAATTGACCTTGTCCTCACCATCTGTCCATGACTGTATTGGTAGGAATGACCACCGCACAGTCCTTGTGGAGACAAAGCCCCGACTTCATATTGAGGATATCCTCCATCGTGTTGTGTGGCACTATCACCGTGCTAAATGGGATAGATTTTGAACAGATCTAGCAATGCAAAACTGGGCATCCGTGAGGCACTGTGGGCCCATCAGCAGCAGCAGAATTGTATTCAACCACAATCTATAACCTCATGGCCCGGCATATCCCCCACTCTACCATTACCATCAAGCCAGGGATCAACCGTGGTTCAAAGAAGAGTGCAGGAGGGCATGCCAGGAACAGTACGAGGCAGACCTAAAAATTCGGTGTCAGCCTGGTGAAGCTACAACCCAGGACTACTTGCATGATAGACAGCAGCATCAGCATGCTACATGCAGAGATAAGCGATCCCACAACCAACGGATCAGATCTAAGCACTGCAGTCCTGCCACATCCAGTCATGAATGATGGTAAACAATTAAACAACTGACAGAAGGAGGAGAGTCCACAAATATCCCCATCTTCAATGATGGGGGAGCCCAGCACATCAGTGCAAAAGACAAGGCTGAAGCATTAGCAACCATCTTCAGCCAGAAGTGCTGAATGGATGATCCATCTCGGCCTCCTCCTGAGGTCCCCAGCATCACAGATGCCAGTCTTCAGCCAATCCAATTCACTCCACGTATTATCAAGAAACGGCTGAAGGCACTGAATACTGCAAAGGCTATGGGTCCTGACAACATTCTGGCAATAGTAATGAAGACCTGTGCTCCAGAACTTGCCGCGTCCCTAGCAAAGCTGCTTCAGTACAGCTACAACACTGGCATTTACCCAGAAATGTGGAAAATTGCCTAGTTATGTCATACGAACATATAAATTAGGAGCAGCGGTAGCCTGCTCCGCCATTCAATAAGTTCATGGCTGAACTGATTACTCCACATTCCCACCTACCCCCGATAACCTTCCACCCCCTTGCTTATTAAGAATCTATCTACCTCTGCCTTAAAAATATTCAAAGACTCTGCTTCCAATGCCTTTTGAGGAAGAGAATTTCAAAGACACGACCCTCAGAGAGAAAACATTTCCTCTCATCTCTGTATTAAATGGGTGACCCCTTATTTTTAAACAGTGACCCCTAGTTCTAGATTCTCCCACAAGGGGAAACATCCTTTCCATATCCACCCTGTCAAGACCCCCCAGGATCTTATAAATTTCAATCAAGTTGCCTCTTACTCTTCTAAATTCCAGCGGATACAAGCCTAGCCTGTCCAATCTTTCCTCATAAGACAGCCCGCCCATTCCAGGTATTAGTCTAGTAAACCTTCTCTGTACTGCCTCCAAAGCGTTTACATCCTTCCTTAAATAAGGAGACACAGTACTGTACACAGTACTCCAGATGTGGTCTCACCAATGCCCTGTATAGCTGAAGCATAACCTCCCTACTTTTGTATTCAATTCCGCTCACGATAAACTATAACATTCTATTAGCTTTCCTAATTACATGCTGTACCTGCATAATAACCTTTTGCGATTCATGCACTAGGACACCCAGATCCCTCTGTATCTCTGAGCTCACTCACTTAACCTATCTATAACCCTTTGTAGCCTCCTTCTGTCCTCTTCACAAGTTACTTTCCCACATATCTTTGTGCTATCAGCATATTTTGCAACCATACCTTCAGTCCCTTCATCCAAGTCATTTATATAAATTGTAAAAAGTTGAGGCCCCAGCACAGATCCCTGTGGCACATCACTCATTACGTTTTGCCAACCAGAAAAAGATCTATTTATGCCAACTCTCTGTTTCCTGTTAGCTAACCAATCTTCTATCCATGCCAATATGTTACACCCTACACCATGAGCTTTTTATTTTCTGCAATAACCTTTGATGTGGCACTTTATCAAATTCTTCCTGTCAACAAAAAGTGGGACAAATCCAACCCGGCCAATTACCATCCCATCAGTCTATTCTCAATCATGTGTAAAATGATGGAAGGTATTGTCGACAGTGCTATCAAGTGGCACTTACTTAGCAATAACCTGATCACCAATACTCACTTTCGGTTCCGCCAGGGCCACTCAACTCCTGACTTTGGTCCAAACATGGACAGAATAGCTGAATTCCGGAGGTGAGGTGAAAGTGACTGTCCTTGATATTTGATTGACTGTGACATCAAGGAGCCCAAGCAAAATTGAAGCAAAATTGGCAGACACCATTTTATAGCCAAAGAAGTACTTTTAGAAATGCTGTTCGTGTTGTAATACAGGAAATGCAGCCACCAATTCGCACACAGCAAGATCCCACAAACAGCAATGTGATAATGACCAGAACATCTGTTTTTGTGATGTTGATTGTGTTATATTGTGCAGGACACTGGGAATAGCTTCCCTGCTCTTCTTTGAAACAGTGCCATGGGATCTTTTGCATCCACTTGAGAGGGCAGACAGGACCTCAGTTTAATGTCTCATCTAAAAGACAGCACCTCGGACAGAACAGTATTCTCTCAGTACTGCACTGGAGTGTCAGCCTAGCACCCGGAGTGGGACTTGAACACAAAATCTTTTGACTTAGAAGTGAAAGAGTTTCCTGATGATCCACAGTGTGACGGGTGATAAACAGTGAGTGTTACCTGATGATCCACAGTGTGACAGGTGATAAACAGCGAGTGTTACCTGATGATCCACAGTGTGACAGGTGATAAACAGTGAGTGTTACCTGATGATCCACAGTGTGACAGGTGATAAACAGCGAGTGTTACCTGATGATCCACAGTGTGACGGGTGATAAACAGTGAGTGTTACCTGATGATCCACAGTGTGACAGGTGATAAACAGTGAGTGTTACCTGATGATCCACAGTGTGACGGGTGATAAACAGCGAGTGTTACCTGATGATCCACAGTGTGACAGGTGATAAACAGTGAGTGTTACCTGATGATCCACAGTGTGACGGGTGATAAACAGTGAGTGTTACCTGATGATCCACAGTGTGACAGGTGATAAACAGTGAGTGTTACCTGATGATCCACAGTGTGACAGGTGATAAACAGCGAGTGTTACCTGATGATCCACAGTGTGACGGGTGATAAACAGTGAGTGTTACCTGATGATCCACAGTGTGACAGGTGATAAACAGTGAGTGTTTCCTGATGATCCACAGTGTGACGGGTGATAAACAGTGAGTGTTACCTGATGATCCACAGTGTGACGGGTGATAAACAGTGAGTGTTACCTGATGATCCACAGTGTGACAGGTGATAAACAGTGAGTGTTACCTGATGATCCACAGTGTGACGGGTGATAAACAGTGAGTGTTACCTGATGATCCACAGTGTGACAGGTGATAAACAGTGAGTGTTACCTGCTGATCCACAGTGTGACGGGTGATAAACAGCGAGTGTTACCTGATGATCCACAGTGTGACAGGTGATAAACAGCGAGTGTTACCTGATGATCCACAGTGTGACAGGTGATAAACAGCGAGTGTTACCTGATGATCCACAGTGTGACAGGTGATAAACAGCGAGTGTTACCTGATGATCCACAGTGTGACAGGTGATAAACAGCGAGTGTTACCTGATGATCCACAGTGTGACAGGTGATAAACAGTGAGTGTTACCTGCTGATCCACAGTGTGACGGGTGATAAACAGTGAGTGTTACCTGCTGATCCACAGTGTGACAGGTGGTAGTGAGGTCCCACAAGCATCAGTTCTGGGACTACGGCTGTCCACACAATTTATAATCACAATTTAGTCTTTGGAATCAAAACAAATGTTCTACATTTGTGGACAACACCAAGGTCATGAAAGGGACTTTATAAATTCAAGTCTTTCTTTTTTTCTGAAGAGCTACCCTTTACCCCTACATTCTGCTTTGTCTTTCTGCTAGCCAACCAGCTATCCATTCTGCTACTTGGCCCCTGGCTCCACAAGTATTGACCTTGCTCATTAATCTATTATGTGGTACCTTAACAAACACCTTTTGGAACTTCAGATATATTACATCCACTATATTACCCTTGTCTGCTCTCTAATATCTCCTCAAAGAATTCAATGAGGTTGGTCAAGCTAAAATTTCCTTTTCCAAATCCATGTTGACTATTCATTATTATATTTTTTGGTTTCTATATGTTTTAATATTCTCTCCTTTACTAGGAATCCATTGTTTTCCTTACCCCTAATGTTAAGCTGACTGGTCTATAGTTTACTGTTTATGATCTCCCCTCTTAAATCGAGGTGTAATGTTAGCCATCTGCCAGTCCTCCAGTACACCACCTCTCTAGTAAATATGAAATATGTGTAATAGTGCCTCTGCTATCTCTTCCCAAAATTGCTTTAGAATATGTGGATGCAATCCATCTGTCCAGAAGTTTTATCCCCTTTGAGTTTGATAAGCTTATGTAATATTTATTCTCTTTTTATTTCAAATTCATCCCCAACAAAGTGAGGAGTGCAAGGCAAATGGTTTTAGAAATTTGCCTGTTCTGGGAGGTCTGGTAGTACACAGCAGGGACTGCAGGAAGGTGCAATCATTAACTACTGTCAAGGATTTGGGAAAAGGCAGAGAAAAGGTTGTACCTCACCACATAGTCTGAAAATATAAAGCACTATAACCTGGGACTGGATCACAGACTGGATTACTAGTGTTATGACCAACCGTTCAAATCAAAGCCCCCAATCAAAATATACAATTCTGATTGTGGTGGGAGAAAAGCATTGTTGACTCAGTCCAGTCCTGCCACAGATCCCCTATCATATCATTTTAAACTTTGCAAAGAAGTAAAGAAAGACCCAGCCAAATTGTACCATCTATTAACCCCTGAGTGAGGCTAACCAAACCAGGTGTCTTTAGATTAACAAATTAACTGTTTAATTAGAAAAACTAAATTCTTAAACACTACTAAGATATAAACAACATTTAAAAGAGAAAAAAATAATGTCCTTGCATATTTACGCTCCTGCCAAAGTGAAATCTTCCAATGTGGAATTGTCCAAGGTTGCTTGAAGTCCTCATAGCCGTCTAATGGGAAAAAATTTCTTCAACAGTAGAACAGTCCGTAGTCTGGTTCAGCAGTTGAATTGATGCTCTTCTTTTCCGGCAATGAATTTCAACAATTTCAGTTCAGTAGTTAAAGGAATTTGGTTATTTTCTTTTAACAAATGAATCTGGCTTGACATCCGAATTCTGAGAGCATAATAAACAGGGTTTAAATAAACCAAGAGAGAGGTCACTTTTCCTTCAGTATATACTGGTCCAGCTGTCTGTCTGTGTATCTGTTAACTGTGTCTCAACAGCCAGTTTTTCAGCTAGTTTCAAATGTCAATTGGCAATAATGTATCTCTCTATCCTCAGGCTGTATCCTCGAACAACCAGAATGCCCTCTTTGAATCACAGTCTCTGAGTGGCTGTATCCTGGGGCAACGAGAATGCATTCTTTGACTCAGTCTCTGGAGCTTGTTGCCTTAAAGCAGTACTGTTCCTTTCCAGCCTTAAAGGCACACCGCATTCTTCCTGGAAAAAATACTACAGGATCATAACACCAGCCTTGGAAGGACGCTTGACACATCCAGAAAGTGGTTCTATGTCTTGCCTCATTTGTGATGACATAGTCCTATGTGGCCCACTTGTGATGGGGAGAAACATTGAAGGTCACAAGGTACTCGGTCCAGATGGGGCAGAGTGAACAGTTCACTGGATGATGCTGCTTCAATTAGATGGAGGGCTAGAAATCAGAGCTAGGAAAAAGAGAGACTGAGATTGGGAATGGGGGAAGTTGGAGGGCTCCTCAGAGGGAGGGTCCTACTCCTCCTGGTCCGCAAGGAATGCTGGAAATCCACTTACCTTGTGGAACAGGAAGCTCCTGCCTCCCTTTCACTCCTAATTCCCAACTCCTGGGAAACCCAGCCAGCAGCTATTAAATTTATTTCAATCTCCCAATTAAATGAGTACTTTGCATCTGTGTTTACCAAGGCAGAGGATGCTGCCCAAGTCATAGTGAAACAGATGGTAGTTGAGACACTGTATGAGCTAAAAACTGATAAGGAGGATGTACTAGATAGACTGCCTATACTTAAAGTTGATAAATCAACAGGACCGGATGAGATGCATCCGAGGATACTAAGGGAAGTAAGGGTGGAAATTGCAGGGGCACTGGCCATAATCTTCCAATCTTCCTTAGATACAGGGGTTGTGCCAGAGGACTGGAGAATAGCAAATGTTATACCCTCATTTTAAAAAGTGTGTAAGGATAAGCCCAGCAACTACAGGCCAGGAAGTTTAAAATCGGAGGTTAAATGACAGTCACCTGGCCAAATGTGGATTAATTCAGGAAAGCTAGGACGGGTTTGTTAAGGGCAAATCATGTTCAACCAACTTGTTTGACTTTTTGATGAGGTAACAGAGCGGGTTGATAAGGGTAATGTGGTTGAAGTGGTGTACATGGACTTCCAAAAGGCATTTGATAAAGTGCCACATAAAAGGCTTGTCAGTAAAGTTAGAGGCTATAGAATTAAAGGGACAGTAGCAGCTTGGATATGAAGTTGGCTGAGTGACAGGACACAGAGAGTAGTGGTGAGTGGTTGTTTTTTGGATTGGAGGAAGTTATTTAGTGGGCTACCCCAGGGGTCGGTGTTAGGACCCCTGCTTTTTTTGATGTATATTAATGACATAGACTTGGGCATACAGGGCAGAATTTCAAAATTTGCGGAGGACACAAAACTTGGAAGTATTGTGAACTGTGAGGAGGATAGTGATAAACTTCAAGAGGACTTAGACAGGCTGGTGGAATGGGCAGACAAGTGGCAGATGAAATTTAGTGCAAAGAAGTGTGAAGTGATGCATTTTGGTAGGAAGAATGAAGAGAGGCAACAGAAAATAAAAGGTGCAATTCTAAAGGGGGTGCAGGAGCAGAGAAGCCTTGAGGTATATGTACACAAATTGTTGAAGGTTGCAGGGCAAATTGAGAAAACAGTTAATGAAGCATATGGAAACCTAGGCTTTATAAATAGGTGCATAGGAAGTTTGACCTCAACTGGAGTATGTGTCTAATTCTGGGCACACACCCTATGAAGGAAGTGAAAGCATTATAGAGGGTGCAGAAAAGATTCACGAGACTGGTTCCAGGGATGAGGAACTTCAGTTATGTGGATAAATTGGAGAATCTGGGTCTGTTCTCCTTGGAGGAGAGAAGATTAGGAGGAGATTTGATAGAGGTGTTCAAAATCATGAGAGGTTTGGACAGAGTAGATTGAGAAAAACTGTTCCCATTGGCACAAGGATCAAGAACCAGTGGACACCGATTTAAGGTGACTGGAAGAGAAAAGGCAATGGCAACATGAAGAAAAACATTTTTACACAGTGAGTGTTCAGGATCTGGAATGCACTGCCTGAGAGTATGATAGAGGCAGGTTCAATCGAGGCCTTCAAAAGAGAATTGGATAACTAAATGAAGAGAAAAAAATTGCAGAGCTACAGGGAAAAGACGAGGGAGTGGGACTAGCTGAGTTGCTCTTGTAGAGAGCTGGCACAGACACAATGGCCGAATGGCCTCCTTCTGTGCTGTAACCATTCTATGATTCTATAATTGCACTGTGGGAGTCTGATTTAAATATGTAATTAAGTGTCCCTCCTCTCAAGATAGGACACTCGTAAGATAACTCCGTAGAAAAATGGCAAGAAGCTTGTACATGATTGGTTGGGGACATGTTCCCCATTCATTTATAACCCCCTCACGCCTGTCTCCCACTTTTCAAGGGAGTTTAATATCGAGGTCTATTAACTTTCTCTCTTGATCTCATAGGTGTTAATAATTTAAATCTCTCTCTCAGAGATGTAAGGCATGAACAAACACCATTTATAACTGCCAGCAAAACACGAGGAAGATTATTATTTGGCTTCATATTTCAATTGAATATGTTTTTGAAAATTGATGTGACATTAATATAAAATATCTCTTGACTTCGCACACTTTCTCTCTCCGTCAGCCTAAAGTACTTTCTAAAGTTTGTTCAATATATAACAAGAGTTACAACAGAGATAATCAGAATAGATTCATTGGGCTGCATTTTATATGCCCGCCTGCCGAAATCAGGGACGGGTGAAAATAACGGCAGCCCGCACAAACGGGCCACATGTCACGGAGTTACTGCGATTCCAAATGCGGCAGCTCATTAGCATTCCTGGGGCGCCTGCACCCGCCCCCACCCGCCCAATGACAGCTGATAACTCATCGGGTGCTGGTGCCATATTTAAACAGCAGTCAGCCCTGCAGTTAGACAGAAGTGATCTGAATGTCTGAAAACCTTGGTGCTGGGACTGAGCAGCCTGCACAGGAGATGGCAGAGGAGGGAGGAAGGGTGGCCCCATGATTCAGCAGTGCCTCCCTGCTCACTCTCCTCCAAGCTGCACGGGCAAGGCAGGAGATTCTTTTCCCCAGCAATGGCAAGAAGAGGCCCTCCCGCCTGACCAAGCAAGCCTGGATGGAGGTTGCAGAGGAGGTAATCTGCCGTGGGGGTCACCCGCCGAGACTGGGTCCAGTGTCGCAAGAGGATGAACGATGTCATTCACACGGCAAAGTTAAGTGGCACTTTTTTGTGGAGCCCCATCTGACCCGGGTTTGCCCACTCAGAGTGGTACCTGGGTGCCACTGTCATGTCAAACACAGGGAGGCCGGGCAGGCAGGATTGATGCCACATGGGTGTCTGTACTTGTGAAGGAATCAACCCTCATTTGCACCCTAGAGCATGGCACTGACACGAGAGGCTGAGTCCATCTGACACACTGACTGTCCCCCACCTTTTGTTGTAGTGCCCCTGTTGTGCAAAGAGTCATGCTGTTGTACGTCAATATTTAACATCTGCATCCTTTCTCTTCCAGGCAAAGAGAGCGCACTATGCAAGGGAGTACTCCAGGACTGGAGGAGGGGTGCCGGACCTCCGACCACTGACCCAGTCTGAGGAGGAGGCCCTCCAACTACGTGGCGGTCATGGAGGATGTCCAATTTCAGGAGTGGAGTTTGGGTTCCAGGACGAACATACATCTCTTTGACAAACACAGTTATTATTAGAGACATTTCCTTTGTGGACACAATGCTGTCATATCAGTGATATGCAGACCAGTGAACCTAAAACTGTGCTCTTCACATTGTATCTACCAGGGCGACGCTCTGAGGTGGCACCGGAGGCCCCAGAGAGTGCGGGCATCTCTGAGGAGGCGACGAACTCAGAGAAACAGTGTCCTATGACACTCCCACACCTTCCATCAGTGTAGAGACACTCACCTCGGTGGGAATGCGGCTTTAGAGTCTGGGTCACGAGCTGGTGAGAGCACCACACATGTGCCAGAGCAGCTGGCTGAGGCTGAGACAACCGAGGCCTCTGACAGTCGGAGGGCTGTGGGTGGCCAGGCCCATGCTGAGTCCCAGGCTGATGATGACCCTCTGGTGTCAACAGCACAGGGCATACTGGAGTTGCAGGGAGAGGTCAGGCAACATCTGGCAGAGATGCTACAGGCCATGCACAGCCATGAGCGGACGATGGGGGAAGTCCATCCAGGCCATGACAGCTGCCACGTCCCAGGCAAATGAATGCATGGCTTCCTTCATGGAGAGGATGGCGGCCCTCATGGAGAGCCACATTCCACAGATGCGCATTGACTTGCAAACCATTGCCTTGGCCGTGAGCTGGATGCAGCAGTGGTTCAGCGAGAGAGGGACCAGGGGCCTGGAGAGTGTCTCTGCACCTGGTCCTTCTCAGGAGAGCAGCGAGATTCCCACAAGACTTGAGAGGGAGGAGACGAGCCAGTGGTCCATATGTTGCGTCTCCTCTCAGGGTGGTTCCAATGTGGACACTTGCTCCTCAGCCCCTCCGCTGGTGAGTCCAGCTGCAGCAGCCATGACATCTGAGGAGACCCCTGCATTGGTGCAGGAGGCCCTCAGGCAGCTGGGGTCGTCCAGGCCTCATGTGCCCAGAGGACGATCGCCCAAGTCATCCAAAGCCAAAGGGCATCCTGATCAGCAGCTCTGCCTCCAGTCAAGCTACGAGCACAGAGATTGCACAGCGACAGCAAACAGCTAAAAAAGACACAATGACACATATGGGTTATCACGGATCCGACGTCTATTTTCTGTTCACTTCTCATGAAATTTGTTCATCTAACAGATGTCTCTTTTTTACTGCGTTAATGATGTATACCAGCATGTGCCGACCATGTCTCCTCCCATGACATCAATAGCCTGAGAGCAATGCCAATGTATGGAAAAACATCATCGTCATACAGTATGCATGATGTGGCACTGGATAGGTGCAGTTGCATGGGCAATGTCTCAGTCATTTGCTGCCAGCAATGGTGGGAACGCAGATGTCACAGATGCAGGAGACTGTCTATCAGATGCAACACGGTGATGTGTGAGATGGGGATCATATTCTGCTCCTCAAGGCTAGTGGAAGCACTCAGCAATAAAGTGTTTCCAAGCATCCCTTACTCTTTGCTCACCCTGTCTGCGATGTCTCCATGATCTCCGTCCTCCATGCTGCTGCACCTTCTCTGTGTTCTCATCATCTGACCATGTCTCCTGCTCCCGTCTCTACTTTTCCTGCAAGACCTCCCCACTCTGTATTGCAAAGTTGTGCAGAGCACAGCATACAGCAACAATGCACGTTGCCTTTCCTGGTGAGAACTGTAAGGCCCCACCTGATCTATCCAGGCAGCGGGAACGCATCTTCAGCAGGACGATGGCCTGCTCGATAGAAGCTTGTCGAGCCGTGGCAGGCGTTGTATCTCTCCTCTGCAACACTGGTGGAGTTTCTCACCGTCATCTGGAGCCGTCTGCAAGGGGTAGCCCTTGTCCCCAAGAATCCATCCCTGGATATGAGCCGGTGCAGTGAACAGCATTAGCACCTGGGTCTGGCGCAGGATGAATGAGACATGGCAGCTACCTGAAAAGCGGGAACACACTTGCATGAAGCATTTCCTGTGGTCACAGACAAGCTGCAGGTTGAGTAAGTAGAAGCCCTTTCTATTCAGGAATGTGGCTGGTTGTCCGACTGGAGTCTTGATGTCCACATGCGTTCAGTCGGTGAACCTTTGCAACGGTGGGAATCCTACAATGGCCCCAAATCCGATGGCTCTTTGGGCCTGCATCTCAGAGTCTGTCCCAAAGGGACCATAGTCATCGGCCCTCCTGTACAAGGCATCGGTGACCTCTCTGATACAGCTGTGCACTGCTGACTGTGAAACCCCACACAGGTCACCGGTGGGTCCCTGGAATGATGTGGAAGCGTAGAAGTTAAGAACCGCAGTGACTTTGAGGGCCACAGGAATAGGGTGTCCAGCAAACCCCATCGGCTATAGGTCATCATTCAGCAGGGACATCCACAGCTGCCTCTGAAGCTGGCAATCCGACATCTGCAGGTATGTCTTGCGGGGCCTGTAGAGCCGTTGTCTTTTCAGGTGTCAAATGTGTCTTTGTGACTGCTGCTGCCTTCCATGAGTACGAGAGTAAGTTTGCGGGAAACATAAAAACTGACTGTAAAAGTTTCTATAGGTATGTGAAGAGAAAAAGATTGGTGAAGACAAATGTAGGTCCCTTACAGTCAGAAACAGGGGAATTTATTATGGGGGAAAAAAAAATGGCTGACCAACTAAATGCATACTTTGGTTCTGTCTTCACCAAGGAAGACACAAATAACATAGCAGAAATGTTGGGGAACACAGGGTTTAGTGAGAGAGAGCAGCTGAAGGAAATCAGTATTAGTAGAGAAATGGTGTTGGGGAAATTGATGGGATTGAAGGCCGATAAATCCCCAGGGCCTGATGATCTGCATCCCAGCGTACTTAAGGAAGTCGCCCTAGAAATAGTGGATGCATTAGTGGTCATCTTCCAAGATTCTATAGACTCTGGAACAGTTCCTACAGATTGGAGGATAGCTAATGTAACCCCACTATTTAAAAAGGGAGGTAGAGAGAAAGCAGGGAATTATAGACCAGTCAGCCTGACGTTGGTAGTGGGGAAAATTCTAGAGTCCATTATGGAAGATTTTATAGCAGAGCACTTGGAGAACAGTGGTAGAATCGGATAGAGTCAGCATGGATTTAGGAAAGGGAAATCATGCTTGACAAATCTATTCGAATTCTTCGAGGATGTAACTAGTAGAGTTGATGTTTACGAGCCAGTGGATGTAGTTTATTTGGACTTTCAGAAGGCTTTCGACAAAGTCCCACATAAGAGATTAAAGCGAATGGGATTGAGGGTAATGTATTGCGATGGATAGAAAATTGGTTGGCGGACAGGAAACAAAGAATAGGGATAAATGGGTCTTTTTCCGAATGGCAGGCAGTGACTAATGAGGTCCTGCAGGGATCGATGCTAGGACCTCAGCTATTCACAATATATATTAATGATTTAGATGAGGGAACTAAATGTAATATCTCCAGATTTGCAGATGACACAAAACTGGGTGATTTGTGAGGACGATGCAGAGAGGCTTCAGGGTGATTTGGACAAGTTGAGTGTGTGGGCTAATGCATGGCAGATGCAGTATAATGTGGATAAATGTGAGGTTATCCACTTTGGTAGCAAAAACAGGAAGGCAGATTATCTGAACGGCTATAAACTGAAAGAGGGGAATATGCAGCGAGACCTGGGTGTTCTCGTACACCAGTCGCTGAAGCTAAGCATGCAGGTGCAACAGGCGGAAAAAAAGGCAAACGGTATGTTGGCCTTCATAGCGAGAGAATTCGAGTACAGGAGCAGGGATGTCTTGCTGCAATTATACAAGGCCTTGGTGAGGCCACACCTGGAATATTGTGTGCAGTTTTGGTCTCCTTATCTGAGGAAGGATGTTCTTGCTATAGAGGGAGTGCAGCGAAGGTTTACCAGACTGATTCCTGGGATGGTGGGACTGACGTATGAGGAGAGATTGAGTCGGTTGGGATTATATTCGCTGGAGTTCAGAAGAGTGAGGGAGGATCTCATAGAAACCTATAAAATTCTAACAGGACTTGACAGGGTAAATGCAGGAAGGATGTTCCCGATGTTGAGGGAGTCCAGAACCAGGGGTCTGAGTCGAAGGATATGGGATAAACCTTTCAGGACTGAGATGAGGAGAAATTTCTTCACCCAGAGAGTGGTGAACCTGTGGAATTTGCTACCACAGAAAGCAGTTGAGGCCAAAACATTGTATGTTTTCAAGAAGGAGTTAGATATAGCTCTTGGGTCTATAGGGATCAAAGGATATGGGGTGAAAGCGGGAACAGGTTACTGAGCTGGATGATCAACCATGATCATAATGAATGGCGGAGCAGGCTCGAAGGGCCGAATGGCCTACTCCTACTCCTATTTTCTATCTTTCCACATGGGCTGCGCCTGCCTGTTGGTTCCGCCTCCGGTGAATATGGCTCCTCACGGCACTTGGATCAAGAAAAATAGGATGGACCAGCCCCATCTGAATGCTGCAGGTGAATTCAATGTCTTCAAACAATCACTGTCACCTATCAGGCTAGACAGTGATGTGCATTGGTGCATCAGCTGCATTCAGTCATCACTTATATAGTATGGCACAACATTGCCCATCTTAGCTTTGCATGTCAACGGGGCAGCATGAACACGGTCATGTTACTGACATTGCGAGGATGCAACCATCGGTCACATGACCATCGACCCCATACCATTTTTGGCCCCTACCCCACACAAAAGGGCTATGAAGTGCTATTACGCCCCCTCCCCCAAACAGCATTGGCCGATTCAACCCCCTGCCAAACGTTAGCATGTGCAGCGTGACCCTCTTTATGGTAGAAGGGCACAGGGTCCCTCCCTTCTTTAATGCAGAGTTATGTCCCGGTCACTACAGCCCCGCACCCACCTTCGCCTGCTCTGAGGAATGACGCTTCATTGCCGTCGGCTTTTCATGGATGTGTAAGTGAAGGCGTGTGAGTGCCGCACTTCAGAATGAAGATCTCAACCTGCTGCCTGAAGCTGCTGCCTGAATCGCTGAGGCCTGCATATTAATGAATGGATGTACCCCTCTGCATATTGGAATGTGGGTCCCATCGGCAAGTGACGGGGGAACCGCTATGAGGCCTCGTCACCACCGCCTAGATTGGGATTGTCCCTGCCAGCTGGGGGTCGGTGGCGAGCCTCATCTGTAGCGATCTTCATGCCCTCCCCCCCCACCACAATTCCTGGCATTGGGACCGCAATAAAACCCAGCCCACTGAGTCATAGAATCATAACGGCACAGACGGAGGCCATTCAGCCCATCTAATCCATGCCGGTTCTCTCTGGAGCAATCCAGTCAGTCCCATTCCCCTGCTCAATCCCCATAACCCTACAAGTTTATTTCCTTCAAGTGCCCATCCAATTTCCTTTAGAAATCATTGATCATCTCTGCTTCCACTTTCCTTGTGGCCAGCGAGTTCCAGGTCATTACCACTCGCTGTGTAAAACGTTTTTCAGAATTATCCACATGCTGTTCAAAATGATTTGAAGAAAAACTACTGAGTAGAAAGTGCTAGAAGCTAATGAAAAACTTTCGATCAGTATACTGAACAGTACTGATGATCCTGGGAAATGCTCAGACTGCACAATTGGAATTTAATTCATAGCCAGAGTTCTAGGCAAAAGTATTAATTGACTGCGAGACATGAAAGCATGAAGCCTTCTGTGGTGCTTTAATAATAACTTTCATCATGTTATTGTGAAATATACATTTTTTAATATTTTATTTTCATTTAATTTTTATTTTGGACCTTCGAAGATTTCCTGATGGGAAAAAGGCAGATGGAAAAATATTCTGAAAATATTTTGAGTGATTTTTGTGAATCAGCCAGCCAGATTGTACAGTGCAGGTTGATGTACTCGCCGTAAAAACGCAGGGCTCCCCAAAGTTCTTCACAGCTAATGAGGTACATTTGAAATGTAGTCATTGTAATGTAGGAAACGCAATGGCCAATGTGTCCACAGCAAGATCCCAGAAACAGCAATGTGATAATGATCAGATCACATTTATTTGAACTGATATTGGCTGAGGTATAAACATTGATCCAGGACACCAGGAGATGGATGGATGGATAGATAGATAGATAGATAGATAGATAGATAGATAGATAGATAGATAGATAGATAGATAGATAGATAGATAGATCATTAAATGTGTGGAGTGGAAGAAAAAGAGAGAAGTTAAAGGAAAATGTAGGATACTGGGTTGAGCCTTTCATATTAGCACAATTATTTCTAACCTACTAACATGGGCAAGATGTCTCCTGGGCTGTATGCTCCCTGGGAAGTTCCCTTGCTGTTCAACTCTATCCATGGCCATCTGCTCCCATTCTTAGTGTTTTCTCCCCCAATCTACCCTCTTAAACTGTTTAAACTCTCCTGGCTCTTTAATCAGTTCATTTTAGCCCTAACTACAAGCTAACAGTTAGTGTATGTTACCTGGGCCCACTGCCCTCCCCCAGCCATAGCTGCTCTTTGTTTTCTCAATGAAATTGATCGCAGTCCGGATGAAACTGAAAAGTACAGCTGGTGATACTTTGATCTCCGATCCTGCTGTCTTCACCGTCCAGAGTGTCTGCGGCCACGGCGTGCGGTAAGTCCATTGAAGAGAAGAAGGAGCAGCGGGTCCCTAGGGAAATAAGTCTATCACAGAGGGGAAGCCCCGAACCCGCAAATAGCCACGAACAGCTCCTTGGTCGCAACTTCAAAGCGCCCGCGGGAGATGGCTCGGAGAGCATCAGCAACGCACTGTCGGCAATGCTGGTACCGGCGCCCGAAAATGTCGCTCACCTCCCGAAGGACGCGGATGAGCTTTCCAGGCGTCGATGGTGGGAACTGAGGAAATGGCTTATTACCTGCACCCCCTCTCCCCTCCACTTCCCCTTCCCCCCCTTCCACCCCCCCTTCCCCTTCCCAGCTCCACTCTCTCAGCTCACCCAACCCCCGCACCCTCCTCCCCCCTCCCCCCTCACAACCCCATCCCAGCCACCCCTCGCACCCTTCCCCCTGCACCCCCTTCCCCTGCAACCCCCACCCCCTTACAGCCCCCTTCCCAGCTCCCCCTCGCACCCCCTCCTCCCACCGGCATCCTTCTCCCCCTGTGTAGGGGCCCTAATAACCCCACTGCCTTGTGGGCGTCTCGGGAGAGACCAAGGCTAAGGGAGTAAACCCGAACAGAAAATCCGGAGCGGAACCCCGTAGGCGGTCATGTGTCACCTTTGGCATGTTTCCGGCAGTTCCTGCAGCCATACTGGTGCCAAACGTTGTGCTCTGCACTCCTTTGGACCCCACCAGAAAGGCCGAGAGGGGGGTTTTGACGCTTAGGCAACTCTCGACCTCCATACATTCGCCCAGGCATGCGCCATGGAGAGGTCACTCCATAGTCGCCTCAGTGACTGAAACAACACGGAAGGCAGCAGTTACGGGTTATAAGTCCAGCTAAATTGACGTAGAGATTGGGCACCAGGGGTTGCCTTTGTCGGTGGGAGAGGTCATCGCACCTCACTGGACAGCTACCGCCCGCCTCAAACCAGGCAGCTCCCGGTCAATAAGGTTCTGTCCCGCCACAGTCCACCTGCTTCAATGGGTGCTTGGAGCTCAGGGTCCTTGCCCAAAAAGTGGACTGCAACACTGCACCAAACAACATGAAAAAAGGAAAGAAGGTACCAGCCCTTCACTTTGCAAGCTGGAACATCAGAACTATGTGTCCTGGCCTGTCAGAAGACCTTACACAAATCAACGATTCTCGGAAGACCGCCATCATTAACAACGAGCTCAGCAGACTCAATATAGACATTGCAGCACTTCAGGAGACACGCCTCCCCGCGTGTGGATCTCTAGCAGAGCAAGACTACACCTTCTTCCGGCAGGGCAGGGATCCTGAAGAACCAAGACAGCATGGAGTTGGCTTTGCCATCAGAAACTCCTTGCTCAGCATGATAGAGCCTCCCTCAAATGGCTTGGAACACATACTGTCCATCCGACTGCTCATCACCTCTGGTCCAGTACACCTACTCAGCATCTATGCTCCAACACTCTGCTTCCCACATGAAGCTAAAGACTAGTTCTACGAGGAACTCCATAACATCATTACTAGCATCCCCAACACCGAACACCTGTTCCTGCTGGGGGACTTTAATGCCAGGGTTGGGGCCGACCATGACTCATGGCCCTCCTGCCTTGGGCGCTATGGCATTGGAAGGATGAATGAGAATGGGCAGAGACTGCTTGAGTTGTGTACCTATCATAACCTCTGCATCACCAACTCGTTCTTTCACACTAAACCCTGTCACCAGGTTTCATGGAGGCACCCACAGCGCGGACTGCGACACCGACCACTCCCTGGTGTGCAGCAAGGTTAGACTCAGACCAAAGAAGTTGCATCATTCCAAGCAGAAGGGCCACCCGCGCATCAACACGAGCAGAATTTTTCATCCACAACTGTTACAAAAATTTCTAAACTCACTTGTAACAGCCCTTCAAAACATTCCCACAGGGGATGCTGAGACCAAGTGGGCCCACATCAGAGACGCCATTTATGAGTCAGCTTTGACCACCTACGGCAAACGTGCGAAGAGGAATGCAGACTGGTTTCAATCTCATACTGAAGAGCTGGAACCTGTCATAGCCGCTAAGCGCATTGCACTGTTGAACTACAAGAAAGCCCCCAGCAAGTTAACATCGGTAGCACTTAAAGCAGCCAGAAGCACTGCACAAAGAACAGCCAGGCGCTATGCAAATGACTACTGGCAACACCTATGCAGTCATATTCAGCTGGCCTCAGACACCAGAAACATCAGAGGAATGTATGATGGCATTAAGAGAGCTTTTGGGCCAACCATCAAGAAGATCGCCCCCCTCAAATCTAAATCAGGGGACACAATCACTGACCAACGCAAGCAAATGGACCACTGGGTTGAGCACTACCTAGAACTGTACTCCAGGGAGAATGCTGTCACTGAGACTGCCCTCAATGCAGCTCAGTCTCTACCAGTCATGGATGAGCTGGACGTACAGCCAACAAAATCGGAACTCAGTGATGCCATTGATTCTCTCGCCAGCGGAAAAGCCCCTGGGAAGGACGGCATTACCCCTGAAATAATCAAGAGTGCCAAGCCTGCTATACTCTCAGCACTACATGAACTGCTTTGCCTGTGCTGGGATGAGGGAGCAGTACCACAGGACATGCGTGATGCCAATATCATCACCTTCTATAAAAACAAAGGTGACCGCGGTGACTGCAACAACTACCGTGGAATCTCCCTGCTCAGCATAGTGGGGAAAGTCTTTGCTCGAGTCGCTTTAAACAGGATCCAGAAGCTGGCCGAGCGCGTCTACCCTGAGGCACAGTGTGGCTTTCGAGCAGAGAGATCGACCATTGACATGCTGTTCTCCCTTCGTCAGATACAGGAGAAATGCCACGAACAACAGATGCCCCTCTACATTGCTTTCATTGATCTCACCAAAGCCTTTGACCTCGTCAGCAGACGTGGTCTCTTCAGACTACTAGAAAAGATTGGATGTCCACCAAAGCTACTAAGTATCATCACCTCATTCCATGACAATATGAAAGGCACAATTCAGCATAGCAGCGCCTCATCGGACCCCTTTCCTATCCTGAGTGGTGTGAAACAGGGCTGTGTTCTCGCACCCACACTGTTTGGGATTTTTTTCTCCCTGCTGCTCTCACATGCGTTCAAGTCTTCAGAAGAAGGAATCTTCCTCCACACAAGATCAGGTGGCAGGTTGTTCAACCTTGCCCGTCTAAGAGCGTAGTCCAAAGTACAGAAAGTCCTCATCAGGGAACTCCTCTTTGCTGACAATGCTGCTTTAACATCTCACACTGAAGAGTGTCTGCAGAGTCTCATCGACAGGTTTGCGGCTGCCTGCAACGAATTTGGCCTAAACATCAGCCTCAAGAAAACGAACATCATGGGACAGGACGTCAGAAATGCTCCATCCATCAATATTGGTGATCGCGCTCTGGAAGTGGTTCAAGAGTTCACCTACCTAGGCTCAACTATCACCAGTAACCTGCCTCTGGATGCAGAAATCAACAAGCGCATGGGAAAGGCTTCCACTGCTATGTCCAGCCTGTCCAAGAGAGTGTGGGAAAATGGTGCACTGACACGGAACACAAAAGTCCGAGTGTATCAGGCCTGTGTCCTCAGTACCTTGCTCTACGGCAGCAAGGCCTGGACAACGTATGCCAGCCAAGAGCGACGTCTCAATTCATTCCATCTTCGCTGCCTCCGGAGAATACTTGGCATCAGGTGGCAGGACCATATCTCCAACACAGAAGTCCTCGAGGCGGCCAACATCCCCAGCTTATGCACACTACTGAGTCAGCGGCGCTTGAGATGGCTTGGCCATGTGAGCCGCATGGAAGATGGCAGGATCCCCAAAGACACATTGTACAGCGAGCTCGCTACTGGTATCAGACCCACTGGCCGTCCATGTCTCCGCTTTAAAGACATCTGCAAATGCGACATGAAGTCCTGTGACATTGATCACAAGTCGTGGGAGTCAGTTGCCAGCGATCGCCAGAGCTGGCGGGCAACCATAAAGGCGGGGCTAAAGTGTGGCGAGTCAAAAAGACTTAGCAGTTGGCAGGAAAAAAGACAGAGGCGCAAGGGGAGAGCCAACTGTGTAACAGCCCCGACAAACAAATTTTTCTGCAGCACCTGTGGAAGAGCCTGTCACTCTAGAATTGGCCTTTATAGCCACTCCAGGCGCTGCTCCACAAACCACTGACCACCTCCAGGCGCTTATCCATTGTCTCTCGAGATAAGGAGGCCAAAGAAGAAGAACTCTACTTGCATTTCTGGTACTTTGGTTTTCTTCCTAGTAACACAGCTATTTATAGAAGAGGCAGAAAATTAATTCATTAATGCTGTGATGATATTGGTGTTGGGAGACGCTGAATGAATCATTAATGGTTTATTGAGAGCAGTGGGAAATGATGTTACATCTGCAGGTGGTTGATTAGTACTTTTACAATCTTCTAGTGTCATGAGCTGCCAAATAACAAATGTCAGCAAACTACTGACTTGAAACAACAGACAGACTCTTGCCAAATGCCATGAAATTAGCAGTCGGACTCTTTTAAATTATATCTTCTGTCCTGTCACATTTTGCAGCTCCTGGAGATTTAGATGGACCACTTGGCAATTAGAAGCTTAACCTCCATTTAATCAGACATTTTATTTGTGTTACTCAGTAAAGTTATAATTGTAATTCAACGCACTCATCTTCCAATTTTCTTAGATTTATTGTCCCATCAAATGGTGAATGATAATATCAGTTATTCAACGGCCTGAAGAAATTGCATGTTGGCACATCCGGTGAACATCTCATCCTCACATTGCCTCAGTTATATTGCTCAATAGTTCAACCAGCACAAGCAATTAAAATACCTGCTAATACATCGTAGACAAAGGCAGCAGTGTTAGCAGACTCCAAAACTTTATACACTGCCCTCTGCCTGCCTATGGGGCTATGAGACCATAGCAAGACTCTTCACTCAGACTTTTGATTGCGTCCCTTTTGGCAAACTGTAATGCAAATCAACACTGTTAGCCACAAACAGGCAAAGAGATTGTTAGCAACTGAAATTAGCCATAAAGGACAAGTAGTTTCCTACTGAATTTTTAAGAATCTCATATTTACTGTAGTCCCACTGCTGCCTAAACATGTTAAAGGTAGTCAAAGATAAATGTAATTGGGGCAGCACGTTACTGCAGCAAATTTACTGACGCAATCTATCATTTGACGGACTCAATGTCAAAATATTACACAATCCACTGACACTTAAGGATGCATTTGTAATAATTTGCTAGGAGATGTTTACCGGACAATTGATTGTAAGAAATGCAGACTACTGTGTCCTTGCACAAGACCTTGTCAGGCCTCACCTGGAATATTGTGTCCAGCTTAGGCCTCCTCACATGGTGGATGATATTGAGGCTTTGGAAAGGAAGGTTACTAAGATGAAATCCCAGTGTAAATTATCTTCGTTATCAAAGTAGGCTAAAAGAGTTGGGACTCTACATTTTAGAGAAAATGTAAACTTAGGAGTGATCTGATTGAGGTTTAAAAGATGATGAAGGGAATAAATTGTGTTTGTGTAAAAGTTTGTTCCAATTAAATAGGTTAGAGCGGACTTGGAGTCACAATTTTAACTTGTTTAAGTCGGATGGCAGGAGTTGTTTTTTCTCCCAGGACACAGTGGATCTCTGGAATAGGCTGCTGGCTCGTGAGGTGGACACTGATTCGCTGAATTTCTTCAAGTGAGAGCTGGACCTGTTTCTGGTTGGAGAGGAGATGACCTTGTACAAGAAGCAAGGACTGCAGGGAATTCAGGGCCAGAGTGATCTCCTGAACTAGTTTCAATCGTTTAGAGTCATAGAGTCATAGAGAGATACAGCACTGAAACAGGCCATTCGGCCCATCGAGTCTGTGCCGACCATCAACCAACCATTTATACTAATCCTACATTAATCCCATATTCCCTACCACATCCCCACCTTCCCTCAATTCTCCTCCCACCTACCTACACTAGGGGCAATTTACAATGGCCAATTTACCGCTTAAAGAATTAAAGAACTTTTTCCCTAATTGGTCTGGGATTTAATCTGTTTTTTAAACTCTTGCATGAGATCGCTGGGGTTTAAATGGGGTGTTAAGTGTATTTATTCTGATGCACAAGGTATCACAGTTCTGTGGGGCAGGCTGGTTGGGCCAGATGGTCTTTTCCCATCTGTCATTGTAAATAAACAGTCCGGTTGCACTACTTTCATTCCCCAGTTGCCGTGGCGCCTCACTCCCATTAATTTATGGAGGAACAGATGAGTGACACTTTGAAAGCCCCTATCCATGTAATCCACCATTGTCTCCATGGTGGAAGACTGGTTGTAATCCACCATTGTCTCCATGGTGGAAGACTGGTTGTAATCCATCATTGTCTCCATGGTGGGAAGACTGGTTGTAATCCACCATTGTCTCCATGGTGGAAGACTGGTTGTAATCCATCATTGTCTCCATGGTGGAAGACTGGTTGTAATCCACCATTGTCTCCATGGTGGAAGACTGGTTGTAATCCACCATTGTCTCCATGGTGGAAGACTGTTTGTAATCCACCATTGTCTCCATGGTGGAAGACTGGTTGTAATCCACCATTGTCTCCATGGTGGAAGACTGGTTGTAATCCACCATTGTCTCCATGGTGGAAGACTGGTTGTAATCCAGAATCTGGATGGCAGCTGTTTGCATTTCCACTTAAACTACAAACTAACATAGAATCCTGGTACGAGCACCCACATCCAGCACCCCTGGAATTGGCCACCTGTTCCAGAATAAACCTCAGATAGCATAAGATGTGTAGCACAATCCCACGCAACTTGGAAATGGCCATGGTGAAGAAACATCTTGTCAATAACTGGTGTAGCTGCTTGTGTGACGTTACAGTTTTCTTTTCAAATTTGGGTCCCTGAAGTCTGAAACTCTGGAGTGTTTGGAAGCCACTGTTACGGTCAAGTGAGGACGGGTCGAAGGGCCTCCCTCTTTTCCCTCTCCCTGTTCGACCGCAACAAGTTTAATTCTTTCTTAAAGTGGATGTACTGACCAATTCAGTAGATGTTTGATTACTTGCTATGATCATAACAAGAACCAATCGGACAAGTTTTCTTAAGTTAACAAAGCAAGAGGTAAACGTTATTGCACCTAAACCGAACTAATAAAATTAATAAACTATGTGCCAACTTTCACTAACACACACACTTAAGGTTTACACACTTGTGCAAATAGGTTACAGAGTGGGGAAAGGCAAATTAGTTGACTTAAAGTCCATAGAGAAAAGGGGTATACAGTCTGTAGGGTTTGCTGATTCGGCTGGCTTCTAGCTGAATTCGGTGGTCCTGAGGCTTTTAGTTTGAGGAGGTAGATGACCAGTTCAGTGGGTTTCTTGGAGGCAGCGATGCAGATGATTTCCTCCAATGGGGTTTCTGATTATAGTCGGAGTATGAAAAGCTGGTCATTCCATAGGCCGGATTTGAAAGCTTTCAAGCTGGAATGGAGAGAGAGAGACCCCCACTAGGGCCTGCATGTGTCAGAGTCCAGAAGTTTCTCCATTCTGCTGCAAAGAAACACAAGCTTAAAACCACAGATGGGGCGGGGCTTGTCACATTACAATTATCCAGTGATTCAAACATGGTAGTAGTGTTTCTCTTCTTGCTAAAAAGAACAGGTAGTTCCCTTAAACTCTCTGGATCTTGGTTCTTGCTGAAATGAGCAGCCATTTCATCTCCACCTCACGGGCCTTGCATTGTGGGATACAGTGTTGCAAACTAGGTAGCCATCTTAAGCTGCCAGAAAAGTAATTTTTTTCTCTGTCATTTTTTAAACGTATTTTTAAAAAAACATATAAATTCAGATCTCCAGTCAATCAATTAACGAAAATTATCATTCAACAAAGCAAGTTGGCGTGACACCAGGAAGTAAAATCAGCCTCAAGCAAGCCATCTCCTGGACTGTTTCTGCCCTCACTACCTACCCCTGCCCACTTGTACTGGGAGATTCACCGGGTTCAGACCTCTCTACATCAATGATAACCCACCCTATTCATTAATCTCATGTGCTGCTTCTTGGGAGGGATAAAGCCCATTAATTGTCCTCCTCTGACATGGGTCCTAGGGATGATGATCCTAGACTAACCCCTGCCAGCTCATTCCAGACTTGGTGCATGTAGGTCTTCTCCAAACTTCCCTCTTTGTCCTCATTGTGTCCACTAAGATCTCCAGGCAGACGCCAGAAAATGTGTGGGGTAGCCCAGCAACTCATTGCTGAGATTGTCCATTTTCTGTCCGTATCACGGAACATTCCTGCTGCTGTGAACGCGCCTGCACTGTCTGTGAGAGATACACAGTTAAATAACCTTTTGGAAGTCCTGTAGGAAAATTGGAAAACTGCCTATTTTCAACATGACCATGTGGACAGCTCATCAAAGAAGTGTAAATGAGACCTGGGAGTTAAAATAGCTGATTCCTCAAATTGATGGCATTGGGCATGTTTTGTGTTTGTCCTTCCCCCATCTTCCCAAAGTCCACTCCAGGTTAAAATCCCCTTCCCCTAAACATGTAGTTTGATCCAAATCTATCCCATTGAAGCCCACACTTATATTCTGAGGTTTATTACAATTCACACAAAATGAACTTCACTATCATTAGCTGTGCACTAGTTCAAACTTCTGGTAAAATTACAAATGCATATTGGCAAATATTTCTGATGGATTCAAAGAGTCAAAATTCACTTGATGCCTTATTTATTTATTTATTTGCAAGATCCTAATATCTGATTCCCTCAGATAGCAACAACTTTAAAGAAAAAAAAATCAAAGACGTTTCATCTCAAACACTGCAAGCATCATGTGATTAACAGAGAAGTTTCAAAAACTGTATTACATAAAATTATTGAGGTATTGTCAACAGAGGGCACTCTAAGAAGACTTTAGAGTTTGGTTTATAGTCAATAGCAAATATTATATTGCATCTACTACAGCAATAAGTAGAAATAATTTTTAATACAGAACACTTAAAATTGAAGGGATTAAAAACTAGGTTTAGATCGAAGGAAATGTTCTCAATGATTGAAGGTACTAAGGAACTGTGCAGGGTATACAGACATCTGAAATATTACTTACAACTGCAACTGCACAGTGTGGTTCCTGTCAATGTAATGTTGCTTAATGTATCTCCACTCAGCTATTTCAGTCCAATAGAGCTTTCAAATGGTTTTAGCTTCTGTTGTTTATTTTAATGTAAAATTCTGTTCATTTATTTCTCATTTCCTGTTTGCATTCTGACATTATCCTGTTGCCAAGTTTTCAATAAATCATTGCTCAAACATCTGAGGAATATTCTTTTTATTGTACCGAAAGCAACAATACTTTTCTAAATTAAACACAGATATTTATGGCTGTTTCTGCTATTGCATTGTACTTTCATTCCAGTATAAGCTAAATGGTTTACCATAAGAATGTGGGTACTTGTCAGGCAAGAATATTGATAAGTTATTAAAATGATGTTTAGTCAAATTTTTGAAATTTTATCTAAATAGGTTAAAATTCTAATGGAGAATATATGTGCGTGTATGATCCACTTTGAAATTCTCTGCTCATTGAAAGGTGCAACAATATTCCAGACTATGACACAACTGGGGATTCCAACGAGAGACAGTACATTGCCTGGGTCTGCTTCATGCACTGAATTTCCTATCTATTGCACTCACTGAGCACCTGAATCATACATGCACAACAGTCTGTGGTTTGCTTTGCAGTGTGTGACAGAGAGGAAATAGACAGCTTCAGTGACCCTTGACCAGGAATTGGAAAAAGCAGGTAAGTTTCTAGAGAGTGCTACAAAATAGTTCTATGGGTAGCATGTGACAGGAAATGTGATCAGCTGGTAGATTTGACAAGCTTGTGTGATTTTCCTGGTAAATTTGTACAAGCCTGTTCACATTTACATTCCTTTCCCCTAAACTGAGTGAACTGTGTACAGACTTGTATGAAGCAGTGATTGTGCAATGTTCCTCTGACGTTGGCAATATTCCCGTAGTGTGTACTGCCAGCATCTGTTTCAAGAAAGGTGGTGGAATTGATAGAAAATGAACACACCTTTGGTCAGATGTTGAAGAAATACCAGAGGCATGGAAAGCAAAATGGAAATTGCACCTGCAAACAAAGGAATCCTTATACGTTTAAAATAATACTTAACTGCAATTCGCCAGAGCTGGCGGGCAGCCATAAAGACAGGGCTAAATTGTGGCGAGTCGAAGAGACTTAGTAGTTGGCAGGAAAAAAGACAGAGGCGCAAGGGGAGAGCCAACTGTGCAACAGCCCCAACAAACAAATTTCTCTGCAGCACCTGTGGAAGAGCCTGTCACTCCAGAATTGGCCTTTATAGCCACTCCAGGCGCTGCTTCACAAACCACTGACCACCTCCAGGCGCGTATCCATTGTCTCTCGAGATAAGGAGGCCCAAAGAAAAGAACTGCAATTCACAAAGACTGGATTTGTGACTTTCTAATTTTGATAGCAATTAGTTTCTGAGGGGTAGAATTTGAGAGGGTCTGCTCCCAGCATGCAATGTGAGTGAATGGTCAGTGAGTCTGAATATCAGAATAGCCAATATTCTGGTGACGAACTTTCTGATCATTCTTCAACCCCTTACTGTTAGGCCAGGATTTACATTGGGAGCAGAATCTTGCAATATTTAGCTTTAGGAATAAACTGAAACAATAATGGACAGGAGAGAACACCCATTCTAACATAAGTCATGCCCTTGATGCAAGGTTGATCATAAGTCAAAGATCTAACCTGATCTGTCTAATTCAGTTGAAAGGATTAAAAATGTGTCCATGAGGAACAGAAGTTCCAATTTTAACCCAGCTACTTCCAGGAAAGTTCAAGTCGTGTCTGAAGGCACCTCACATCCTTCCCCCACCATTTTCACCCCCACCATCCTCACCCCCACCATCCTCAACCCCACCATTCTCACCCCCACCATCCTCACCCACACCATCCTCACCCCCACCATTCTCACCCCCACCATCCTCAACCCCACCATTCTCACCCCCACCACCCTCACCCCCACCATCCTCAACCCCACCATTCTCACCCCCACCATCCTCACCCACACCATCCTCACCCCCACCATTCTCACCCCCACCATCCTCAACCCCACCATTCTCACCCCCACCATCCTCACCCCCACCATCCTCAACCCCACCATTCTCACCCCCACCATCCTCAACCCCACCATTCTCACCCCCACCATCCTCACCCCCACCATCCTCAACCCCACCATTCTCACCCCCACCATCCTCACCCACACCATCCTCACCCCCACCATTCTCACCCCCACCATCCTCAACCCCACCATTCTCACCCCCACCATCCTCACCCCCACCATCCTCAACCCCACCATTCTCACCCCCACCATCCTCACCCCCACCACCCTCACCCCCACCATCCTCAACCCCACCATCCTCAACCCCACCATTCTCACCCCCACCACCCTCACCCCCACCATCCTCAACCCCACCATTCTCACCCCCACCATCCTCACCCACACCATCCTCACCCCCACCATCCTCACCCCCATCTTTCTCAACCCCACCATCCTCACCCCCATCTTTCTCACCCCCACCATCCTCACACCCACCATCCTGCCATGATTTCACACATCACTTTCTTGCTGCCTATCAGGCACCTCTCTCAGGTAAGCATGGTCTAATTAAAAGGTCACAGTCTCACTCCTATTGCATCATTCCCACTTCCAATTGATGTTAATTCCAAACAGTGCAGCCCTGCCCTGTCTTGAATCTGTCAGCAAAACTTTATGGTGCTGGGTAATCACTTCAAGAGGGATGCCCCTTTTTCAAATGGGTTTAGTTTCTAAGCAATATAAAGAGGTCTGTCAGCCACAGCTCACTAGATCACAAGATCTTTTGCTGTCTGCTTTTCCAGGAAAGTTTCCAGCTTCCAGATCGCTGCTTCTGCCCTTTTGTTGCAACACTTTGCTCAGCTTTCTCTGCTCACATGGCTTCCAATCTTCCTCTGGTGTACCAGAGCATGGAAAAGCAGAGTGTCGTTCGCTACCCCTCACCTGCCCTAGGGAAGTGTTTCCATCTTCTGCTCTGTTGACTCATCCTGGATGTGAGGGATTTGGGGGATGTGGCATGATGCTGATGTTAGTGTCCGGCTTGGTGACAGAAAGGCTCAGGAATGCGAGGTAACTGTCTTGTATCTCTTGAAGGACAGCTCAGTGATCTTCTCCAGAGAACACGGTTAGACTTTGTTTGCCTGCTGTCCTGACGTGCGATTCAGCTGACACTAAAATGGGCATGATAGTGCCATTCTGGAGCAATGATTTGGGTGAGAGGTGCCAACAAGTGATTTGTTGAAAATTTTCAGTGAAGCTTGGTTCAAACATGGACAAAAGAGCTGAACTCAAGAGGTGAGGTGAGAGTGACTGCCCTTGACATCAAGGCAGCATTTGACCGAGTATGGCATCAAGAAGCCCTAGCAAAACTGGAGTCAATGGGAATCAGGGGGAAAACTCTCCGCTGGTTGGAGTCGTACCTAGTGCACAGGAAGATGGTTGTGGTTGTTGGAGGTCAATCATCTGAGCTCCAGGACATCACTGCAGGAGTTCCTCGGGGTAGTGTCCTGGGCCCAATCATCTTCAGCTGCTTCACCAATGACCTTTCTTCCATCATAAGGTCAGAAGTGGGGATGTTCGCTGATGATTGCACAATGTTCAGCATCATTCATGACTCCTCAGATACTGAAGAAGTTCATGTAGAAATGCAGCAAGACCTGGACAATATCCAGGCTTGGGCTGAAATGTGGCAAGTAACATTTACACCACACAAGTACCAGACAATGGCGATCTCAAACAAGAGAGAATCTAATCATCTCCCCATGACATTCAACGGCATTACCATCACTGAATCCCCCACTATCAACATCCTAGGGGCTACCATTGACCAGAAATTGAACTGGCGTAGCCATATAAATACCGTGGCTACAAGAGCAGGGGTTAGGAATCTTGTGGTGAGTAACTCACCTCCTGACTCCCCAAAGCCAGTCCGCCATCTACGAGGCACAAGTCAGGAGTGTGATGGAATACTCTCCCCTTGCCTGGATGGGTGCAGCTCCAACAACACTCAAGAAGCTCGACACCATCCAGGACAAGGCAACCTGCTTGATTGGCACCCCATCCACAAACATTCACTCCCCCCACCACCGACGCACAGTGGCAGCAGTGTGTACCATCTACAAGATGCACTGCAGCAACGCACCAATGCTCCTTAGACAGCACCTTCTAAACCCGCGACCTCTACCACCTAGAAGGACAAGGGCAGCAGATGCATGGGAACACCACCACCTGCAAGTTCCCCTCCAAGTCACACACCATCCTGTCTTGGAACTATATCGCCGTTCCTTCACTGTCACTGGGTCAAAATCCTGGAACTCCCTTCCTAACAGCACTGTGGGCATAACTACCCCAAATGGACTGCAGTGGTTCAAGAAGGCAGCTCCTCACCACCTTCTCAAAGACAATTAGGGATGGGCAATAAATGCTGGCCTGGCCAGTGATGCCCACATCCCATGAATGAATTAAAAAAAACTTCTCGTCTGCTTACCTTGCTGTCAGGTGACTATCCACTGCTTCCAGGAGACTGCAGAATTAAACAGTTATACCACTGTTGCCTATGAGGGAATGGTTCTGCAGTTTACAAAGTTTCAACACTGAATGTACACTAGAGCTGCAACAAAAATATTTAAATTCATTTACCCCAGGAAACTAGTGTGTAACTCCCTATGCTGTTGAATAATGTAAGTTCATGGTGAAACAACAGTGTAACTGGAATTGAGGAAATATGGAAATATGGGATGAGCTGGACATACAGCCAACCAAATCGGAACTCAGTGATGCCATTGATTCCCTAGCCAGCGGAAAAATCCCTGGGAAGGACAGCATTACCCCTGAAATAATCAAGAGTGCCAAGCCTGCTGTACTCTCAGCACTACATGAACTGCTATGCCTGTGCTGGGACGAGGGAGCAGTACCCCAGGACATGCGCGATGCCAATATCATCACCCTCTATAAAAACAAAGGTGACCGTGGCGACTGCAACAACTACCGTGGAATCTCCCTGCTCAGCATAGTGGGGAAAGTCTTTGCTCGAGTCGCTCTGAACAGGCTCCAGAAGCTGGCCGAGCGCGTCTACCCTGAGGCACAGTGTGGCTTTCGTGCAGAGAGATCGACCATTGACATGCTGTTCTCCCTTCGTCAGATACAGGAGAAATGCCGTGAACAACAGATGCCCCTCTACATTGCTTTCATTGATCTCACCAAAGCCTTTGACCTCGTCAGCAGATGTGGTCTCTTCAGACTACTAGAAAAGATTGGATGTCCACCAAAGCTACTAAGTATCATCACCTCATTCCATGACAATATGAAAGGCACAATTCAACATGGTGGCTCCTCATCAGAGCCCTTTCCTATCCTGAGTGGTGTGAAACAGGGCTGTGTTCTCGCACCCACACTTTTTGGGATTTTCTTCTCCCTGCTGCTTTCACATGCGTTCAAATCCTCTGAAGAAGGAATTTTCCTCCACACAAGATCAGGGGGCAGGTTGTTCAACCTTGCCCGTCTAAGAGCGAAGTCCAAAGTACGGAAAGTCCTCATCAGAGAACTCCTCTTTGCTGACGATGCTGCTTTAACATCTCACACTGAAGAGTGCCTGCAGAGTCTCATCGACAGGTTTGCGTCTGCCTGCAATGAATTTGGCTTAACCATCAGCCTCAAGAAAACGAACATCATGGGGCAGGACGTCAGAAATGCTCCATCCATCAATATTGGCGACCACACTCTGGAAGTGGTTCAAGAGTTCACCTACCTAGGCTCAACTATCACCAGTAACCTGTCTCTAGATGCAGAAATCAACAAGCGCATGGGTAAGGCTTCCACTGCTATGTCCAGACTGGCCAAGAGAGTGTGGGAAAATGGCGCACTGACACGGAACACAAAAGTCCGAGTGTATCAGGCCTGTGTCCACAGTACCTTGCTCTATGGCAGCGAGGCCTGGACAACGTATGCCAGCCAAGAGCGACGTCTCAATTCATTCCATCTTCGCTGCCTTCGGAGAATACTTGGCATCAGGTGGCATGACTATATCTCCAACACAGAAGTCCTTGAAGCGGCCAACACCCCAGCTTATACACACTACTGAGTCAGCGGCGCTTGAGATGGCTTGGCCATGTGAGCCGCATGGAAGATGGCAGGATCCCCAAAGACACATTGTACAGCGAGCTTGTCACTGGTATCAGACCCACCGGCCGTCCATGTCTCCGCTATAAAGACGTCTGCAAACGCGACATGAAATCGTGTGACATTGATCACAAGTCGTGGGAGTCAGTTGCCAGCATTCGCCAGAGCTGGAGGGCAGCCATAAAGACAGGGCTAAATTGTGGCGAGTCGAAGAGACTTAGTAGTTGGCAGGAAAAAAGACAGAGGCGCAAGGGGAGAGCCAACTGTGTAACAGCCCTGACAAACAAATTTCTCTGCAGCACCTGTGGAAGAGCCTGTCACTCTAGAATTGGCCTTTATAGCCACTCCAGGCGCTGCTTCACAAACCACTGACCTCCTCCAGACGCTTACCCATTGTCTCTCAAGATAAGGAGGCCCAAAGAACTATAGTCCTCAGAAAGATCTCGATCAGGTAGAGGGGGAATCACTTTGGGAGAGCTGGTAGGAATGAATGTGATATAGGGTACTCAGATCATCTGTAAAACTTGTATTCAGAATATATTCTCGACTGATGCCTGTTGGACCTTAGAATTTTTTCTAACTCACAATCTATTTCAATCTGTGTTGCAAGGGTAATTGGTTTATGCCGCAGTTGGTGTTATTTGCTTCGGATAATCTCTCATCTCTTGCTCATTTCCCAGTGTGAATTATGTAAATTCTATCTGTATAAACATCGATTTGTGAAATGACAGACAGTTAATTTCGTGTTCAGTACCTGCCAAGGAGGACCTCACCTATTGGTTAAAACTGTACAGGGTCATTTGGACTTTGGGGAATAGTGTATTACAAGTGATATTGCATCAGCTGTCTGATATATATCTCCGAAGAAGGGTCACCGACCCGAAACGTTAACTCTGCTTCTCTTTTCACAGATGCTGCCAGACCTGCTGAGTGGTTCCAGCATTTCTTGTTTTTATTTCAGATTTCCAGCATCCGCAGTATTTTGCTTTTATGATCTATATCTCCCACTGACTTCAATGGAACTGGAATTTGGGAAAGGTGTATAATAACTGATTTGAAATTGGCTGTTGCTATGCAGGTTTCCCAGGAATTGAGAAATCTGGAAGTGAAAGGGAAGCAGGAGCTGCTGGCTCCATGAGTTAAGTGCCTTTATCAGCACTGCCTGAGGGCCAGGAGGAACAGGAATACTCCCCACAGACCCCTTGAGGAAGCCTTCAGTCTCCCTACTCCTGCACCTCACCTCCTGACCCTTTCCTGATCACTACTAAACAGACAATGTTTGCACAAGTAATTAAGTGAATTGAGTAGAGTCCCTGATTGAATTTGTCATACATAGTTTTTGGTGAAAATGGACTTGACTGCATTTCTCTAATTCCCCACTTTCTAATGTTGTAGTTGTAGAGGTAGAATTTGACATGTTTTAAACAGATTTAAGATATTTTCATTTTTCTTTAGTGGCTTTTTTCTGCTTACTCAAGTACACTCAGTGCCTGGGAATGAGAGGCTGTATTGTTCTCTGCATGCATCAGTCACTCCTCAATAGCACAGCCAGATGTTGAGTAAAGCTGCAGTCACTCTATTCCAACAATGTGCCTTCATCTCAGCTTCAGAAAAACATCTCCTAGTGGGCCAGTGTAATTGTGTTACTTCCACACAGACGTGTGTTATGGCCATAATTACAACAAATTGGGTAAGACTAAAGATAAGGGGGACAGGATTGTCACTGCCAGTCAGGCAGGCCCCGCTGAGGGGTCAGAGGGGATGCAATCGCGAGGGGGTGGTTCTTCAAGTGGGGACGGCCTTTACCGTTGGCGGGGGACCTCCCTGCACAGAGGATATCCGAAAAGGAGGAACCACCCTGCCGAGCCTACAGTCAGGCCACACTGCTGGTAAAATACCAGTGGCAGCAGGAAAAGGCCCTTACTTGACCATTAATTAGTTACATAAGGGCCTCAGTTGACCCAAAGGTGGGCAGGCTATCCACAACCTCCCCTGCTGCTGGTGAAATACCAGCCGAGGCAGGTAGGTGATAGGCACAGAAACTACCCAACAAACTGATTTTATACCCCCGCCCAACTCTCAGCCCACTCCCGGTGGGGCTGTAAAATTCAATAGTTTTGAGTTATCAGGACTGGTTTGCTGCAGTGGTGCCAAGACAGTTTCCAGTGTAGTGAACAGTAGATGGACGATGAGATGATCGGTATTGCACCATACTTACAGATTCATTCAATGAAACTCTGTCCGATTTGTGGAATGGAGGTTTTGGCACATGGAACTTTCAGTGCTATAGAAGATCCATCGAGTACCGCTCATCAGTAGAAGTGGAATTTTCTGTTTCACTGATTCAGTGAAGATGGTACTAAACGACAAAGCGTGTTCAAAGAGAGAATCAATAGCCTCCTTTAGATATTTTCCTCCTTTAGATATTTTCCTCCTTTATATACGCTGGGGTTTCTCCCTGAGTAATGTGATAAAGGTCACATGATGCAGTTTGGCAGGATCTGGTGGCAGAACAAAACCCCACATTCACTGCTGTAGATAATGCTGTACCCCTTGTTGTGGATGTAGATAATGCTGTACTCCTTGTTGTGGATGTAGATAATGCTGTACTCCTTGTTGTGGATGTAGATAATGCTGTACTCCTTGTTGTGGATGTAGATAATGCTGTACTCCTTGTTGTGGATGTAGGTAATGCTGTACTCCTTGTTGTGGATGTAGATAATGCTGTACTCCTTGTTGTGGATGTAGATAATGCTGTACTCCTTGTTGTGGATGTAGGTAATGCTGTACTCCTTGTTGTGGATGTAGATAATGCTGTACCTCTTGTTGTGGATGTAGATAATGCTGTATCCCTTGTTGTGGATGTAGATAATGCTGTACTCCTTGTTGTGGATGTAGATAATGCTGTACTCCTTGTTGTGGATGTAGATAATGCTGTACCTCTTGTTGTGGATGTAGATAATGCTGTATCCCTTGTTGTGGATGTAGATAATGCTGTACTCCTTGTTGTGGATGTAGATAATGCTGTACTCCTTGTTGTGGATGCAGATAATGCTGTACTCCTTGTTGTGGATGTAGATAATGCTGTACTCCTTGTTGTGGATGTAGATAATGCAGTACCCCTTGTTGTGGATGTAGATAATGCTGTACCCCTTGTTGTGGATGTAGATAATGCTGTACTCCTTGTTGTGGATGTAGATAATGCTGTACTCCTTGTTGTGGATGTAGATAATGCAGTACCCCTTGTTGTGGATGTAGATAATGCTGTACTCCTTGTTGTGGTTGTAGATAATGCTGTACTCCTTGTTGTGGATGTAGATAATGCTGTACTCCTTGTTGTGGATGTAGATAATGCTGTACTCCTTGTTGTGGATGTAGATAATGCTGTATACCTTGTTGTGGATGTAGATAATGCTGTACCCCTTGTTGTGGATGTAGATAATGCTGTACTCCTTGTTGTGGATGTAGATAATGCTGTACTCCTTGTTGTGGATGTAGATAATGCTGTACTCCTTGTTGTGGATGTAGATAATGCTGTATCCCTTGTTGTGGATGTAGATAATGCTGTACCCCTTGTTGTGGATGTAGATAATGCTGTACTCCTTGTTGTGGATGTAGATAATGCTGTACCCCTTGTTGTGGATGTAGATAATGCTGTATCCCTTGTTGTGGATGTAGATAATGCTGTACTCCTTGTTGTGGATGTAGATAATGCTGTACTCCTTGTTGTGGATGTAGATAATGCTGTACTCCTTGTGGTGGATGTAGATAATGCTGTACTCCTTGTTGTGGATGTAGATAATGCTGTACTCCTTGTTGTGGATGCAGATAATGCTGTACTCCTTGTTGTGGATGTAGATAATGCTGTACTCCTTGTTGTGGATGTAGATAATGCTGTACCCCTTGTTGTGGATGCAGATAATGCTGTACCCCTTGTTGTGGATGTAGATAATGCTGTATCCCTTGTTGTGGATGTAGATAATGCTGTACCTCTTGTTGTGGATGTAGATAATGCTGTATCCCTTGTTGTGGATGTAGATAATGCTGTACTCCTTGTTGTGGATGTAGATAATGCTGTACTCCTTGTTGTGGATGTAGATAATGCTGTACCCCTTGTTGTGGATGTAGATAATGCTGTACTCCTTGTTGTGGATGTAGATAATGCTGTACTCCTTGTTGTGGATGCAGATAATGCTGTACTCCTTGTTGTGGATGTAGATAATGCTGTACTCCTTGTTGTGGATGTAGATAATGCTGTACTCCTTGTTGTGGATGTAGATAATGCAGTACCCCTTGTTGTGGATGTAGGTAATGCTGTACTCCTTGTTGTGGATGTAGATAATGCTGTATCCCTTGTTGTGGATGTAGATAATGCTGTACCCCTTGTTGTGGATGTAGGTAATGCTGTACTCCTTGTTGTGGATGTAGATAATGCTGTATCCCTTGTTGTGGATGTAGATAATGCTGTATCCCTTGTTGTGGATGTAGATAATGCTGTACTCCTTGTTGTGGATGTAGATAATGCTGTATCCCTTGTTGTGGATGTAGATAATGCTGTACCCCTTGTTGTGGATGTAGGTAATGCTGTACTCCTTGTTGTGGATGTAGATAATGCTGTATCCCTTGTTGTGGATGTAGATAATGCTGTATCCCTTGTTGTGGATGTAGATAATGCTGTACTCCTTGTTGTGGATGTAGATAATGCTGTACCCCTCGTTGTGGATGTAGATAATGCTGTACTCCTTGTTGTGGATGTAGTTAATGCTGTAAATCTTGTTGTGGATGTAGATAATGCTGTATCCCTTGTTGTGGATGTAGATAATGCTGTACCCCTTGTTGTGGATGTAGATAATGCTGTACTCCTTGTTGTGGATGTAGATAATGCTGTACTCTTTGTTGTGGATGTAGTTAATGCTGTAAATCTTGTTGTGGATGTAGATAATGCTGTATCCCTTGTTGTGGATGTAGATAATGCTGTACCCCTTGTTGTGGATGTAGATAATGCTGTACTCCTTGTTGTGGATGTAGATAATGCTGTACTCCTTGTTGTGGATGTAGATAATGCTGTACTCTTTGTTGTGGATGTAGATAATGCTGTACTTCTTGTTGTGGATGTAGATAATGCAGTACTCCTTGTTGTGGATGTAGATAATGCTGTACCCCTTGTTGTGGATGTAGGTAATGCTGTACTCCTTGTTGTGGATGTAGATAATGCTGTATCCCTTGTTGTGGATGTAGATAATGCTGTACCCCTTGTTGTGGATGTAGGTAATGCTGTACTCCTTGTTGTGGATGTAGATAATGCTGTATCCCTTGTTGTGGATGTAGATAATGCTGTACTCTTTGTTGTGGATGTAGATAATGCTGTACCCCTTGTTGTGGATGTAGATAATGCAGTACCCCTTGTTGTGGATGTAGATAATGCTGTACTCCTTGTTGTGGATGTAGATAATGCTGTACTCCTTGTTGTGGATGTAGGTAATGCTGTACCCCTTGTTGTGGATGTAGGTAATGCTGTACTCCTTGTTGTGGATGTAGATAATGCTGTACTCCTTGTTGTGGATGTAGGTAATGCTGTACCCCTTGTTGTGGATGTAGATAATGCTGTACTCCTTGTTGTGGATGTAGGTAATGCTGTACTCCTTGTTGTGGATGTAGATAATGCTGTACCCCTTGTTGTGGATGTAGATAATGCTGTACTCTTTGTTGTGGATGTAGATAATGCTGTACCCCTTGTTGTGGATGTAGATAATGCAGTACCCCTTGTTGTGGATGTAGATAATGCTGTACTCCTTGTTGTGGATGTAGATAATGCTGTACTCCTTGTTGTGGATGTAGGTAATGCTGTACCCCTTGTTGTGGATGTAGGTAATGCTGTACTCCTTGTTGTGGATGTAGATAATGCTGTACTCCTTGTTGTGGATGTAGGTAATGCTGTACCCCTTGTTGTGGATGTAGATAATGCTGTACTCCTTGTTGTGGATGTAGGTAATGCTGTACTCCTTGTTGTGGATGTAGATAATGCTGTACCCCTTGTTGTGGATGTAGATAATGCTGTACTCTTTGTTGTGGATGTAGATAATGCTGTACCCCTTGTTGTGGATGTAGGTAATGCTGTACTCCTTGTTGTGGATGTAGATAATGCTGTACTCCTTGTTGTGGATGTAGATAATGCTGTACTCTTTGTTGTGGATGTAGATAATGCTGTACCCCTTGTTGTGGATGTAGATAATGCAGTAACCCCTTGTTGTGGATGTAGGTAATGCTGTACCCCTTGTTGTGGATGTAGGTAATGCTGTACTCCTTGTTGTGGATGTAGATAATGCTGTATCCTTGTTGTGGATGTAGATAATGCTGTACCCCTTGTTGTGGATGTAGGTAATGCTGTACTCCTTGTTGTGGATGTAGATAATGCTGTACTCCTTGTTGTGGATGTAGATAATGCTGTACTCCTTGTTGTGGATGTAGATAATGCTGTACTCTTTGTTGTGGATGTAGATAATGCAGTACTCCTTGTTGTGGATGTAGATAATGCTGTACTCCTTGTTGTGGATGTAGATAATGCTGTACTCCTTGTTGTGGATGTAGATAATGCAGTACTCCTTGTTGTGGATGTAGATAATGCTGTACTCCTTGTTGTGGATGTAGATAATGCAGTATCCCTTGTTGTGGATGTAGATAATGCTGTACTCCTTGTTGTGGATGTAGATAATGCTGTATCCCTTGTTGTGGATGTAGATAATGCTGTATCCCTTGTTGTGGATGTAGATAATGCTGTACTCCTTGTTGTGGATGTAGATAATGCTGTATCCCTTGTTGTGGATGTAGATAATGCTGTACTCCTTGTTGTGGATGTAGATAATGCTGTATCCCTTGTTGTGGATGTAGATAATGCTGTACCCCTTGTTGTGGATGTAGATAATGCTGTACTCCTTGTTGTGGATGTAGATAATGCTGTATCCCTTGTTGTGGATGTAGATAATGCTGTACCCCTTGTTGTGGATGTAGGTAATGCTGTACCCCTTGTTGTGGATGTAGATAATGCTGTACTCCTTGTTGTGGATGTAGGTAATGCTGTATCCCTTGTTGTGGATGTAGATAATGCTGTACTCCTTGTTGTGGATGTAGATAATGCTGTACTCCTTGTTGTGGATGTAGATAATGCTGTACCCCTTGTTGTGGATGTAGATAATGCTGTACCCCTTGTTGTGGATGTAGATAATGCTGTATCCCTTGTTGTGGATGTAGATAATGCTGTACCCCTTGTTGTGGATGTAGATAATGCTGTATCCCTTGTTGTGGATGTAGATAATGCTGTACTCCTTGTTGTGGATGTCGATAATGCTGTACCCCTTGTTGTGGATGTAGATAATGCTGTACTCCTTGTTGTGGATGTAGATAATGCTGTACTCCTTGTTGTGGATGTAGATAATGCTGTACTGCTTGTTGTGGATGTAGATAATGCTGTACCCCTTGTTGTGGATGTAGATAATGCTGTACTCCTTGCTGTGGATGTAGATAATGCAGTACTCCTTGTTGTGGATGTAGATAATGCTGTACTCCTTGTTGTGGATGTAGATAATGCTGTACTCCTTGTTGTGGATGTAGATAATGCTGTACTCCTTGTTGTGGATGTAGATAATGCTGTACTCCTTGTTGTGGATGTAGATAATGCAGTACTCCTTGTTGTGGATGTAGATAATGCTGTACTCCTTGTTGTGGATGTAGATAATGCAGTACTCCTTGTTGTGGATGTAGATAATGCTGTACTCCTTGTTGTGGATGTAGATAATGCAGTACTCCTTGTTGTGGATGTAGATAATGCTGTACCCCTTGTTGTGGATGTAGATAATGCTGTACTCCTTGTTGTGGATGTAGATAATGCAGTACTCCTTGTTGTGGATGTAGATAATGCTGTACCCCTTGTTGTGGATGTAGATAATGCTGTACTCCTTGTTGTGGATGTAGATAATGCTGTACCCCTTGTTGTGGATGTAGATAATGCTGTACTCCTTGTTGTGGATGTAGATAATGCTGTACCCCTTGTTGTGGATGTAGATAATGCTGTACCCCTTGTTGTGGATGTAGATAATGCTGTACCCCTTGTTGTGGATGTAGATAATGCTGTACCCCTTGTTGTGGATGTAGATAATGCTGTACTCCTTGTTGTGGATGTAGATAATGCTGTACCCCTTGTTGTGGATGTAGATAATGCTGTACTCCTTGTTGTGGATGTAGATAATGCTGTACCCCTTGTTGTGGATGTAGATAATGCTGTACTCCTTGTTGTGGATGTAGATAATGCTGTACCCCTTGTTGTGGATGTAGATAATGCTGTACTCCTTGTTGTGGATGTAGATAATGCTGTACCCCTTGTTGTGGATGTAGATAATGCTGTACTCCTTGTTGTGGATGTAGATAATGCTGTACCCCTTGTTGTGGATGTAGATAATGCTGTACCCCTTGTTGTGGATGTAGATAATGCTGTACTCCTTGTTGTGGATGTAGATAATGCTGTACCCCTTGTTGTGGATGTAGATAATGCTGTACCCTTGTTGTGGATGTAGATAATGCTGTACTCCTTGTTGTGGATGTAGATAATGCTGTACCCCTTGTTGTGGATGTAGATAATGCTGTACTCCTTGTTGTGGATGTAGATAATGCTGTACCCCTTGTTGTGGATGTAGATAATGCAGTACTCCTTGTTGTGGATGTAGATAATGCTGTACCCCTTGTTGTGGATGTAGATAATGCTGTACTCCTTGTTGTGGATGTAGATAATGCTGTACCCCTTGTTGTGGATGTAGATAATGCAGTACTCCTTGTTGTGGATGTAGATAATGCTGTACCCCTTGTTGTGGATGTAGATAATGCTGTACTCCTTGTTGTGGATGTAGATAATGCTGTACCCCTTGTTGTGGATGTAGATAATGCTGTACCCCTTGTTGTGGATGTAGATAATGCTGTACTCCTTGTTGTGGATGTAGATAATGCTGTACTCCTTGTTGTGGATGTAGATAATGCTGTACTCCTTGTTGTGGATGTAGATAATGCTGTACTCCTTGTTGTGGATGTAGATAATGCTGTACTCCTTGTTGTGGATGTAGATAATGCTGTACTCCTTGTTGTGGATGTAGATAATGCAGTACTCCTTGTTGTGGATGTAGATAATGCTGTACTCCTTGCTGTAGATGTAGATAATGCAGTACTCCTTGTTGTGGATGTAGATAATGCTGTACCCCTTGTTGTGGATGTAGATAATGCTGTACTCCTTGTTGTGGATGTAGATAATGCAGTACTCCTTGTTGTGGATGTAGATAATGCTGTACTCCTTGCTGTAGATGTAGATAATGCAGTACTCCTTGTTGTGGATGTAGATAATGCTGTACCCTTGTTGTGGATGTAGATAATGCTGTACCCCTTGTTGTGGATGTAGATAATGCTGTACCCCTTGTTGTGGATGTAGATAATGCTGTACCCCTTGTTGTGGATGTAGATAATGCTGTACTCCTTGTTGTGGATGTAGATAATGCTGTACCCCTTGTTGTGGATGTAGATAATGCTGTACCCCTTGTTGTGGATGTAGATAATGCTGTACTCCTTGTTGTGGATGTAGATAATGCTGTACTCTTTGTTGTGGATGTAGATAATGCTGTACCCTTGTTGTGGATGTAGGTAATGCTGTATCCCTTGTTGTGGATGTAGATAATGCTGTATCCCTTGTTGTGGATGTAGATAATGCTGTACCCCTTGTTGTGGATGTAGATAATGCTGTACCCTTGTTGTGGATGTAGATAATGCTGTACCCCTTGTTGTGGATGTAGATAATGCTGTACTCTTGTTGTGGATGTAGATAATGCTGTACCCCTTGTTGTGGATGTAGATAATGCTGTACTCTTTGTTGTGGATGTAGATAATGCTGTACCCCTTGTTGTGGATGTAGGTAATGCTGTATCCCTTGTTGTGGATGTAGATAATGCTGTATCCCTTGTTGTGGATGTAGATAATGCTGTACTCTTTGTTGTGGATGTAGATAATGCTGTACTCCTTGTTGTGGATGTAGATAATGCTGTACCCCTTGTTGTGGATGTAGGTAATGCTGTATCCCTTGTTGTGGATGTAGATAATGCTGTATCCCTTGTTGTGGATGTAGATAATGCTGTACTCCTTGTTGTGGATGTAGATAATGCTGTACCCTTGTTGTGGATGTAGATAATGCTGTACTCCTTGTTGTGGATGTAGATAATGCTGTACCCTTGTTGTGGATGTAGATAATGCTGTACCCTTGTTGTGGATGTAGATAATGCTGTACTCCTTGTTGTGGATGTAGATAATGCTGTACTCTTGTTGTGGATGTAGATAATGCTGTACCCCTTGTTGTGGATGTAGATAATGCTGTACTCTTTGTTGTGGATGTAGATAATGCTGTACTCCTTGTTGTGGATGTAGATAATGCTGTACCCCTTGTTGTGGATGTAGATAATGCTGTACTCCTTGTTGTGGATGTAGATAATGCTGTATCCCTTGTTGTGGATGTAGATAATGCTGTACTCCTTGTTGTGGATGTAGATAATGCTGTACCCTTGTTGTGGATGTAGATAATGCTGGACTCCTTGTTGTGGATGTAGGTAATGCTGTATCCCTTGTTGTGGATGTAGATAATGCTGTACTCCTTGTTGTGGATGTAGATAATGCTGTATCCCTTGTTGTGGATGTAGATAATGCTGTATCCCCTGTTGTGGATGTAGATAATGCTGTACTCCTTGTTGTGGATGTAGATAATGCTGTACTCCTTGTTGTGGATGTAGATAATGCTGTACCCCTTGTTGTGGATGTAGGTAATGCTGTATCCCTTGTTGTGCATGTAGATAATGCTGTACTCCTTGTTGTGGATGTAGATAATGCTGTATCCCTTGTTGTGGATGTAGATAATGCTGTACCCCTTGTTGTGGATGTAGATAATGCTGTACTCCTTGTTGTGGATGTAGATAATGCTGTACCCCTTGTTGTGGATGTAGATAATGCTGTACCCCTTGTTGTGGATGTAGATAATGCTGTACTCCTTGTTGTGGATGTAGATAATGCTGTACTCTTGTTGTGGATGTAGATAATGCTGTACTCCTTGTTGTGGATGTAGATAATGCTGTACCCCTTGTTGTGGATGTAGATAATGCTGTACTCCTTGTTGTGGATGTAGATAATGCTGTACTCCTTGTTGTGGATGTAGATAATGCTGTACTCCTTGTTGTGGATGTAGATAATGCTGTACCCCTTGTTGTGGATGTAGATAATGCTGTACTCCTTGTTGTGGATGTAGATAATGCAGTACTCCTTGTTGTGGATGTAGATAATGCTGTACTCCTTGTTGTGGATGTAGATAATGCTGTACTCCTTGTTGTGGATGTAGATAATGCTGTACTCCTTGTTGTGGATGTAGATAATGCTGTACTCCTTGTTGTGGATGTAGATAATGCAGTACTCCTTGTTGTGGATGTAGATAATGCTGTACTCCTTGTTGTGGATGTAGATAATGCAGTACTCCTTGTTGTGGATGTAGATAATGCTGTACTCCTTGTTGTGGATGTAGATAATGCAGTACTCCTTGTTGTGGATGTAGATAATGCAGTACTCCTTGTTGTGGATGTAGATAATGCTGTACCCCTTGCTGTGGATGTAGATAATGCAGTACTCCTTGTTGTGGATGTAGATAATGCAGTACTCCTTGTTGTGGATGTAGATAATGCTGTACTCCTTGTTGTGGATGTAGATAATGCTGTACCCCTTGTTGTGGATGTAGATAATGCTGTACTCCTTGTTGTGGATGTAGATAATGCTGTACTCCTTGTTGTGGATGTAGATAATGCTGTACCCCTTGTTGTGGATGTAGATAATGCAGTACTCCTTGTTGTGGATGTAGATAATGCTGTACCCCTTGTTGTGGATGTAGATAATGCTGTACTCCTTGTTGTGGATGTAGATAATGCTGTACCCCTTGTTGTGGATGTAGATAATGCTGTACTCCTTGTTGTGGATGTAGATAATGCTGTACCCCTTGTTGTGGATGTAGATAATGCTGTACTCCTTGTTGTGGATGTAGATAATGCTGTACCCTTGTTGTGGATGTAGATAATGCTGTACTCCTTGTTGTGGATGTAGATAATGCTGTACCCTTGTTGTGGATGTAGATAATGCTGTACCCCTTGTTGTGGATGTAGATAATGCTGTACTCCTTGTTGTGGATGTAGATAATGCTGTACCCCTTGTTGTGGATGTAGATAATGCTGTACTCCTTGTTGTGGATGTAGATAATGCTGTACCCCTTGTTGTGGATGTAGATAATGCTGTACCCCTTGTTGTGGATGTAGATAATGCTGTACCCCTTGTTGTGGATGTAGATAATGCTGTACCCCTTGTTGTGGATGTAGATAATGCTGTACTCCTTGTTGTGGATGTAGATAATGCTGTACTCCTTGTTGTGGATGTAGATAATGCTGTACCCCTTGTTGTGGATGTAGATAATGCTGTACTCCTTGTTGTGGATGTAGATAATGCTGTACCCCTTGTTGTGGATGTAGATAATGCTGTACTCCTTGTTGTGGATGTAGATAATGCTGTACTCCTTGTTGTGGATGTAGATAATGCTGTACCCCTTGTTGTGGATGTAGATAATGCTGTACTCCTTGTTGTGGATGTAGATAATGCTGTACCCCTTGTTGTGGATGTAGATAATGCTGTACTCCTTGTTGTGGATGTAGATAATGCTGTACCCCTTGTTGTGGATGTAGATAATGCTGTACTCCTTGTTGTGGATGTAGATAATGCTGTACCCCTTGTTGTGGATGTAGATAATGCTGTACTCCTTGTTGTGGATGTAGATAATGCTGTACTCCTTGTTGTGGATGTAGATAATGCTGTACTCCTTGTTGTGGATGTAGATAATGCTGTACTCCTTGTTGTGGATGTAGATAATGCTGTACCCCTTGTTGTGGATGTAGATAATGCAGTACTCCTTGTTGTGGATGTAGATAATGCTGTACCCCTTGTTGTGGATGTAGATAATGCTGTACTCCTTGTTGTGGATGTAGATAATGCTGTACCCCTTGTTGTGGATGTAGATAATGCTGTACTCCTTGTTGTGGATGTAGATAATGCTGTACCCATTGTTGTGGATGCAGATAATGCAGTACTCCTTGTTGTGGATGTAGATAATGCTGTACCCCTTGTTGTGGATGTAGATAATGCTGTACTCCTTGTTGTGGATGTAGATAATGCTGTACCCCTTGTTGTGGATGTAGATAATGCAGTACTCCTTGTTGTGGATGTAGATAATGCTGTACCCCTTGTTGTGGATGTAGATAATGCTGTACCCCTTGTTGTGGATGTAGATAATGCAGTACTCCTTGTTGTGGATGTAGATAATGCTGTACTCCTTGTTGTGGATGTAGATAATGCAGTACTCCTTGTTGTGGATGTAGATAATGCTGTACTCCTTGTTGTGGATGTAGATAATGCTGTACTCCTTGTTGTGGATGTAGATAATGCAGTACTCCTTGTTGTGGATGTAGATAATGCTGTACCCCTTGTTGTGGATGTAGATAATGCTGTACCCCTTGTTGTGGATGTAGATAATGCAGTACTCCTTGTTGTGGATGTAGATAATGCTGTATCCTTTGTTGTGGATGTAGATAATGCAGTACTCCTTGTTGTGGATGTAGATAATGCTGTATCCCTTGTTGTGGATGTAGATAATGCTGTACCCCTTGTTGTGGATGTAGATAATGCTGTACTCCTTGTTGTGGATGTAGATAATGCTGTACCCCTTGTTGTGGATGTAGATAATGCTGTACTCCTTGTTGTGGATGTAGATAATGCTGTACCCCTTGTTGTGGATGTAGATAATGCTGTACTCCTTGTTGTGGATGTAGATAATGCTGTACCCCTTGTTGTGGATGTAGATAATGCTGTACTCCTTGTTGTGGATGTAGATAATGCTGTACCCCTTGTTGTGGATGTAGATAATGCTGTACTCCTTTGTTGTGGATGTAGATAATGCTGTACTCCTTGTTGTGGATGTAGATAATGCTGTACTCCTTGTTGTGGATGTAGATAATGCTGTACCCCTTGTTGTGGATGTAGATAATGCTGTACTCCTTGTTGTGGATGTAGATAATGCTGTACTCCTTGTTGTGGATGTAGATAATGCTGTACCCTTGTTGTGGATGTAGATAATGCTGTACCCCTTGTTGTGGATGTAGATAATGCTGTACTCCTTGTTGTGGATGTAGATAATGCTGTACCCCTTGTTGTGGATGTAGATAATGCTGTACTCCTTGTTGTGGATGTAGATAATGCAGTACTCCTTGTTGTGGATGTAGATAATGCTGTACTCCTTGTTGTGGATGTAGATAATGCTGTACCCCTTGTTGTGGATGTAGATAATGCTGTACTCCTTGTTGTGGATGTAGATAATGCTGTACCCCTTGTTGTGGATGTAGATAATGCTGTACCCTTGTTGTGGATGTAGATAATGCTGTACCCTTGTTGTGGATGTAGATAATGCTGTACCCTTGTTGTGGATGTAGATAATGCTGTACTCCTTGTTGTGGATGTAGATAATGCTGTACTCCTTGTTGTGGATGTAGATAATGCTGTACCCTTGTTGTGGATGTAGATAATGCTGTACCCTTGTTGTGGATGTAGATAATGCTGTACTCCTTGTTGTGGATGTAGATAATGCTGTACTCCTTGTTGTGGATGTAGATAATGCAGTACTCCTTGTTGTGGATGTAGATAATGCAGTACTCCTTGTTGTGGATGTAGATAATGCTGTACCCTTGTTGTGGATGTAGATAATGCTGTACTCCTTGTTGTGGATGTAGATAATGCTGTACTCCTTGTTGTGGATGTAGATAATGCAGTACTCCTTGTTGTGGATGTAGATAATGCAGTACTCCTTGTTGTGGATGTAGATAATGCAGTACTCCTTGTTGTGGATGTAGATAATGCTGTACCCCTTGTTGTGGATGTAGATAATGCTGTACCCCTTGTTGTGGATGTAGATAATGCAGTACTCCTTGTTGTGGATGTAGATAATGCTGTACCCCTTGTTGTGGATGTAGATAATGCTGTATCCCTTGTTGTGGATGTAGATAATGCTGTATCCCTTGTTGTGGATGTAGATAATGCTGTACTCCTTGTTGTGGATGTAGATAATGCTGTACCCCTTGTTGTGGATGTAGATAATGCTGGACTCCTTGTTGTGGATGTAGGTAATGCTGTATCCCTTGTTGTGGATGTAGATAATGCTGTACTCCTTGTTGTGGATGTAGATAATGCTGTACTCCTTGTTGTGGATGTAGATAATGCTGTATCCCTGTTGTGGATGTAGATAATGCTGTACTCCTTGTTGTGGATGTAGATAATGCTGTACTCCTTGTTGTGGATGTAGATAATGCTGTACCCTTGTTGTGGATGTAGATAATGCTGTACTCCTTGTTGTGGATGTAGATAATGCTGTACTCCTTGTTGTGGATGTAGATAATGCTGTATCCCTTGTTGTGGATGTAGATAATGCTGTATCCCTTGTTGTGGATGTAGATAATGCTGTACTCCTTGTTGTGGATGTAGATAATGCTGTACCCCTTGTTGTGGATGTAGATAATGCTGTACTCCTTGTTGTGGATGTAGATAATGCTGTACTCCTTGTTGTGGATGTAGATAATGCTGTACCCCTTGTTGTGGATGTAGATAATGCTGTACCCCTTGTTGTGGATGTAGATAATGCTGTACTCCTTGTTGTGGATGTAGATAATGCTGTACCCCTTGTTGTGGATGTAGATAATGCTGTATCCCTTGTTGTGGATGTAGATAATTCTGTATCCCTTGTTGTGGATGTAGATAATTCTGTATCCCTTGTTGTGGATGTAGATAATGCTGTACCCTTGTTGTGGATGTAGATAATGCTGTACTCCTTGTTGTGGATGTAGATAATGCTGTACTCCTTGTTGTGGATGTAGATAATGCTGTACCCCTTGTTGTGGATGTAGGTAATGCTGTACCCCTTGTTGTGGATGTAGATAATGCTGTACTCCTTGTTGTGGATGTAGGTAATGCTGTACCCCTTGTTGTGGATGTAGATAATGCTGTACTCCTTGTTGTGGATGTAGATAATGCTGTACCCCTTGTTGTGGATGTAGATAATGCTGTACCCCTTGTTGTGGATGTAGATAATGCTGTATCCTTGTTGTGGATGTAGATAATGCTGTACTCCTTGTTGTGGATGTAGATAATGCTGTACTCCTTGTTGTGGATGTAGATAATGCTGTACTCCTTGTTGTGGATGTAGATAATGCTGTACTCCTTGTTGTGGATGTAGATAATGCTGTACTCCTTGTTGTGGATGTAGATAATGCTGTATCCCTTGTTGTGGATGTAGATAATGCTGTACTCCTTGTTGTGGATGTAGATAATGCTGTACTCCTTGTTGTGGATGTAGATAATGCTGTACTCCTTGTTGTGGATGTAGATAATGCTGTACCCCTTGTTGTGGATGTAGATAATGCTGTACTCCTTGTTGTGGATGTAGATAATTCTGTACTCCTTGTTGTGGATGTAGATAATGCTGTATCCCTTGTTGTGGATGTAGATAATGCTGTACCCCTTGTTGTGGATGTAGATAATGCTGTACTCCTTGTTGTGGATGTAGATAATGCTGTACCCCTTGTTGTGGATGTAGATAATGCTGTACCCCTTGTTGTGGATGTAGATAATGCTGTATCCCTTGTTGTGGATGTAGATAATGCTGTACTCCTTGTTGTGGATGTAGATAATGCTGTACTCCTTGCTGTGGATGTAGATAATGCAGTACTCCTTGTTGTGGATGTAGATAATGCTGTACTCCTTGTTGTGGATGTAGATAATGCTGTACTCCTTGTTGTGGATGTAGATAATGCTGTACTCCTTGTTGTGGATGTAGATAATGCTGTACTCCTTGTTGTGGATGTAGATAATGCTGTACTCCTTGTTGTGGATGTAGATAATGCTGTACTCCTTGTTGTGGATGTAGATAATGCTGTACCCCTTGTTGTGGATGTAGATAATGCTGTACTCCTTGTTGTGGATGTAGATAATGCTGTATCCCTTGTTGTGGATGTAGATAATGCTGTACCCCTTGTTGTGGATGTAGATAATGCTGTACTCCTTGTTGTGGATGTAGATAATGCTGTACCCCTTGTTGTGGATGTAGATAATGCTGTACTCCTTGTTGTGGATGTAGATAATGCTGTATCCCTTGTTGTGGATGTAGATAATGCTGTACTCCTTGCTGTGGATGTAGATAATGCTGTACTCCTTGTTGTGGATGTAGATAATGCTGTACCCCTTGTTGTGGATGTAGATAATGCTGTACTCCTTGTTGTGGATGTAGATAATGCTGTATCCCTTGTTGTGGATGTAGATAATGCTGTACTCCTTGTTGTGGATGTAGATAATGCTGTACTCCTTGTTGTGGATGTAGATAATGCTGTACCCCTTGTTGTGGATGTAGATAATGCTGTACCCCTTGTTGTGGATGTAGATAATGCTGTACCCCTTGTTGTGGATGTAGATAATGCTGTACCCCTTGTTGTGGATGTAGATAATGCTGTACTCCTTGTTGTGGATGTAGATAATGCTGTACCCCTTGTTGTGGATGTAGATAATGCTGTACTCCTTGTTGTGGATGTAGATAATGCTGTACTCCTTGTTGTGGATGTAGATAATGCTGTACTCCTTGTTGTGGATGTAGATAATGCTGTACCCCTTGTTGTGGATGTAGATAATGCTGTACTCCTTGTTGTGGATGTAGATAATGCTGTACTCCTTGTTGTGGATGTAGATAATGCTGTACTCCTTGTTGTGGATGTAGGTAATGCTGTACTCCTTGTTGTGGATGTAGATAATGCTGTACTCCTTGTTGTGGATGTAGATAATGCTGTACTCCTTGTTGTGGATGTAGATAATGCTGTACTCCTTGTTGTGGATGTAGATAATGCTGTACTCCTTGTTGTGGATGTAGATAATGCTGTACTCCTTGCTGTGGATGTAGATAATGCTGTACTCCTTGTTGTGGATGTAGATAATGCTGTACTCCTTGTTGTGGATGTAGATAATGCTGTACTCCTTGCTGTGGATGTAGATAATGATGTACTCTTTGTTGTGGATGTAGATAATGCTGTACCCCTTGTTGTGGATGTAGATAATGCTGTACTCCTTGTTGTGGATGTAGATAATGCTGTACTCCTTGTTGTGGATGTAGGTAATGCTGTACCCCTTGTTGTGGATGTAGATAATGCTGTACTCCTTGTTGTGGATGTAGATAATGCTGTACCCTTGTTGTGGATGTAGATAATGCTGTACTCCTTGTTGTGGATGTAGATAATGCTGTACCCCTTGTTGTGGATGTAGGTAATGCTGTACCCCTTGTTGTGGATGTAGATAATGCTGTACTCCTTGTTGTGGATGTAGATAATGCTGTACCCCTTGTTGTGGATGTAGATAATGCTGTACTCCTTGTTGTGGATGTAGATAATGCTGTACTCCTTGTTGTGGATGTAGATAATGCTGTACTCCTTGTTGTGGATGTAGATAATGCTGTACTCCTTGTTGTGGATGTAGATAATGCTGTACCCCTTGTTGTGGATGTAGATAATGCTGTACCCCTTGTTGTGGATGTAGATAATGCTGCACTCCTTGTTGTGGATGTAGATAATGCTGTACTCCTTGTTGTGGATGTAGATAATGCTGTACTCCTTGTTGTGGATGTAGATAATGCTGTACTCCTTGTTGTGGATGTAGATAATGCTGTACTCCTTGTTGTGGATGTAGATAATGCTGTACTCCTTGTTGTGGATGTAGATAATGCTGTACTCCTTGTTGTGGATGTAGATAATGCTGTACTCCTTGTTGTGGATGTAGATAATGCTGTACTCCTTGTTGTGGATGTAGATAATGCTGTACTCCTTGTTGTGGATGTAGATAATGCTGTACTCCTTGTTGTGGATGTAGATAATGCTGTACTCCTTGTTGTGGATGTAGATAATGCTGTACTCCTTGTTGTGGATGTAGATAATGCTGTACTCCTTGTTGTGGATGTAGATAATGCTGTACTCCTTGTTGTGGATGTAGATAATGCTGTACTCCTTGTTGTGGATGTAGATAATGCTGTACTCCTTGTTGTGGATGTAGATAATGCTGTACTCCTTGTTGTGGATGTAGATAATGCTGTACTCCTTGTTGTGGATGTAGATAATGCTGTACTCCTTGTTGTGGATGTAGATAATGCTGTACTCCTTGTTGTGGATGTAGATAATGCTGTACTCCTTGTTGTGGATGTAGATAATGCTGTACTCCTTGTTGTGGATGTAGATAATGCTGTACTCCTTGTTGTGGATGTAGATAATGCTGTACTCCTTGTTGTGGATGTAGATAATGCTGTATCCCTTGTTGTGGATGTAGATAATGCTGTACTCCTTGTTGTGGATGTAGATAATGCTGTACTCCTTGTTGTGGATGTAGATAATGCTGTATCCCTTGTTGTGGATGTAGATAATGCTGTACTCCTTGTTGTGGATGTAGATAATGCTGTACTCCTTGTTGTGGATGTAGATAATGCTGTACTCCTTGTTGTGGATGTAGATAATGCTGTACTCCTTGTTGTGGATGTAGATAATGCTGTACCCCTTGTTGTGGATGTCAGATAATGCTGTACTCCTTGTTGTGGATGTAGATAATGCTGGACTCTTTGTAGTGGATGTAGATAATGCTGTACTCTTTGTTGTGGATGTAGATAATGCTGTACCCCTTGTTGTGGATGTAGATAATGCTGTACCCCTTGTTGTGGATGTAGATAATGCTGTACCCTTGTT